>NC_059133.1:300000-600000 GCF_020740605.2 Lemur catta
TTCCAGGGCACGGTGATTGCTGGAGGGGTGTGCAAGTGGAGGCTCTGAGGAAGTCACGCCTGTGGGACCCTGGACACCCAGGGAGGAGCGGGACCAGAAACATGTGCCTGGCCCTCACACCGTGACCCTGGGCTGGGGACCTGCATCACATGACAGACACCCGTCCTGGCCCTGCCCCGAGGTTGAGATTTCAATGCAGTGGTGATGTCCGGTGTACCTGGAGTCTCGGCTGTGACAGCTGCACGCTGATGCGTTGGCAGGACCAGAGCAGTAAAGGCAGAGGCCCGGGCTGGCTGCTGGGCAGAGCAGCGGGAGGCCTGGCCAGAGCCCAGAGCAGGATCTGGGCTCCAGGAGGTCCGAGCTGTGCGGAGCAGAATTACGTCCGGGTGGCACTAGAGCCCGCCGTCTGGCAGGGGTTGAGCTGGAAGCCTGGGCCGAGGGCAAACTGGCTCCAGAGGCACCCACGGAGCCAGGGACCAGAGAGCAAGAGACCCGGGGGCCGGGTTCCACTGGGCTGGCGGCAGGGGCGTGCAGTCACACTGCTGCTGCCTCCCAAAGCACGCCGCAGGTGCTTGGAGGCTGTGCCCTCCAGAGTCCCCAGGGCACACGAGGCAGTGGCCAGAGGGCACCCATGGCCTAGATGTCTGCCCTTCCTGCTCTTTCTCTTGGGGAACAGGGTACTGTCCACAGCATCCCCGGGGCAGGAAACCAGCAGTGTCTGCGTCTGACTTCCACGTTTCCATGCATCACTGCTCTCACCTGTCCAACCACCTCCCTGCTCAGGCTCCGGCCACCACACAGCCACATCACAGCACCTGCCAGCCTCTCAGTGGGCTTCTGGGCCAGCTACCCTCTAACACGCACCTCACCGGGGCGCCACCACCCCTGAATACCTGCAGCAGCCACCCCCCCATCCAGAGCTGAGTCCAGATCGCTCTGTGAGGTCCACGGCCCCCGAGGTCTCCTCCCCAACATCTGAGTCTTGACTGTCTGTCTCCTGTGACTGTCAGCCAGTGACATGTGGCCTTGCCACCCCATCCCCTGCCCCTGCAGTTGCCAAGGCAGCACCCCCATTGCCGACTTGTTCATCTGTTTCCTTTTGGGGCATCCTTCTCGCAGCCTCTTCCTTCCTAGATGGATTTTCCAGGCCCCTCTTAGTCTGCTCTTCTCTCCTGGGCCACGTCATCCACCCCACCCTTCAGTGTGGCTCATGTGCCCAGCAGTGCCACATGTGGGATCCGGCCGCGCTCTCCTGAGTTCAAGGCCTCTCTACCGGGGTCTCCAAACACATCCCCCATCCTGCCTCAGTGAATGAATGGCACCCTGTCCTTCCCCCGTGAGGAGCCACCGTCAGCTCTTCCGGCCTTTTACCCTGCGTCCGACAAGTCACCGACTCCTCACATCCACCCAGGCCCACCTCTTCGCCCCCAGCCACCTCGGAACCCAGACGTTTCATGGTCTCAGGGCCTTTCGCCTCATTTCTTAGCTGTTCTCCTTGACCCCTGGTGCCCAGCACAAAGCCAGGAACACACGATGCACTGAAAACAGTCTCATCACAGAGAAGTAGTCTGACATGTCCCTGCCGGGCTTTCCTACCCCTATCTGCCCACTGGTGCCGGCAGGCAGGAAAACGCCAGCACCGGCCCTGGCCCCTGCCTCAAACCTTCTGCCACCACACTCATGCGAGGCAGGTCTAGGCCTGTGGCCCTTTGCAAAATGGGGGCCTCGTTAAGGAAATAATCTTCAAACACAAACGCAGACACGGGCTCGGAGGCTTCCGCTGCGTCCTCCCTGGTGATGGTATCTCCCTCCTCACCCACACCCGGTCACAGCTGCAGCCCTGACATGCCGTGTCCTACACCCCCTCCTCTGCATCCCCTCCCTTCCCCGAGAGTTCAGAGCTCCTGGGAACACCTGCACGTGCCCCCCTGCGTGTCGCCTGCAGAGACAGAGCGTGGCCCAGCCCCAGTGTCCCTGCCTGTCGAGCACAGAATTCTCTCAGTCTGGGTTTCGGAAGAACGGGCCTTGCTGGCCTGTGGCAGGCACGGTCAGCCCAGCACGGGGGCTTGGTCCCGGTTCTCCACAACCACGGCAGCAGGCCGGGCCTGCAGCAGGCCACCAGGGCAGGGTTTCTTGACCTTCTTGGGGGGCACAGGTCTCCTGTGAGATCTACTTAGTAACCCTAACAGGTCTGAAGACCACCACACACGGTGCCAAACTCGACACAAACTTATCAAAGGCACTAGAAGTACTGCAGCAAAGAATCTCTTTGTGTTTCCAAAGCTATTTCACCATGAACGTTTTCTGCAAAACCGCCCTGAGAGCGAGGCAGGAGTAACGCGGAGCCACGGCAGAGCTGAGCTCTGCTGTGGCCTCAGGTCACCTGCGAGGTTCCAATCCAAGCACAGGGCCTGGACGACGACTGGAGTTCAGAGGCAGGCGTGAGCCTCACAGACGGTGGGGAGCCAGGAGACAAGTGGGGGACCCAGGGCCAGTTGTGGAGCTCAGAGTCTGGTCTGCGTCAACACCCAAATGCAGCTTCAGAGTCAGCTGTGGGGCCCGAGACAGAGGAGGGGTTCTGGGCAGACCAGTGGGTGTCTGGCGGGGCTGGACTCAAAGCTGGGAGCACAGAGTGCGGGGGACAATCTGAGGTCAAGGCCTCAGAAAGCAGAAGGTCCCAGACCGCCCAAAGGCAGCGTGAGGGTGCTGCATGCTCCAGCTTCCACCCCAAAATCAAAGATGCTCCCAGTGCCAAGGCGCTGACCGTCTTTCTACAGGTTGCCAAGCTTTGGTTCCGCGACGCACAGGGCAGCTGAAGGGGCACAGAAAGATCCCAGGCCGCAGGGCAACCTGTGCTGAAGAGGGACTGAGCCATCTGTGGGGAAGGTGGGCAGAGAGGGGACTCCCTTCCCTGCGGCGTCTGCTGAGCAAGGAGAGGGACCGACCTGGGAGATGACACTGAGGAAACACACAGGGACTGGGGACACGGCTCGGGTGTGACCCTGAGGTTGGCCATGGCAGAGGCCCCAGCAACCTGGGAAGGAAGCAGCCATACCTGGACGTCAGAACCTCCCCCACTTTGGACGTTTCCCTAAAAGAGGCTTCACTGGCAGTCCCACGCCTAAGTGAGCAGTGAGTGCCAGCCACCGCCGGCTGCAGGACAAGAGCTGACAAGCAGCCGAGGGGCCCCACAGCCACGGTCGGCTCACCGAGGGCCAGACCTGAGACGGGGCTGGACTCAGCCGTGGCCACGAGCCTCCCGGCTGCAGCCAGAAGTGAAGAGGCCGGTGGACAGCGGGGCCCACCCCAAATGAAGGCAGAAGGAAGAGTGGGCAGCGACAGGAGGGGACACAGGGCCAAAGGGTGGTGTGATGCTGCCGGCGTGCCAGGACATTGGGTGCTGTTTCTGACATACGTGGCTGGCAGATAAAGGTGCGTGCATATGTCCCGTGCAGGGCACACGCCTGCTAAGCACAGGCCCGTGTGTATCGTCAGAGGGGGTTTAATGACGGATTATGGCAGATGATTCTGGTTTAATCTCCAGATTACGGCAGACAGAGTGCAGGGCTTGGGCTCAGACAGATAATACTGTTTACTGCCTGGAATGAATCTCTCTGGAGCCTCCGTTTTATTGTCTGGAAAATGGAGATCATATTATGGTCCATCTAACAGATGGCTGTGAAGATAAACTGGCATGACGGGACCGTGTCTAGTGCCGTGTCTAGCGTGCCCATCTTCCCGCCAACGACTCCAGGACGTAGGCAGGTACCCTTCTGAGTGCCTGGGTGTCCCTGCCACACAGATAGCGCCAGCTCCTGTGCAGCGGGGGCCGCTGTGCCCCAGCCTGGGGCCTGCGTGGTGCGTCACGGTCATGCCCGGGCTGCCCTTGTGATAGCCCACGAAGTCCGTCACTCTAACACCCGCTTCACAGGCGAGGGACAGAAAGAAATTCACAGAGGCCTGTCCAAGACTACGGGGCCGAAACGTGACCTGCTGAGGGCCGACATCCGGCACCCTCTGCTGGTCTCAAGCTGATGCCAGGCCAAGCAGCGAGCTGCTGACGTTGGGGAGGTCCCTGTCACAGGGACATCTGTGTCGGGCCACCCAGCATCTGGTTCCTCTGGTCACAGCACTCAGCTTCCCTCTGGGGAGCCACCTCCCCTCTCTCGGCACCTGTTTGCTAGGTGGGCTGCCCGCTCCCCCTTGCTCCCAGGAGAACGCGGGGATCAAGCCCAGCAAGGACAGCCCCATGCCCCTGATGCCACCAGCGGTGGGCCAGGGCAAAGCAGAGGACCCACGAGAAGCCAATCGCAGGCCAGAATTTGGCAGGAACTACTGCGTGACAGGGGATCGCCTCCCTGTGGGCCTGTGTTGCTGGTCTTGCCCTTCCCTGTCCCACGTCTGGGAAAGAAAAACACACACAGGGACCTGGTAAAACCCAGAGCCACAGGGTAAGAGCCTTCCTGTGACCAAGGCAAAACGCTAAAGACCACAGTGGGAAGATGAACTCACGGAGGGGAGTGCCGGAAGGTTCTGCTCAGGCATCACCTGGCTCTTGCCCTGCAACCGCTGTAGCTGCCCCGGAGGAGCGAGCAGAGCCCACGGCAAGGTCTGGGCTCACCTGAGCCCGACCACAGGGGCTCAACACCCAGTAAAGCTGAAGCGCTGTCTGTCCTCCGTGGCATTTGTCCTAAGCCTGGATCTCACATCACAAAAGACGGCACTGGCATTTAGCTTCGTTCTTTCATCCATTTAACAAATGTTTATTGAGGGCCTGTCCTGGGCCAGGCGCGGTGCTGTGCACTTTCAGTGGCTTCGGTTTGCACTGAGACCGAGAGGCAGAGAGGAACGGAGGGCGGGTTGGGGGAGGAGCAGCAGAGAGGGAGGACAGGGGGCTGGTCAAGGCTGAGTCAGAGACCCCCGTCCTCAGGGCTCTGGCCCTGCACAGGGCCTAAGACCTGGGCCGCTCATCCCGGACACTTCCTGTCGGCACCTGTGACACCCACTCTAAGGGGACGTTCAACACTGCACTGCTGGGAAGAGAGCTTTCCAATCTGAGCACACTCCCAGGACGTCGGGAGCTGAAGGCACTGTTCCTGGGCCTTAGGAGACGGGCCGTGAGCTCTGCAAGCTCCTGCTTTTTTTTTTTTTTTTTTTGTCTTTTTTGAGACAGGGTTTTGCTCTGTCTCCCGGGCTAAAATGCAGTGGTGTCATCACAGCTCACTACAACCTCAAACTCCTGGCCTCAAGCAATCCTCCTGCCTCAGCCTCCCAAGTACCTGGAACTACAGATGTGCACCATCATGCCCGGCTAACTTTTCTATTTTTTTGTAGACACGGGGCCTCGCTCTTCCTCAAGCTGGTCTCCAACTCCTGGCCTCAAGCAATCCTCCTGACTCAGCCTCCCAAAGTGCTGGGATTATGGGTGTGAGTCACCGTGCCCAGCCCCCCTCCTTATCTTTCGAATCCTGAACTGGAAGAAGACAGAATGGCCAGACTCTCGTGAGTAAGACCTGCAAAGTCCTCAAGCTCTGAACACTTCACTGCTTTGTGAGCTCCGCCCTCCGCGGCTGACAGTAAAAGGCCAGCCAGGCTGGTCTTCAGGGCAGCAAGGAAGAGTCAGGAGGTGGCACCTACATATGTCCCCCAAACCCAGAAAGGAGAAGGGGAGACCTAAGGGCACAGAAGGCAAAAGCAGCTTGAAAATCACAGACAAGAGGGCTGGCAGGGGATAACCAGCTCTTACACCAGCGTCCATGCAGCCCATGGGCCCGAGGGGAGCCCCTCTGGAGGGAGCGTTGGGGGGGCCCTCCAGGAAAGACTCATGGCATCAGCCCAGACAGAGCAGCAACAGCCTCAACAGCACCCCAGTGCCCTGCTCAGCTCCTCTCCCCAAGTCCTCGCCCCGGTAGAGGCAGGAGGGGAGAACAGACAGGGAAAGGAGAGAGGGTGAGAGAGCAGATGGCAGTGCACAGAGATGGCATGACTCCCACTTGTCTTCTCAGTGGACTTTAACAACCACACACAGGAATCTGCATTTAGGGGACTCTGAGGTGGCACCAAGAGGCAGAAAATAGGAAGTTAGTGACAGGTCCCAAAAAGAAAAGGAGGCAATGTGCTCCAAGCCTCGGAAGGAGGCAAGGCAAGAGGCGGCTCTGGGGCAGAGGGCACCAGCCACGTGGGCAGCCACACGACCAGAGAGGAGGAGTGGAGGTGTGGGTGGCAGACACAGGGCCACAGAGAAGCTGGGAGGAGGGAGGTGCAGCTCCAAGGTAGACCATAAACGATCCTGGATGGCGGTGGCAGCCTGGGGCGGGGCAGAGCGGGGCAGGGAGCCCCCAGGGGGCCGAGGAGCTGCTCATGCCCAGCCTGGGTCTCCGACAGGCACCCGGCTCCCACTTCTAGCACCAGCAGGGATGTAGAAGGCAGCAGCCCTGATGTTTCAGAGACTCTATCTCAGACAGGCAAAGCCAGACCGGATAGAGAGGTGGACGGCCATGGGGCGGGGGTGCCACAGACAGTCAAAGGATGGGACAGGAAGAGGAGCAACGGGGGGCCTTGGAGGGACAAGAGGAAGAACGGGGGTGAGGGGCACGGACAAGGCCCAGAACCCTCCCACACCGCACTGCTCACCGAGCTGCTGCGATGGGCGACTTCTTGGCAGGGTCCAGCAGGCCACCCAGGCCACCAACCGGTTCCTCCCCCAGGGAGCGCGTGTCTTTGTTCAGCTGCTGCAGGCGGGAGCTGAGCTCACTGATCACAGTCGGTTTGTCGTCTTCAGGCCCAGGGAGCCCCCGGCTCTCCACGGGGTCCCCCCACAGCTTGGATCTTCTCTGGAAGAGGTAGCGAGGGCGGGCAGGCCCGGCGGCAGAGGCCAGCCCGGCAGAGGCGGCGTGGTGCTGCTGGGCCATGAGCTCGCTGTCCGAGGACTGCTTCAGCAGCGGGTCCCTGAAGGTCACCGGCCCCTTCCCCAGCGGGGACTTGAGCTTGGGCTTGGGAGGCACTGGTGGCTTCTCGAGTAGAAAAGTGTGTCCGTCGGCGAAGGAGGTGTGGGTGTCGGTGAGCTCCCCGCTCTCGGAGCTCAGGGTGGACATGCTGGACACCGTGGAGATGGTACTTGTGGTCTCCAGGTGGGGGTCGCTGGAGCTGCGTGTGTCGATTTCCTCCACCCCGGAGTCGGCGGCAGACTCCGGGGCAGGGGGTGGCTCACTGCTGGGCTTCCCTGAGGCCGGGCTGGGCACCGTGGTGGGTGAGGGGCCCGGGCCGGTGAGTGGGGTGGCCAGCAGGATCCCGTTGGCAAACTCTTCAGGGGGCGGCACCAGCCCGATGCGGGCCAGCTCCTCCCTGGTCTCCTCATCACTGGAGGACAGCTGGGCGGGTGGCAGGTTCACAGCGAACACCAGCTCTGGCTCTTCCTCCGAGCTGCCCTGGCCCGGCCCGGTGTCTGCCGGGGCGCTGCCGGGGGGCTGGGCCCGGGGGCTGGGCAGGGGCTCTGCCACGGCCGCTGGCTGCATGGGGGCTGGGGCCAGCTCCGGGGTGCCCGGCCGCTCCTCTTCCGCCCCCAGCCGGCTGGGCTCCTGCCCGTTGCTGGTGGCATGCACAACAATGAGGCCAGCTGGCCGCTGCAGGGACGTGTCCAGGACGCTGAGGATCATGGACTTCTTGTCCTCGGGTGACTTCCGCTCCTCCCGGGGAGCCTTCTCTGCCTCCCTGCGAGCAGGCACAGGAATCCAGGCCGGGCTCCGGGGGGAGAAGGCTGGGGAGGCCAGGGCCCCTCGCTCTGAGTCCCGGGCCTGTACATCCACAAACAGGGGTCCGGGGCGGTCCGCATCAGGGCTGTGCACAGGTGTGGGGGACCGGGAGGGCGTCTGGGAGGCCAGAGCTCGCTCGCGGGCAGCCAGGGCAAGGGCCAGGGGCGAGCTGGGGTCCAGGGGTTTGCCGGTGAGTGGGTGGATGAAGGTGGAGCCCGAGGGCCCGAGGCTGGGGCCGCTGACCAACGGCTTCAGAGCAGAGACGGGGGAGGGTAGCAGCAGATCGCGTCCGGCGGCGGGGCCGGTGCCCAGGAGGCGCTCGTCGATGGAGCGGGAGGGCTGCAGGGACGGCAGGTCCGCGCTGGGGGGGCTGCTCTCGATGGCGCCCACAGACAGGAACACGGTGGAGCGGCGCCGCTCCTCCAGCCGCCGGTCCTTGGCGGGGCCTGGACC
Organism: Lemur catta; assembly: GCF_020740605.2. NCBI lineage: Eukaryota > Metazoa > Chordata > Mammalia > Primates > Lemuridae > Lemur > Lemur catta. Next base: position 308,205 of record NC_059133.1, read on the forward strand.
CCCAAAGGCAAGCCCGGGGCCATCCCCTGCGCCGTAGTCGAGGCCCCCCGGGCGGGGGCCGCGGTGCGTCGGGGAGGGCTCGCGGGCGAAGCTGCCGCCCACCGGGCCGGGACTACCCACAGCCAGGGCCGCGCGCTCCTGCGCGTCCTCCACCTGCAGCTGCTTCACCAGCGGGCTCTTGCGGCGCTGCGGCTTGGACGGTGCGAAGAGGCTGGCGCTGAAGGCGCCCAGGTTGGCGTAGGGGCTGTCGGGGCCCGGCGGCCGGGGCCGTCGCTTGGGTCGTTCCGGCGGGGTGGCTGCGGGCGGGGGCCGAGGGACGTCGCCGGACTCGGGCGCCGAGTCCTGCAGGATGATCATGGAGCGCGCGCGCTTCTGCCGCTCGGGGTAGGGCAGCGGGCCAAGGGGCACGCCCGGCTCGTACAGGCCGGCGGCCCCCGCGCCCAGGCGCGCCTCCAGGCCCGGCTTGAAGCTGGAGCGCACCGTGTCGTAGGCGCGGCCCGGCGGGGGCGGCGGCGAGAAGGCCGGGGGCGGCCCCGAGTCGAAGTAGTAGGGCGCGGGCGGGGGTGGCGGCGCGGTCTGCGGCGGGGGCGGGATGCCACGGCCCTCGCGCACCGTGTCCTGCATCGAAGAGCTCCGCGGAAAGCGCCCTTCCAGCAGAGACGCCAGCTTCTCGTCCTCCCCTGCGGACGGAAGGTGCCGGTGAGACGCGGGCGGCTGGTGCCTTCAGCGAGGCCCCTCCAGACCCCTGCACCCGCTCCCATAGAGGCCGACTCGAGCCCCCGACACAAGGGCCAGGGCGCTGGCAGAAACCCTGGGGAAGATGGGGACCGGCGGGGCTCGGGGACGGAGGGCAGGGGAGCCCAAAGCAGGTGATCTGAGCAAGACTGGCAAGACTGCAGTCTGGGCTCCTCCCTGGACGCCCAAGCTCTGCGCCTCAGGCACGACGTTGCAAGAGCTCTTGGGAAGAGCACGGAACGTTGAGCCACAGGGTGGAGGCGGCCCCACCAATGGAGCCCTAAGGACCCAAATTCTGACTACCTGGGTGGGGCCTAGACCTGTCCAAGCCCAGGCACGTGCAGCAGGCCCTGACAAGACATCCCAAGAAGGAAGGGGCAGCCCCCCATCCTAGGCAAGCACAGGGGTTCCCAGTGAAGACTGAGCAAGGCCACCTCAGAAACACCAGCAACAAGAAGCAGGTGTCAGGGCGAGGCCCTGGCGGCACCAAGGGTGGGATCAGAAGGCAGAGGGACACTCCCCCAGAGCAGGAGTGATGCACTGTCTGCCGGTGGGGGAAACGGAGCCACGCGCCTGGCAGAGAGCGGACGCGGCTGTGAGCAGTACCCGGTGGAAGAAGCCCCGAGAAGCTCGGCCCAGGGATCCACACGGGTGGGTGACGTAACCGCAGGGGCTGAAATCCGGTAAGGCTGGGTGAGTGGGAAGGAAGAATGGACGGACGGATTAAAATGGAACTGCAGGCTGAGCACCCCGTGCATGTCTCAGCCTTGCCGCCTATGGGCTGCGTGACCCCGAGCCCTGAGCCCGTCTGAGCTACTGCTCTCTCGTGGGCAACACAGGCTTAAAACGAACACCTTTCTACCTGCCTCACCCAGATGTCGTTAGAATCCTGCGCTAGGGCCAGTCAGGGCCCTATTGTCCTGCTGTCCAGCTAGAGTCTGGCAGAGCTGCCTGAGCATCCCTGAGGACACAGTGTGGGCCCCTGTGCTTCAGGTGTGCTCCGTCCGGCTGCAGGTGCTGGACAGCCCAAGCCCAGGGGAGCGGATGAAGGGCTCCACACTGACACACACAGGTCTCTGGTGGGTGCTCCATACCTGGCCTCACTCCGGCCTGGTCGGTGTTTTTATGCGCTCGCTATGATGCAGACTAGACTGCCTGTTCCTGATCACATCCCCCTTCGGCCACCGCGGCGCTGACAAAGGCTCCGAGACTGCACTGCCTGCTCTTTGCTGGGCACAACAGCGCTACAGCCCCAGGCAGAGCAAGGAGGGATGTGTGCACACAGACGTATGCTTGAATTCCAGCTCCACCAGGCACTGACGTTCCTTAACCTCTAGGAACTTCAGTTTCCTCATCTCAAGAGGACTGCCTGCTGATGTCACGGGGCCATTTAAAGTTCACGGTACAGGGAGGAACAGGTGGCGGCATTCTGGGAAGGTGGCCACGGTTATCACCATCATTATTTTTAGGTCTGCCTTCCCCCCGCCCCCCGCTGGACACAATCTGTGCCCAGTTCACGCTGGGTCTCCCCCCGCTGCACTTCTTGTGCAGCATGTGAACACGCACCGAACACCCACAAGCCTGTGCGTTAGATGGAGCTGTGCAGAACACACCTTGAGGATGTAGAAGGCGGGAGTGACGTGTGAAGATGAAAAGGGGGAAATTTAATGCTAATGGCATGCTAAGTTCTGGCTTAGGGTAAAGAAAAGCCACTTGCCTCAGCATAGAATGGGGAATCTGTTCTAATACCATCTGGGGTAGGGGCAGGACCCTTTGGGGCAAAGGTAGACCCTCTTTGCTCAAATAATAGCAGAGCACATTTCTTGAGCACTTACTGGGTGCCAAGCTCTAGATGCAGGATCTACACCCATCAACATCAGCAGCTGCTAGGCATCCCCACATGCCGGGCACAGTACGCAGCCCACTGGCTGAGCCTCAGAGGGGTCCCTGGAGGTCAGTACGAGGTGGCCTCTATGTTTACGGGTCAAAAGGATTGGATCTGAGGTTGCAAGGGTGACATCACGTGCCCGAAGCTACATAGTCAGGACAGGGTAGGAGCCTGGGGTGTCTGACAACTCGACCAACGCTCGTACTGGCAACTGGAGGCACGCGAGGCCAGAGGGAATGAAAGCTGAGCACCTGTCAGCTTGCTGATCAACTGAGCACAGGCGGGCACTGCAGGAACCAGTGAGGGGGAGCTGGCAGTCTCTACCGAGTGGCTCAAGGCCTGCAGGGCAGGCACACAGACCTGGAGCTGCCAGCAGTCAGTCCTGGGACTGGGCAGGGCTGAGGGACAGGCCATCCAGGCAGAGTGAGGGCAGGTAGGGAGCAAGAAGTGCCAGAAGACCTAGGTCAGAGGGAGGTGAGGACAGATGTCCCCAGATGAAGCTGGAGAGGACTGGGGCTGGCACCAGGCCCCTAAGACGATAAGGAGCCTACAGAGGGTCAAGCTGGAGGAATCTGGGGTGGTAACTGCCTTGCAGAAGCCTCCTTTGGCCAGAGGGACAGACAGGGGCAAAGCCAAGGCAGGAGGTTGTGAGGAGAACAAAGCCGTGGTCCAGGTGCAAGATGGTGGGCAGGGCCACGAGGCATGTGAGGAGGTGGCCTACCCCCCACCCCCAATTTGTCGGGTGGAGAGAGGATAAGGAAAGAACCATGGAGAACATGTAGGCCGTAGGCCGGGAGGAGCACCTCTTGGTTCTAAAGTAGCTGCAGTCTCACCAGCCTTCTTCCCTACCCTCCCACCTACAGAAACAACTTTTGGCAGTCCCTGAAGGACCAGGCCACATACCCGTGTGCCCTTTACACACTGGCCTATCGGCAATTCACCCCACTGTGCCCCAGAAACTCCCACTTATCTTGCACATCTAAGCACACACACCCTGACCCCAAGTTTCTGCGATACCCAGGTGCAGCTGGAGCTGTTCCCTCATCAGCTCCTCTTGTACATGTGTCCTGACATCCACCACGTAACTGCTGAGCTGTCTGCAAACATGTCACCTCCCCAGCTGAGCCCCAGATTCAGCCTGGGATTGGCCTAGCGTGAACACCACTGGGCAGGGTCCCGGGGTGGGTGAGGGGTGGGCAGCTGCGTGGCCAAAGGGTGAACTGAAGGTGCCAGGTGGGGCAGCTGTGTGACCTCGGACAGGTCATCTTACCCCTCCGGGCTAGTTTCCTCTTCTATGACATAAAGGTACAAACGGTGCCCCCTCAATGTGGTTATTGTGTCAGACACCGCATCCAACCTGCAGTGAGTGCTGGGCAGGGTTTGCTCTGGGGTGTGACAGGTGGGGACATGGTGGGTGTCTGTGGATGACGGACAGACACGCTAGCCTGAGAAATCACTGCCTCCGGCGGGTTGGGGCAGTGGGGGCAGAACAGGTGCCGCCTGAGCAAAGAGGGAAACACCAGGCAGTGCTGTCCTAAAGCCCCGAGGAGGAGAGTGTCACAGAGGGGCAGCGAAGGAACCGAAAGCCAGCTGAGGTCAGGAAGAGGAGGGGTCTGCGACACTGAGAATGTCCTGGAGGCCGTCGGTGACCCTGGTAGGAGCAGTTTCACTCTTGGATACAGAGAGAGCACGTCTGCTGCAGGCTGGGGCAGGTGGGAGGCGGGAGGCGGCGAGCGGAGCTGAGTTTTGTGGGAAAGTGGCTGCGAAGGGAGAGAGGGCAGCACCCGGAGGGGAGGGGCAGGCAGGTGGGGGGCTAGGTGTAGGCTCAGAAGCTTGACATGCAGGAGGAGAAGCGGACCTGGGGACAGGGACACGAGGGCGCGTGAGGCGGACGCCTACTGGAGGGGAGTGGGGGATGGGTGGGTGCAATCTCCAGCCTGTACCTCTAGGTTGGGGGAAGGTAGGACCCCATGTATGTCCACAAACAAATGAGATCCTGGGCTGGGGCCAGGGAGAGGCGGGACTTGGAAACTGGGAACCCCAGTTAGAGGCAGGGAGAGGCAGCATCCTCTAAACCCAAATCCACCCGCCAGCCCCAGCCCCATTCCGCCCGGCAGCCCAGCCGTACCTACAGACTTGGTCCGTGGAATCCCCTTCCGCAAGGAGCCCGGCAGCTTCTCTGGGCCCGCGAGGCCCTGGCGCTCAAACAATGACTGTGGGGGTCAGGGAGGGGGACATGGAGGTTCCAGGGCACTGGGGACCCCAGTCCTCCTCCTAGGCCAGAGCCCAGTCCCCCCATGCACTCGCTCCAACGGCGCTGGTGCCGTGGCCCCAGACCAGGAATCAGACCGGGCCCTGGCCGGGGGAGCAGGGGATGCCGCGCCCTGGGGCCCGGGCAAGTGGGCCGTGTAGACGGTGGACAGCACAGGTGTTGGGCAGGGTGGGTGCAGACCCTGGGTGTGGGCTGGAGGAGGCTGGGGAGCAGCACAGAAGGCACGGGCTGGGACAGTGGTCAGGGGACAGGGTGTCTAGGGGGTCCCAGGCGTGATACAGGCATGGCCTGGGGCCCCGCAAGCCACAGCCACAGGAGTGACAGCCCAGCAAGTGCTAGACTGTGGCCCTTCTGGGGGCTGCCACTGCCTTCGGCGTCTCTGAGAGGCCTTGGCGCTTCACCCACCTCCGGAGAAGGGGTCCAAATGACCGCAGTAAGGAGGGGACGTGACACTCTGAACCCCACACCCGAGTGTCCCGGCGCTCCCAGCTGCCCGCGCCGGCTTACGCTAATCTCGGCGGGCGTGATCCTCCGACTGGTGGGCCGCTGTTTGACGGTGGCTGCTCTGGAGTCCGCGTCCGCGATGTCCGGCCTCAGCGCTGGCTCTGCAGCCGCCGCCAGGATCTCATCCAGCTTCTCTGCACAGCCAGGGAGACCCTCTCAGCCACCTGCACCCACCCGCAGCCGCCCTGCCACGTCCTCCCGGGCCTGTCCCCGCCGTGGTGCGCACGGGCCTCTCACGCCAGGTAACCCCACGGCCCCCACTCGAGGAAAGGGAAAAGACCAGGGCGGGGACAGACCGTTTGGAGCCCAGCCTTCCTGAATTCCTCACCATTTCCCTTTGTCCTGTCCCGTTCTGAGCACACGGCACGTAGCTCTTGGCTAGCCCCACCGCCGCGGTAGAAGGGACGCTGTTTATGGTGGGGTCACAGCCCTAGGACAGACCCTGATGGACAAGCAGGTGTCCAGGAAAGATGTCTGAACGGGTGCGTATCGGTAGTGAGTGAGTCCGTCAACAGATGGACGGGGGACACTTTCTGAAAACAGTTTGCTGCCCCAGGCTCGGGGCCTGAAACACCCGTCTGACGCAGAACCGGCAGAGCCCTGCCCAGGCGGGCGGTGCCAGGGCAGAGGAGGAAGTGGGGGGACCGTGTGGGAGGCCCCTCCTCGCTGACAGGCTCCTGCCAGCCCCTCAGGAAGCAGCTGGGGCCAGAGAAGGGGAGAGGGGCGAGGAAGGCGAGGAAGACACAGCCGGGCTCACGCCTGCACACGGCCCTCGCGGGAGGGGGTGCCAGGCAGGCCGCGGCAGCAGTCTTTTCAAATCTATTACCAAAGAAGAGCTTTTTCTTGTTCACTTGTTTTTATTAAAGTAAAATTAAAGTCTTAAAAAGTGGTACTTTTTATCAAAGTGATTTGGAAACTGTGTTCAACTAACGTGTACCTGAGGACCGTCAGAGCTCTGGCGGGACGGCTCCCCGGGGGTCAGCGGATCTCACCCAGGGTCTGCCCAGCTCTATCCTGACGGCCTGCCAGGCTGGCATGGGGGGGGCCGGGCAGCACCTGTGTCCCCCAGCTGCTCCGCCAGCCCCTCGCTCAGCAGCCCCACCACACCACGGACCTGTCCCGGCTCTCCGGGGCCGTGGGGACTCCCGCGGACCACGTGTCTGGTCACACGCGCCCTGGCATCTTTTCACACCCAAAGCGCCCATGTTGGAGAACCTCGGGGGGCAGCCTGGACACCTCCTGCTCCTTCCAGCCCCACCTGTGGCTGCGCACAGCACCTGTCCTCCCTCTGCTTAGCAACTGCTGTGGGCAAGGAAGAGGACGTCCTGACACTGCCCAGCCCAGACCAGCCCTGGCCTGTACACCGCCTGTCCTGACTTCACCTCTCTTTGACTGAGTGTTCTCATCTGATAAAACAGGCATAAAAACAGCACCTGCTTTGCATGTCTCGAGTGGGAATTAGCACACAAGAAGGGCCTACGCTGAGCGCAGGCTCACACGAATCCCCTGTCTGTGTGCCTTGTCTCCCCAAAGGCTTGTGGGCCCCCCAGAGGAGACAGCCGGTATGTTCTCTGTGTTCCGCCAGGGCCCAGCCCGTGCCCTGAACCATGCAGAAGTTCAGCAGCAAAACACGCTGCGACACAGAACGGCCGGGCCCGCCGAGGGGCCCAGCACACCGGCGACACGGCCGGGTGTGGACCAGGGGCTGCTGCTGGCGTAACAAAGTGAACAGTTTCCTTTCAGAAGCTGAAACCATCGTCACCACGGTTTGCTCAGTTCTTGGTGATTTCCAGAGCGTGCATGGCTACTCGGATCCCTCTCTCATCCCACAACTGCACGAAGACCCGGTATCTACTGCTTTTGACCCTGGAGCAGACTGGAGCTCACAGGGAGAAACTGTCCCAGGTCACAGACCCAGTAAACAAGAGACCAGAGGCAACTATCACACTCTCCAGAAACCGCAGAAGTGAAGACAGGAATGGACGGAAAACTCCGCGGCATACGCCTGGCGTCACCACACAGCACACAAACTGCCACCTGAGCCCCAGGTCCAAGAGACCCGGTCCCAGCCGCCCAAGCAGTGTGGGCGTGAAGTTTAGCAAAGCAACGACTTTGGGTCATATGGCAATGGTGCTGGGGCCAGGCAGGAATTACTTCCGGAGGAAAAGAATCAAGAATTCTGCAAATAACAAGCTGATGACATTGACAAAGCACCCCCCCCAACCCCGCCATTAGAAAATATATTCCTAAATAGATTATTTTAGATACTTAAAAAAAGGAAATGAAGCGACAAGGAGCCAGGTGGGCGGCCCCCTCGCAGCAGCCTCACGCAGGGGCCTGGCGCTGTGTGGTCAGGGCCACAGCCCCGCACCCGGGAGCCCCACTCGTGAGCGGGAGGGCGGAACCAGAACACTCCAGAAATAGCTTGAGTCTGCCCCAAAGGCATGGAGAAAAGGTCCCTGAAGGAGCAGCGTGTTTTTAGTACCTGGAAAGACACTGGGAAGCCCTTCACCTGGGTGGGGGCAAGGGGCAGCGGAGCCTTCACAGGGCGAAGGAGGGCAGGGAATGCGGGTCGGGCAGGAGACAGCTGGGCCCAGGGCCAGCGGAGGTGTCCCCAGCCCAGGGAAGGCCCCGCAGATCCGGAGTAAGAGACAGTGGGTGCCAGGCACACCATCGATGAGTGAAGACACACACCTGGGGCCACAAAGCCACCGCGGGCTTTTTCCTCTGGGCCCTGACTCCCATCACCCTCGAGCAAAGGCGACCAGAGGCCCCAGGACCTCACCAGATGGGGACCTCAGTGCCCAGGCCTGGTGACTCTGTCCCCACCCACACACAGCGTCCCCAGCAGCCAGGCTGTACGTCCAGGACATACCGGGAGAGGCCTCGAGGGACACGGGGTGGGGGGCACCCGGGCAGTGAGTGGGAGGGTGATGTTGGCAGCCGGGGGACACTCCCCCTGCCGTGCTGTGGGATGCAGACCCTGCAGCGCTGGGCCTGGCCCTGCAACCAGCCAGCATGCGGAAGGAGTGGCGCCCACAACCCAAGCATGGGCCCTGAGGGCTCAGGCAGAGAGAAGCCGTGGAGGCCAGGGCTGAACACCTCCACGTGGCCCAGCTCCCCTGCGCCCTCGAGCACCGCCCCCCACTCTGGGCCAGGGCACATGCAGCGGCCGCCACGGGGGGCTCCCGGCTCCTCCCCCCAGCTGCCTCTGTGGCCCTCAGCCCTTCGCCCACCTGAGCCCCGGGCCATGCTGGGTCTCCCCTCCACACCCCAGACGGCCACACCCCGGGAACGTTCCGTCCGTCTTCCTCGCATGCCCCCACCAGATCCCCAGGGAAAAGCCAAACAGGGGGGTGCAGCCCGGGCTTCCAGACCACCCCGACGTGAGCTGGAGCCTCCTCACACACCAGCAGGGACACACCCAGACAGGGGTCAGGCAAAGCCGGGGCCCTGGGGACGCAGGCAGATGACTCACCCCCTTTTCTTCTCCGAATGGAGGCTTGGAATCAAGAAACAGAGCACAGGGGGTGAGAGGCAGCTTCACCCCTCGGCACGGGCCGCGCTCCCCCACTCCCGTCCCGGCCCCGCCCTCCACCCCCACCTCCCAGCAGCCGGGACCTCCCGTCTACCCCCAGCCGGGACCTCCCGTCTACCCCCAGCAGGGACCTCCCGTCTACCCCCAGCCGGGACCTCCCGTCTACCCCAGCCGGGACCTCTTCAGCAGACCAGGCGAGGCCGGTCTGTCCAAACGCAGGGCGGGGGGTACACGGCTTAAAATTCAAGGAGGACACAGCCACGAGCTGGAACACTCGTGTGTGCACACACACACATGGACACGCACACGTGGGGGCACGCACGACTACATCACACTTGGTTCTGTCGACCGTTTGTTCAGAAAAAAGGCAAAACCCCGTGAAAACCAACTTTGGCGGCCACTGACAGCCGACGCGGCCGCCTGTGTAAAGTAGGTTTTAAACAAAGGCAGGACAAGTATGTCTGGCAGAGAAGCCTCTTCCGGAATGAGGCCACTCACAGGGACGCTGGGTGTGGACCTACCCTGAGGTTTTCATCACAAAAGGAAAAGGGACCCAGAAATTACAGGGAAGTCCACGTTTCTCACAGGAAAGCGAACGAACAGGAGGGGCTTGGACCTGCCAGCAGCTCCCTGGCCGGGTCTCCACGGACCTCGGGCCCCGGCACACGCCGGGCTCAGGCCGAGCAGATGTGCGTGTGCTGACTGACCGTGAGACACCCCTAACGCTGAAGAGAACAGGGCACTCGCCTCTCACCTTCCTCCCACCACCCGTCCCAGGAGGAGGGTCCGAACCCAACCCCTCCATTTCCTGGGCACCAGCCTTTGCGCACCCCACTCCCTTGCAGGCTGGCCTTTCTCTCCTCCTCCCGCAGGGCCTGTGTCCCGTGTCCTCTGTGCAGCAAGCAGCCACCTGGCAGGAGCCTCTACCCTTACCACCTGCCTTCCCTGTCACCTCACACGTCCTCTGCTTTCCAGGGTTAGTTTGTCTTCTCGATAGACTACGGACCCTAAAAGGGCCTACCAGCTGTTGACAGCGACTGGCAGGACTGATGTTGGTGACGCTGGCAATGACCCAGGGCTCATTTTTTTTTTGAGGCAGGTCTCACTGTGTTGCCCAGGCTAGAGTGCCGTGGCACAAGCACAGCTCACTGCAGCCTCCAGCTGCCAGGCTCAAGCGAGCCTCCTGGTTCAGCCTCCCAAGTAGCTGGGACTACAGGCGTGCGCCACCACACCTGGCTAATTTTCACGGTGTTTTGTTAGAGATGGGGTCTCATTATGTTGCTTAGGCTGGTCTCAAACTCATGGCCTCAAGTGATTTTCCACCTCAGCCTCCCCAAGTGTTGGGATTACAGGTGTGAGCCACCGTGCCCAGCCAAATCTCTGTCTTTTAAAGGCAAAAACACTGGATTGTGGGATGGTCCCTCAGGTCCCTGGGGAAACCCTAGTGCTGGCACGGCCTCGTCACATCAGCCATTTTCTGGGGGGACGGGTCAGGAGGTCAGCAAATGGGCTGGCTTCCCAGGACGGCTGTCCTCTGGGGACAAGGTGGCTTCCCGAGCTCTCGGGCGCCCAGGCCCCTCTCTGAACAGAGCAACATGAAGAGCCTGGTCCAGCTTCAACTGAAGCCATGACCCCAAGAGTGAGGGCAGAGGCTCCTAGCTAAGCTGTCCTTTCATCCTCCCAAGACTCTGCTCAGGAAAAAGCCTGGAAACTTATGCTGGCCCGAAGCTGTAAGTGAATTGCTGTGGAAGACAAAGGTCTTCCAGCAACCCCAGCAACCCCTGTTCTGAGGCTTGATGTAGCAGAGGAGAGAGGAAGAGGAGCTTCTTCCACTGACTGGTTTCTACAGATAGAAAGGTCCAGAGAACAGAAGGCAGTCCTACTTCTACAGGGCAGAGTCCCAGGGTCCCAGGATTATAGATCTCATACTGCCCCGAAGCCTCTCTGTGCAGAATAGGAGGGGCCCTTCTGCACATGCAGCTGAACACGGCTACATGACAGCCCTTGGCAGGAGGCTTAGCCTGGTGTCCAGCCAGACCCAGCTGCCTGCCGATATTGGCTTTTAATCAGTTTGGATCATCAATCATTGTGACAGGTCAGCCACTTGTGACTGACCTTGGACCCTCATGACCCTGTGGCCAGAAGTCTGCTAGCTTCTCTGCCTCATTCTGGAATGAACAGGATTAGCTGGGTACAGAATTGTAGGTGGAAAGTCATTTTGGGCCGGGCGCGGTGGCTCACGCCTGTAATCCCAGCACTCTGGGAGGCCGAGGCTGGAGGATCGCTCGAGGTCAGGAGTTCGAGACCAGCCTGAGCAAGAGCGAGACCCTGTCTCTACTAAAAATAGAAAGAAATGATCTGGACAGCTAAAAATATATACAGAAAAAAAATTATCCGGGCATGGTGGCGCATGACTGTAGTCCCAGCTACTCAGGAGGCTGAGACAGAAGGATCGCTTAAGCCCAGGAGTTTGAGGTTGCTGTGAGCTTGATGCCACAGCACTCTAGCCCGGGCAATAGAGCAAGATCTGTCTCAAAAAAAAAAAAAAAAGAAAAAGAAAAGAAAGAAAGGCATTTTGACTTAAGACTTTGAAGCTATTGTTCCATCGTCAGCTGCCATCTACTATTGCTGATGAGAAGTCTGTTGTCAGTCCAGCCATCATTCCTTTCTAAGGCATCTAGCAGCTTCTCTCTCTCTCTCTCCCTCTCTCTGGCAGTTTTTAAGATTTTTCTGCTTGTCCGCTGTGTTCTACAATTTTACTATGATAGATCTAGATCTAGATTTATTTTTATTTCCTTGCTTAGAACTTATACTTCTTCAAACTGAAGGCGCATGTCTTTGGTGCACCTTTGCAAAATTCTTAGCCATTTATTCTTCAAATATTGCCTCTTCTCCATTCTTGTTATTATTTCCTCCCCCTGGGACTCACATTACGTAAATGCTGGGATTTTCTCACTAGTCTTTAGTATCTCTTACCTGCTATTCAATATTTTGCATCTACTTATCTTTCTATGTTGTTTTCTGGGTAATCATCTCAGATTTATCTGAGATGGATCAAGCCATGGACTTCTTTTTTATCATAGTGACTATAACACTTCTTTGGGGGTCTTTTTGAAATGTGCTTATTCTTTTGTTGTTGTTGTTCTGTCCTGTTCCTTCATTAAGCATTCTGTTAGTTCTCTTAAACTCTGTAATAATTTAAACATTTTATTGTCTCTTTCATATTCTTCTATGATTTTGAGTTCTTTTGATGCTTATTCCAGCTCTTAGGCTTGGTTCTAACCTTTCTGCTTCTCACAAGTCCACAGCCATGTCTTCCAGCTTTGTGGGGGCATCAAAACCCCAACCTCTTGCCCTTGAGACCTATATTATGGGCTATGGGAGCATCAGCCTCCTCCACATCCCTGGTTTTCCTTTCTCTCTTCATTTTTGAGACCTGGGATTCCTCTTCCTTTGTTTTAAATTGTCTCTGTGTATTTTTGTTTTGTTTTGTTTTATTTGGAATACTTACAGTGAAGAAAATTCTGACCAGTCTATGTTGGTAGCTATTTTCCACAGGGAACTACACTGCATCTGCTTGGTATGCGGCAGCTCAGCCTGTGGCCAGGACAGGGTCGGAGCTCAGACCGTAAGTAAGGTCAGGGATAATTCTGGGGACCAGGGTAAGGGTTTCTTCTATGGCTAGGGTAGAATCAAGACTGAAGCCAGGGCTGGGGCTCAGCCTAGAGCCAGAATCAAGGCCTTTCCCATGGCCAGGACTTGGTCAGGGCTCGGCTTAGGACCAAAGTCAGGGTTCCTTCCATGACTAGAGCCACAGTAAATTCTGGGGCTAGGATTGGCCTCAGACGACAGAAGGAAAGAGCATGTCGACTGTCACAGACATTAGGATGTGCCCATGCTGAGGCTGTTGATGGTTGGGACACACTTACAACAAGGCTGTTAATGGTCCCATGTATTAGCACATGCCTACAATGAGGATAATGGTCACATGTACCGGGACATACCCACGCAGAGGCTATTAACTGTCACATGTCAGGTCATGGTCAAGTGCATCTGCACATGCCCACAATGAGGCTCTTAGTGGTCAACCTGGGACTGTGCCCACAATGTGCCCCATCGAAGCCCAACACACTCTTGCTCACCTCCTGTAGTTCACGGGGCCCTGTCCCAACAGGCTGCCACTAGTGCTCACAACAGCCCTGTGGGGCAGCAGGCCAACTTGACCGATGCGTGAACACGCACCAAGAGGGTAAAATAAACACACAGACGACGTTGCCAGCACCGGGCAGAGCCACAGGCAGACCCTGGGTCACTTCACTACTGCTCTTTCCCACTTGGATGGAACGCAGGAATAAAGTCAGAGCAGAGACGTGGAGAACCAGAGGCAGCACACGCACACCCATGCACACTCGTGCAAACACCCCAGTGGGCCAGACCCTGCTCCCCAGCCATCTGTCCTGGCCATCCCACTGTCTGTCTCCAGTTCCTCAGCCATCACCCTTTCCACGTCCACTGCCCGCCTTACCCCACAGGTCCCAAACTTCCCAGTGCTCCAGCCCCCATCCCTTGACCTCTGACCTGCACATTTGCCCATCTGCCCTTCCCCACCTCGGTCTCTGCCTGGCTTCAGGCCCAGCTCGGTCCCCTGTCCTCCCACTGCTCTGTCCACTCTATGCTGGGTGGTCTACCCGCTGTCCACCTCCCACTGCCGCCCCCAATGCTCACCGAGTTCCTCAAGCTCAGCTGTCATGGACTTGGAGCGCAGTGTCAGTGTGGTGCTGGGGGCCCTCTTGGGGGGCGGCGGGGCTGCAAAGAAGAGGGAGGCCTTGGACCTCCTGTCCAGCAGCAGGCGGCGCGGTGTGGCCAGGTGCAGGTGCCACTTGCGCTCCACCGCCTGGATCTCCTCGTACTCCCGCGAGGACGAGTCGCACTGGGCCAAGATCTTGTTCAGGCTGCGGCTGGACGCAAACTTCTTCATGGCGCTAGGAGCTCAGGGAGTACTGGGGGCCGGGGCGGTCGGGGCCCCGGGGCTCTCAGGACCCCCCAGAGCCAGAGCCTCAGGCAACGGTCAAGGGTGCTGGCGGGGGTCGCGGTGCTGGCTGGCTCTGGCCTGAGTGCCCACCCTGCAGGCTCCAAGGGCCAAGCGAGGGGGCACCAGAGCCATGGGGTGGGGGCTGGGAGGGGTCTCCTGGCAGGCCAGGCTCTGCTGCTTCCGGGCTGCCCCCAGGCCCGGGTGGCCACTGCCCCTTGGGGGACCAGGGTGTGGTCAGCCAAGCCACAGGCCTGGGCCGGGCCGCTGGCAAGCCTCCTGGGCCCAGGCTGTGCCGCGGCGTCGCGGGGAGAAGACGCTTTTCCTCTTCCCTCAGGTGCCGCCTCCCCCTTCCCTCCGACAATAAGCAGCACGGCAGCGTCAACCTCACAGTTGCTATGGCAACCCCGGCCTCCAGGCAGCTGCTGGCGGTGTAGGGAAGGAGGGCTCTGCCACGCCAGGGGCTGGGGGAACGCCGGGAAGGAGGGGGCAGGGATCTGAGAAGGGGCAATCTGGGGTCAGGGGTCAGAGGCCCCGGGCCAGGGGACAGGGTTGATGGTCTAACATCAGGGACGGAGAAGGACCCCCAGTCACCTATGAGGGCATTTCAGCTAGGTTCAGGAATCTGATGGCAGCAGTCTGGGATCAGAGGTGGGGAGAGAAATGTGGGCCTGAGGTCAAAGGTCTAGGGCCAGGGGCCAGAGGGGAGAGTCTGGGCACAGAGGCCTGAAGCCTGACCCCTCACCTCTGCGCCGAGCCCCATCCTCTTCTGGCTTCCTTGTCACGGACACAACCTTCATGACAAGGCGGTTGCCACCCTGGCGAATCAGAGCCACCACCTGCTTGTGTCCGACCTTTACCACGTTTACTCCGTTCACCTGGGACAGACAGGCAGCTAGGTGGGGACGCCCCCGGGCGCAGCCCCCTCAGCGTCCGGGGTGGGCACCGTGCTGGGCTGTGCAGCTAGGACAGGCCTCACCTCGATGAGGAAGTCTCCCGTGCGCAGCCCAGCCCTCCAGGCCACGCCTTCCACGTCCACGGACTCAAGATACTGCAGCGCAGGGAAGGCCGGCGTGGGCGTGAACTCCTCGATGGGGGTCTCCGCTGCAGGGGGTTAGGACGGTGCTTCACCAGCCTTGTTCGGGTGGGGGTGGTTCAGCACCGGAACCGATGACTACCGGGGGCAGTGACCGGGGCCAGGGGAGGGCGGCAGGAGGGGCCACGCAGGGCAGCCCAGGGCTCCAGCACGTGTCCCTCTGCTGCGGTCCCCAAGCCCTGGGCCACGACGGACCACTGCCGGCCCGGTCCGTGGCCTATTAGGAACCGGGCCGCACGGCAGGAGGTGAGCGGTGGGCGGGCGAGCGCAGCTTCATCTGTGTTCACAGCCGCTCCCCATCGCTCACATCACCCCCTGATCATCCCGAAACCAGCCCCGGCCCCCTCCGCCCCCAGCTGTGGAAAAACTGACTTCCACGAAACTGGTCCCTGGTGCCAAAAAGGTTGGGGACCACTGTCCCGCTGCAAAACCTCCGACTCACTCCCACGAGAGAGGCCCCCCCCCCTCTGTCAGACACCTGACAGCAGAGACGGTGGGAAACTGTGGAGGGAGAAATTGCTGCCTTGACACTGTCACCACCACAGGACAAGAGCAGGACACGGGGTGCAAAAAGGGGAGGGGCGAGGCCAGGAGGGAGGGCAGAGGGGAGGGGCAGACACCCCGAGCAGCGCCCACCCCCCAGCACCCACCACCCATTACCTTTGGCCCCCCGCAGCACAAAGCCAAAGCCCTCGTGGTCCCGTTTCTGCAGGACAGCCACCTTGTCGTCAATGACATAATCGCTGAGGGAGGAAAGCAGGGACGGGTGAGGCAACCCCACAGGGTCCCATGGACACAGTCCCCCCCGGGGTCACCCCTGGACGGACGGGGACAGTGAAGGACACAGGTGGGCAGGGCACCCTCTCTGTGCCCTCCTCCAACCTGTTTGCGCCTGGCCTCCTGGACCAGCCCTTGGTTCTCCTGTGTGGACATCCCCCCAGTCCCACCTGCATGCCCCAGCCGGTGTCCCTGCCTGTACCTGTGTGACGTGAGGCTGTCATAGGAGCCCACTGTGTAGTGGCGAAAAAGCCGCTTCGTCCGGTCCTCCCGGGTCTCTGAAGGGAGTGTCAGGAGCTGAGGGACAGTCTCGGCCTCCAACTGGCCTGAACTGCCCTCAGCCATGCTGGTCACCAGTCTTCACCCCCGCACACACACCCCTGGCCTGGTTGTGCCCACAGGGAAGTAGGGAACCCCAAATCCTGCAGTCCTGGGTCCAGAGGTCCCAAGGTGACAAGGCTGAGGGCTCAGGCAGGGAATTCCGGCCTCCGGGGGTCAGGGTCCAAGACGGGGCAGCGGCCACAGCTCCTCTCCCTCCTGAGGAGCCGAACACAGGAGGCCAGACAAGGCCAGGGCTGTCCACAGGGAGGTCAGCGAGCCACGGCTGAGAGCAAAGAATGGTGTGTGTGTGTGTGTGTGTGTGTGTGTGTGTGTGTGTGTGTGTGTGTGCGTGGGCGCGCACGTATGACCTGCAGTCATGTGTAAGTGCCCCTATGTGTGTGTGTGCACCCACAGTCTGTGCCAGTGCTGTGCTGGCGCACGTGTGCGTTCTGTGTTCACGCATGTGTACCTCTGTGTGTGCAAGACCCACACTCACGAACACGTGCCCGGCTGTGTGCCCACACACACGGAAGCAGCACCGCATCTGCACCAGATTCCTCACAGCAGCCCCTGATGCTCAGCCTCATGGGGGCCCTCGCCTCAGATCCTGCCTGGGCAGGGCAGGGGGTGCGGGTGTCAGGGGGCTGGGCACCCATCCCCGGCCCCACTGTGTCCCCCAGAACTTTGTCTCCTCCTGTCCTCTTGATCTCAGAGTCCCTCATGGCCACTGTGGCGCTAGCCAGCTGTTTGCCCGCCGCCCCACCCTGCGATCTCCAGAGAGTTTGGTCCACACTCGCAGCCACGACCTCTCTGCAGCCCGAGGGCCCCGACAGCCGCCTGCGGGCCCTGCCCTCCTGGCTCCCGGCACCCCTCACTCCGCTCTTCAGAACCTCCAAGGTGGCACCACCCCTGCCTCGAACTTCGCCCCTCAGCACCTCCCTCCTTTCCTCTTATTGTAGCAGTTCTCGAGGTTCCTCTTTTCCTTCAACAAGTATCTGTTGAGCTCCTACTATGTATCAGGCTCTGTTTGTCTTAGGCTTTGGGAATATAGCAGAGAACAGAACAAAGTCTCTCCCTTGTGGAATTTATAATCTATTCGGGGGAGAGAGAATAAACAGGCAATAAATATACATGTCAAATGCTGGCCAATGCTTAAGAAAAAAGCAAGCAGAATACGGGGTTCAGAGAAAGTTTGCAGTTCTAGGCTGGTCACACGAAGGCCTCGCTGGGAGGGCAGAACTGAGCAAAGGCTGAGGAGAGAAGGGTGCAGCCCGCAGGTATGTGGGTAAAGGGCTTCCCAGCATGGGACAGTCATGGTGAAGCGGTAGCAGGTGTTGGCCTGGGGCATTCAAGGGACCGTCTGGAGCCTGTGCAGCCGGAGTGACAGGCAGGAAATTAGATCAGACAAGGGAACCTATGATTTTTTTTTTTTTTTTTTTTTTTTTGAGACGGGGTCTTGCTTTGTCGCCCAGGCTGGAGTGCAGCGGTGTGATCATAGCTCACTGCAGCCTCCAACTCCTGGGCTCAAGTAATCCTCCTGCCTCAGCCTCCAGAGGAGCTGGCACTACAGGTATGCACCACCACACCTGGCTAATTTTTTAAATATTTTTTAGAGACGCGGTCTTGCTATTGCCCAGGCTGGTCTCGAACTCCTGGGCTCAAGCGATCCTCCCACCTTGGCCTCCCAAAGTGCTAGGATTACAAGCATGAGCCACCATGCCCAGCCAGGGAACCTATGATTTTTAGTGACCTGTTTCCCCCACTACCCCTTGAAGGTAAGGGCCACATATTATGTATCTCTGTGATCCCAGCACCTGACATGTAACAGGGACTCTGCAAGCTGACTGGGAGGGTAATGGGAGGACAGGTGGATCTATGATGGATGGACAGAAGGATGGATCAAAAGGCAAATGGATGGGTGGATGGAGGGAGGGAAGGAGCAACAGGGGGGTGTATGGATGGGTCAAAGGGAAGACAGATACATGCATGGACAGGTGAGTGGATGGGTGGACAGGCTGGGTAGACAGGCAGCTGGGCAGGTGGTAGGTGGATGGACAAACGGATAGACGGAAGAAGGGTTGGCTGGGCATGTCAATGGACGAGTAGCTGGGTGGTGGGATCGGTGAGTGAGTCATAAGCACAGATGGAGCACTGGCTGGATGAAAGGAAGAACTAGTCAAATCGGAAGACACAGATGTCAAGAACAGCATTGGACTGGATTCCAGGTCCCTGCCACTAACTTGTGTGACTCTCAGTAAGTCAACACTCTCCTTATAGAGTAGGGAAACTCACCTTGGAGAGCCCCTAGGTTCCGAGAGCCTAATATTGTGTCATCCCGGCCCCCCAACCACCCCTGCCCCCACCGTCCTGCCAGCCCCACGGCCGGCTCAGGCCACGCCTCACTGCCACTCAGGTGAGGCTCACCCTTCTACATGTCAGCCCACCCACAGAAATGCCCCCAGTGCCTGCCTGCCGAACCCCCAGACTTGCAGTCCATTAGGTGCCTGTTTTTAGATTTTGTTGACCAAATTGTATTTATTGCATAACACGAATTCCTTTTCCAGTTGTATTAATCAGACACACAAAAGCCAGCTGAAGTGAAAACACCCAGCAGTGAAACCTCCCAACGTGACGACCACACGAGAGAGAAAGGGAGGCAGGGCAAAGGGGCCAGCAGAGGGTCCCAGTCGCGCTGGGCCCCGGGGTCCCTGCACAAACCAGCCTCTGGAACACACCCGACTCCGCCCCCCACCCCTGCCCTCCCGGATCCACCCTCTGCCTGCCACGCTCCGTCCACACCCGCTCCGGGGCGCCGTGGGAGGCCTCTCCGCTGGCGGACCCTGGGCACAGCCGGCCTGCTGGGTCGGCACCACCAACACCGCTCAGCCTCCCAGTCCTTCCCCATCTCCTCGCCAGTCCCACAAACAGATTTTTTTTTTCTTTTTGTTTTTTCTTTTGGATCCGAGCCTGTTGGAAGCAGGTTCTTGCTCTTGGGCTGCCCTCTGGCCTCTGGCAGAACTTGGTCCCTGGGTCCCAGAACTCAGGTTCCACCCAGAGCAGCCAGCGGGGCTGCAGCTGAGGTCAGGGGGAGGCTGCTGCTGCTCCCCCACCCCCTCTGCCCACCCGGGGGAGCTCTCCTCCAGGCCACATGCCCGACGGCGGCTGCCCACCTAGGAGCCCAGCCCTCACCCACACTGCTGCCCTGTGACCTCAGCCCTCCCCGTCCGCCCTCCTCCCCACCTGTCTGTTCTGCCCTGCAGGGGCCTCAACCCCGGCCCTCAGTGACCTGCACAGACAGACAGCCACTGCCATTCTCCTGCCCCCACAAACCCGTGCTGGCCCCGACCCCACGC
The DNA here is from genome assembly GCF_020740605.2 of Lemur catta. Classification (NCBI taxonomy): domain Eukaryota; kingdom Metazoa; phylum Chordata; class Mammalia; order Primates; family Lemuridae; genus Lemur; species Lemur catta. The sequence goes on from NC_059133.1 coordinate 327,718, forward strand.
CAGCCCTGCCAGCCCTTACCCGACACGTGTGTTTCATTCACACAGAGCTGCCTGCCTGTCCCTCAGGGCCAGGTGACCCTAGAAATGGACAAACAACTGGCCCCATCTCCCGGAACTGCGGGGAAGAGTTAATGACTTCTTCCACGTAAAAGTGCTAACCCCATGCCTGGCACCCCAGCACCGCTCAGCAAGGGAGGTGCTGACACGAAGCTCTAGAACACTGTGCCAGGCCCTGCAAACACGGGCTCCCTTCGCCCCACCTGCTGGGACCCGGAGAACAACGCCTCTGCCTTGAAGCCCTCTCTGACTCCGTCAGGCCAACCCGGGGAGCCCCTCTGCTCACGCTAACGTCTCTGTTGTAACCGGGCACACCCGCTCCCCTCTAGGCATGAGCCGGACCTCTGTGACCCCAGCTCCCAGCACGGGGCCCAGCATACAGCAACACCTAACAAACATCCGCCACGCTCCAGTTCTGACTCTAGCCCAAACCTCCCTCTCTCCCCCTCGGCTTCAGACTTAGGTCCTAACGCCCCGAGATCCACAGTCCTCAAACCAGAATTCATGAGCCATCACGTGGGGGAGCTCAGGGCCAGCTCCTCCAACAGGTGGGACCCCCCCACTCCTCCCCCTCCCATCCTGTCGGAAGCAGGGCCCAAACCTCTGACATCGTTTCCCACCTGGACCCTGCCCCATGCCTCCCCAGGCAGAGAACAAGGAGGCCTAGTCCCGTCCCCCATCCAAGCCGTCAGGAGAGACGTCAGGGCGGGCTGGGGAACAGCCGAGGGAAGGAGCAAAGACACCGTCCAGCACTGGGTCAGTGTCCACGCTCCTGCCTCCCTGGGCCTCCGCTGAGCTCGGCACAGGGCGGGGGTCCAGGCCACAGGGGTGGGCTCCCCTAGGGAACTCTCACCCCAGGGAGACACAACAACTCTGGGCCCAAGTCCTTCACGTGCACAGGCAGGCACGCACCCTCGATCCAGACACACCAGCGGTGACCAGCAGTGACCACACTCAGGAGAGGTTTCCTGGTCCCACCAGCTCTCCAGGCCTGAAGCAACATTCATGGGTCTGGGAGCCTCCAAAGGACCAGCCACTGCTTGTCACCAGCAGGACCCCTCAGATCCTGACAAGCAGAAGGGTCCTTGGTGGAAGCCCAAGTGGTCAGCAGGGTTGGACCGCGGCCACTCCCCAAGCCCAGGAGCTGCGGCCTTCACCCTCACGTCCGCCCTCCAGGCTGAGGCTGGGGCCCATCCGTCACCTGCTGCCCTCGGGCCATCCCTGCCCGCCACAGTCCCCAGGAGAGCCCCTCCAGGCCCAACTGGCCTCATTTCCTCTTGGCTGGTCCAGGCCTCCCTGCTCTGCCCACTTGGACAATCTGTCCACTTTGGAAAAACGCCTCTTTTCTCACACTGACCTCCTTACTTGTCTGCCAGCCACACCGGAATCGCGCGCTCCGTGCACCTGGTGTTCCTGTGAGCACCGTGCCGGAGGGGCGGTGACAGTGCCTGGGAGTCACGTGTGGGACCACACAGAGGCACGGTCGCGGGTGTGCACCTCCTGTGGGCACGTCACATGTGTCTCCACTGCACACCAGGGTCTGGTTACACGCACCCACGTTCCTAAGTACGTGAAGGGTGTGTGCACTGTGCCTGTTGTGTACACAAGTTTTGTCTACTTTGAGTGTAGGTTTGAGTTTACATCTAGTCTTTCGTCTGTGAACCGACGTGTGGATTTAGCACCAAGAGGGACCAAAAGGAAACTGGAAGGGGTGCTGCCCCCCCAGGAGCCGCCTGGGGGGACGTGGGTCACTCACCATGCCGTGTGTCATACTGTCTCATCTGCACCTCCTCCACGCAGTCGGCCGGGAACCAGCCTGTGCGGCCTTTCACGGTTCCCTCCCAGAAACCGCCCTCCCCAACGCTGAGCACTGGGGGGACAGAAGCCAGACGGGTGGTCGGTGGGGAGCAGAGCAGCTGGGCACCCACCCCCACCCCACCTCAGGCTCAGGTCCTGCCCACCCCTCGCCCTTTCTCTCCTTCCCTTCCCACATTCTCCCGGCTCTTTCCTTGGGAAGATTCTGGGATGCACACAGAGGAGAGAAATGAACAGATGGGCTCGGCACAGGATGGGCATGTGGAGGACAGAGAGCCACGCCAGGCAGAGGGACATGCTCGAGGGGGGACAGGGGCAGGGGCCACACTCCTGCTCCTGCCCCGCAGCTGGCCACTCCCCCCAACCAATCCCCATCTTGGCTGTCACCCACCCAGGGGTCACTGCCAAGACCTCAGGGTCTCCGTGCTGTGGCCACTGGATTAGACCACAGATGCAGCAGGAGGGCTGACCCTCACAGCTCCCACGGACACAGCCACCCCCAGGGGCAGGACCCCCGTGGTCACAGAGACCCCCATCGCCAGAGGAGCCTGCTACGGCACAGGATCCCACAGAACCCAGGAAGCCCCAGTGACAGAAACCTGCATCATACACAAACGCCCACGGAATTGTCACAGATACCCCCACACTGGCGAGGGTCCCCCACGCCACAAGGATTTCCGATGAATTAGTCCAGCGGTGACACAGGAACCCCACAACGCAAGGAAGCTCTGTGATGGGGCAGGGTCCTTCAGAGGACCCCCGGTGACATCGGCCCCCACCATGACACAGAAACACCCCATGACAGGAGAGGAGCCTCTATCGTGACACAGGGAGCCCATAACAACAGAGCACCGGGAGGGACCCGCAAGACAGGGGCCCCGCACGGCAGACATCGCTCCCTGCCAGAGCCCTTCCCAGGGACGCAAGGAGTCCGGTGGCAAACGCACCCCCTGACGACCCAGGGACGCCCCCGTGATAGAAACTCCCCGGACAGCGGCGGCCCCTCGGCGGCCGCGGGGACCCAGGCCACGCACCCCCGTGGCGCCGTGCCCCCCCGGCGCGCCCCCGGCCCCGCCCCCCGCGCCCCTCACCCTTCACGGCCTCGCCGCGGTGCAGCGGGATCTCGCCCTCGCCCTGCGGGCTGTGCGCCTTCACGGCGATGAACTTGCGGCCGGGGACGGCGCTGTAAAGTTTCCGCTTCGGGCCCCGGGGCGGCGGCGCGGGGGGCGCGGGGGGCGCCGGGCCGGGCCCGGGCGCGGGGCCGGGGCCGCCGGGCCCGCTCGGGCTGTAAACGAACACGTAGGTGACGGACGCGATGCCGGGGGGCAGCGGGCACGCGAAGCCGGCGCCCGGGGCCTCCATGGCGCGCGGCCCGGCCCCGCCGCCGGCCTCACCGCAGCCGCCGCCGCAGCGCCCGCCGCCCGCCGCCCGCCGCCCGCCCGCCCGCCGGGGGCCCGGCCCGGGGCCGCTCCATGGGCCGCGCCGCCGCGCCCGGCCCGCTCCCGCCAGCGCACGAGCCGCGCCCGCTCAGGGCTCCGGGGCCGCGGGGCTGCGCTCCTGGGCGCGCCGGGCTCGCTCCATGCCGCGGCCGCTCCGCGCGCCCCGCCTCCTCCGTGGCCGGGCTCCTCCCTCTGCGGGCGGCGGCGGCGGCCGGCCCTGCCTCCCTTCCCGCCCGGGCCCCCCACCGGCGCGGACCCCGCGGGGAGCAGCCGGGAGGGGGACTGCGGCGCGGGGGGGGGGGGGCAGGTCGGGCTGGCGGGGCGGGGGACGGGGTCGGGGCAGCCGGGCCGGGGCTGGCGTGGGGGCTTCGGGCGTCGGGAAAGCCGCCGGGCTTCGCCGGTGAACGGCAGGGAGGGGCGCTCCCAGCGCGTCCCGGGGCCCGGCCTTCCGGACTCGGCCTCGGCCTCCTCACACCCGGACCGCGGCCCTGCGTGCGCCGGGCACCCCGGTCCCCTCCGGGCCTGCGTCCTCTCGTGCTGGACACCTGCCTCTGCGGCCCGTGCCCACTCCGTGCTGACCACCATCGCCAAACCACTGCCCCGACCCGGGCACCGAGCCCGAGGTCTCAGTCCTCCACTTTTGCTCTGCTCAAAAGCCTTCTGTGGCTCCCTAGTACCTAAGCGGCCAGATCCACGTTCTCAGCCAATAGCCAGGCTCTCTGGGACGTGGGAATCCGCTACACTCCAGTCGCAGGGGTGGGAACCTCCCTTTGCCCTCCTCTGGGCTGTTCACACGCTGTCGCCAACACCTAAACGACTCTAACCCTGCCCTGTCGCCCCGATGTTAGATTACTGACGCTCGGCCTCAAACCCTCCCTGCTAGGCCGGCTGTGTGACGCTGGGGCGGGGACTCTGCAGACCACCTTTCTGGGGGGCGGAGACTCTGCAGACCACCTTTCTCGGGGGCCCGGGCTCCATGCCAAGCTCGACCAACAGGGGGCGCCAGAGCGAGCCGCTGCAGCCCCTGACCAAGGCCGCCCAGATACCACCACGTCTCCTCGGACCGAAGGTGACCTCTGCCCCTGAGGCCCTGGCCCTCCTCAGTGCACCAGACTCCCTCGGCTGTCCGTGTCCTTCTGAGACCCAGTGAGGACCCCCACTGTTAGCTGCCACAACCTCTGGCACACTGGGCACCTCATAAATGTAAGGAAGGGGAAAACAGCATTCTGCCGTCCCCATAGCAAGTCTTAGTGTCGTGTCTGCCAAGCACAGGGAGGGACACGCGGCGACCACATGGCTGCAACCTGGGAGCAGCCTTTCTACAAAACTGACACATCCCGGATGAGTTCTTCCAGCCAACAGGCCATCTAACCCTTAGGAAGAGCCATGGGACTGTGCAAAAGCTTTGGGGGAGAATTGAAGTTTGAGGCTAGACAGCCAGCCCTGGGAGTCCCCTCAGTCCAGGCAGAGCCACAGACGGAGAAGACACCACCGAGGTCAGGGCTGCGTGACAGAGTCTACGGTGCAGGAAGAAATGCCCTATCTGAGCTCCTGATGCACCCGGAGCCCTCTGCTGAGGTTAGAACTTAGGCTCAGAAAGTTTGAGAGTCAAGTCTACCTGGGGCCCAGTTAAGCTGATTCTGAGCTCTGTGACTCTGGACAAGTCCTCATCCGACCTGAGCATCTGTAACGTGGTATTAATGAGCATAATGTCATACAACATCAAGGTCACATGAGATAATACACATACACCGCTCAGCCCCATGGCGGGCATGGAGTGACAGGAGTGTAAACGCTAACTGCCACTGTGAAAACTAAGTGCTGTTTATGTAACTCTTTCACTCAATGATGTCTCCCAAACGCCTATGGATCTGGCTCTGGGGAAGCAGGAAAAACAGCTCCTGCCCTCAAGGCACAGGGAGGCTGGTGCCTCAACCAGCAGTCGCCAGCCTATGCTGTGGACCGGGGACCCCGGTGGAGACCCCTCACCTGCCCATGACATGCTGGAAGGCTTCCCAGAGATAACACCTGGGCAGGGGTAGTTACACCTGACTGACAGGAAACCCAGGCGTGGAGTGGCTGGGAGCCAGCATCCACCCCAGCCCCCACTGCACAGCCCACAGAAGTCAGCGGGCTCCATCCAGGCCTTCTGCTCTAAGTTCTGGGGACACCAACTCCCTCAAGGGTCCCTGGCTTCTCAGGGCCCCAGGGCTCAGGATGAAGGGTAAAGAACAGAAACCAGAGTCCTGTAGGTTTATCGGGACTGGGGATGGGGGAAAGACCGAGACTACCTCTTGGAGGCAGAGCTGGTGGGCTTTGAGCCCTCCTGGAGTGGCAGTTCCATGATGGCCCCTCACCACTTGCTACCAGCCCTGACTCATCCCAGCCCTCCCTGACACTACAGTGAACTTTCTAGGCCACAGGTCCGACCACACTGTCTCTGCCCAACACTGTCCTCAAGGTAGGCCCTACCTCCAACCAGAGATCAGCGTGACATGACGCTGTCGCGGCCTACAGGGCCTCACCTTCTTCACTTCCCCATCCAGGAAGGCCCATCTGGCGGCCTTGAAGTTCCCTCAGCTCAAGCTCTAGCCCAGCACTACACAGGTGCCAGGTGCCAGGTGCCACTGGGCCTCTCCCCACCTCCCAGCGCCAGCTCCTCCCGGCTCACATCCTCTCCCTCCAGGGCCTCCCAGCCCTCCTACCTTATCTTGCTCTGGCTGCCCCTGCCTGATAAGGGGCCACCAACATCACTCTCCTGGTCGCCATCCCGGTCGCGATCCTTCTCCTCCTGCAGCCGCTGGAGCAGCAACTGGTGGGGGAGGCTTCTCAGCGAGGGTCCGGGAGAAGCTGCCGGCTGCACCTCCCCCTTCAGGTTGATGTCGCTGGCCGAGCGCTGCAGGGGCCGAGGGGATGCCAAGCCACTGGGGCCAGCCAGGCGCCGCCGCTTTGCATAGCTGGGGGTTTCCCTGAATGGTACTGGGGTGGGGGGGGCATAGGTAAGACTCTGAACAGCCAGCCGTGTGACCAACTAGTCCCAGTTTGCCCACACTTACCAGATTTTAAAACTAGAATCCTATATTCCAGCAACCACTTCAGTCCCAGGCAAACCCAAACAGTTGGCCACCCTCTGAGTAAAGCTACCACTGAGGGCCCATGTCCCAGTCAAACTGCCACCAACTCTAGCTTTAGGGATAGAAGCCTGCTCCTCTCAGGCAAAGGAGGTCTTGGAGTGCTCAGCTCTGCTCTCAGACCCGCCCCCATTTCACAAGCTTCAGGACAGACAGAACAGGCTCCAGGGGCCAGACTTCACCAGACTACTGCTGTCTGGGGCCATTTGCAGTTAGTTAAGGAAACTATAAAACACATTCTAGACCAGGGGTACAGACTTTTTCTATAGTCAGGCAATAACTACTTCAGGCTTTGCAAGTCGTACAGTCTAGGTCACAATGACTGAACCCTGCAACCGTGGCACAAAGACAGCAACAAGCCATATATAAACATATAGGTGTGTCTGTGTTCCAATAGAATTTTATTATAAAAGCAGACGGTGATTAAAAACTATCCAACTATATGCTATTTATAAGAGAATCACTTTAAATTCAAAGACATAGGTTGAATGTGGAAAGATAAAAAAATATATCTCATATAAATAGTAACCAAAAGAGCGCTGGGTGGCTACATTAATATCAGACAAAATAAACTTTAAGGTAAAAACTGTAACAAGAGACACAGGGGGTGTTTCATATTGGTTAACGATTAACATATAGACACCAAACAACAGAACACCAAAATATATGAAACAAATGCTGACACACTGAAGGGAGAAATAGGCAACTCCACAATAACAGATGGAGACTTCAATATCCTATTTCCAATAAGGGAAGAACATATACAGAGATCAATAAGGACATGGAAGACTTAAACCAATTAGACCTAACAGATACATACAGAACACATGACCTAACAACAGCAGAATACGCTTGAGAATTCTTTTCAAGTACACATGAAACATGTTCCAGGATAGGCCACATGTTTGGCCACAAAACAAGTCTCAATAACTTTAAAAAGACTGAAATCATACACAGTATCTTCTCCAATCACAATGAAATGAAGCTACAAATCAAGGACAGAAGGAAAACTGGAAAATTCACAAACATATGGAAATTAAACACCATACTCTTAAACAACCAATGTGTCAAAAAAGAACTCACAAGGAAAATTAGAAAACACCGAGACAAATGAAAACAAAATACAACATAACAAAATTAAGGGATGCAGCAATAGCAGTACTTAAAGGGAAATTTATAGCTGTAAACATCTACATTAAAAAAGGAGAACAGGCCGAGCGCAGTGGCTCACGCCTGTAATCCTAGCACTCTGGGAGGCCGAGGTGGGAGGATTGCTCAAGGTCAGGAGTTCGAGATCAGCCTGAGCAAGAGCGAGACCCCGTCTCTACTAAAAAGAGAAAGAAATGATCTGGACAGCTAAAAATATATATAGAAAAAAATTAGCCGGGCATGTTGGCATATGCCTGTAGTCCCAGCTACTTGGGAGGCTGAGGCAGAAGGATTGCTTGAGCCCAGGAGTTTGAGGCTGCTGTGAGCTAGGCTGATGCCATAGCACTCTAGCCCAGGCAACAGAGCAAGCAAGACTCTGTCTCAAAAAATAAAAATAAAAAATAATAAAAAAGGAGAACAATCTTAAATCAATGACCTAATTACATATCTGAGGAAACGATTAAAGAAAAAGAAGAGCAAATCAAACTAGCAAAAGGAAAGAAAGTTAGAAAAAAGAAGGAAACAATAAGAGTAGAGCAGAGATAAATAAAATAGAAATACAATGGAGAATCAATGAAATGAAAGTAGTTTCATTCAAAACATCAACAAGGTTGACAAACCTTTTAGTTAGACTAAAAGAAGAGAGAAGATAGAAATAACTAAAATCAGAAATGAAATTTGGGGCATTACTACTGATGTTATGTAAATAAAAACGAATATAATACTATAAACAATTAGATGCCAACAAATTAGATAAACGAGACGAGATGGACAAATTCCTGGAAAAACACAAATTACCAAAACTGACTCAAGAATAAACAGAAAATCTAAACAGACCTATGACAAGCAAAAATACAGAATCAGTAATCACAACCTCCCAACAAAGAAAAAGTCTACCACCAGATGGCACCACTGGTGAATTCTATTACACATATAAAGAAGAATTAACACCAATCCTCAAACTCTTGCAAAAAATAGTAGAGGAGGGAACGCTTCCTAACTCATTCTATGAGGCCTGATACCAAAGTCAGATAAGAACATTACAAGGAGAGAAATCCGCAGACCAATGAAATCAATGGAATATATCACATCTATAGAACACAGAAGAAAAAGCCATATGACCATTTCAATTGAGGCACAAAGAGCATTTGCCATAATCTAATACTCTTCCATGATAAAAAACATTCAGAAAACTAATAACAGAGGGTAACTTCCTCAACGTGATAAAGGGCATTTATTAAAAACCCACAGCTAACGTCATACTCGACGGTGAGAGACCGAAAGCTTCCCCACCACCGAGAACAAGGCTAGGGTGCTGTTCTCCCCACTGCTACTCAGCACTGGACTGGAAGCTCTAGTCCGAGCAATTGGGGGAAGAAAGAAAGAAAAGGCATCAAAATTGGGAAGGAAGAAGTAAAGCTATCTCTATTGGCAGATGGCATGATCCTATATATAAAAAAATCCCAAAGCATCTACAAAAGAAGCTACTAAACTTTTTGTTTAAACTAAACTTTTTGTCTACTAGAGCTAATAAGCAAATTCAGCAAAGATGTAGGATACAGGATCAGCACACAGCAATGCGTTGTGTTTCTGTACAACAGCCATGAACAACCCAAAAAGGAAATTAAGAAGATAATTCCATTTATAATAGCACCTAAAAGAATAAAATGCTGAGAATATAAATTTAACTAAGGAAGTAAAAGATCTGTATACTGAAAATAATAACACATTGCTTAAAGATGACCTAAATAAATGGAATGACATCTTATGTTTATTAATTGGAAAACTATATATATATATATTTTTTTTTTTTTTTTTTTGAGACAGAGTCTTGCTCTGTTGCCTTGGCAAGAGTACAATGGCGTCATCATAGCTCACTACAACCTCAAACTCCTGGGCTCAAGCGATCCTCCTGCCTCAGCCTCCTGAGTAGCTGGGACTATAGGTGTGCACCACCACACCCAGCAAATTTTTTCTGTTTTTAGTAGAGCCGGGGTCTCGCTCTTGCTCAGGCTGGTCTCGAACTCCTGACCTCAAGTGACTCTCCTACTCTCCCAGAGTGCTGGGATTACAGGTATGAGCCACAGTGCCCAGCCTGGAAGACAATATTGCTAAAATGTTAATACTACCCAGAGTGATCTACAGATTCAATGCAATCCCTATCAAAATTCTAACGTCCTTTTTTGCAGAAACAGAAAAGCAATCCTCAAATCTATATGGAATCACAAGGGGCCCTGATCAGCGAAAATAATATCAAAAATGGGAACAAAGTTGGAGGACTCAGACCTCCCAATTTCAACACTTACTACAAAGCCACAACAATCAAAACCATGAGGTACTGGCATAAGAAAAAACACGTGGACCAACGGGATAGAACTGCAAGTCCAGATAAACCTATATATCCATGACCAATCGATTTTTGACAAGGGTGCCAAGACCATTCAATGGGAAAATAAGAGTCTCTTCAAAAACGAGACTATTCGCTGGACAATTGGATATCCATTTGAAGATGGATCCCCACCTCACAACATATTTAAAAATTTAAAATGGATCAGTGGCCTAAATAAAAGAGCTAAAACCATAAAACTCTTAGAAGAAATCAGAGTGGGCAAACCCTCATGACCTTAGATCTGGCAATAGAGTCTTAGATATGGCACCAGAAGCATGAGCACCAAAAGGGAAAAATAGGTACATTGAACTTCAGCAAAATTAAAGACTCTAAATAAACCAAAGGACGTTATGAAGACAGTCACAAGGATCTCCTATCCTACTGAATTGGAGAAAATATTTATAAATCATATATCTGATGAGAGTTTAGTATTCAGAATATATAAAGAACTCTTACAACTCAACAACAAAAATAAACAATCCAACTTAAAAATGGGCAAAGGACTTGACATTTCTCCAAAAAAGATATACAAATGGCCAATAAGCACATGCAAAAATGCTCAAAATCACTAGTCATTAGGGAAATGAAAATCAAAACCATAGTGAAACACCACTTCACACTTCCTAGGATGACTATAAAAATTTTAAAAAGCAAAGTGACAAGTGTTGATAAGAATGTGAAGAAATTGGGAGTCTCATACATTGCTGGTCGGAATGTAAAATGGTGGAAAATAGTTTGGCAATTCCTGAAAAAGTTAAACATAGAATTATCATATGACCTCACAATTCCACTTCTAGGTATATACCCAAAAGAACTAAAAACACGGGTTCACACAGAATACATGTACACACACCCTCAGCAGCAATATTCTCAATAGTCAAAAGGTAGAAACAACCCACATATCCAACACTGGATGACAGGACAAACAAAATGTCATTTGTACAAAGAAATATTATTCAGCCATACAAAGGAATGAAACAGCGACACATCCTACAAGGTGGATGACGCTCAACAACATGCTGCGTAAAAGTAGCCAGACACGAAGGGTCACATGCTACGTGACCCCATCTGTATGAAACATCCAGAACAGGCGTGTCCATGGAGACAAAGCACTCCGGTGGTGCACAGAGCAGGGGGAGGGCAATACAGAATAAATGCTTAACGTGTCCGGGGTTTTCTTTTGGGGGGGGCGTGAAAATGTTTTGGAATTCAGTAGAATTGGTTGCACAATACTGTGAATGTATGAAATGCCACTAAACTGTTCAAGTGAAATACTATTATGTTATGTACATTTCACCTCAATTTAAAAACAAAAAGCAGGCTGTGGGCTGGATCTGGTCTGCGGGGAATCATCTGCCAGGCCCTGCAGGAGACCCCTGCTGTGCAAAGTGTGGTCCAGGGATCGGCAGCGTTGGCCTCACGGCAGAGCTGGTGACAGATGCAGAGCCTCAGCCCCCCGCCCCGACCCACTGAGTCAGAATCCACACTGAACGAGACCCCTGTGACAGCAGCATGTGAGAAGCATTTCCCCAGAGCACTCACCAAAAGCACCGTGTGAACACGTGTGTGCGTGTGCGTGGGAGTGTGTGCATGAGAGAGAAGGCAAGAGAGAAGGTGACCCAAAGGGTGGCCCAAGGTGACAGAGGTAAGAAAGCAGAGGTGACCACTCTCAGGCCAGGGTCCTCACCTGAAGCCTGTCTAGAGGGGCCAGGCGGGGCTGCCAAGAGACAGCAAGGTGTCCTGTCCCTTGAAGGGGGACACAAGTCCCAGCCTACCAGACCCCACCGGGGGGTACCTTCCCGCCTGAGAAGGAAGGATGGGCAGAGCCCCACCCAGTGGCCCCAGGCGGGGTGGGACATGGTGACTTACCGCTGCCATTCAGGAGTGTCCTTGGAGCGAATGTGTGCAGAGGGAGCAGGGTGACAAGGACAGGCCTGTGAGTTACCCAGGTCTGACGACAGGCTCTGCCATTACCCCCTCTGTGCCTCAGTTTCCTTCTTTGTAAAACAGGCTAATAACCACTCTTTGGGGGTTGTTGAGAGGGGAACTGGGCAAAGGGGGCTGATGGTAAATACTAAGGTGTGCATGACCCCTTCCTCAAGGATGTCTGGCTGCATCATCTGCATGTGCTGTGTGACCCCTGAGCAGGTCAGGGGGCGCTGGCCAGCCCAGTCCTGCCCAGACACTGCCCCGGGACGCTATGCCCAACCCAAGCACACAAGCACGTGTACCAGACGGACACTAAGCCCAGAGCCGTGACCCCAGGAGCCTACTCTCTCTGTCCACATCCCTCCTGCCCCTCAGCCTGGATAACAAACAAGCCCCCCAGTCAGACAGACAAAGCCACCTGCCCGAGTCCAGCCCCACCCAGGATCAAATGCCGTAAGAGGCCGGTTGGGAAGGGGACACTAGTAACCGTAAGACTATATTTCATTTAAGAGAAACTGAAGCACAGAGGTCCCAGGTGGCCTTCCCATGGATAGACGGTCACGGGCAGAAAGGAAGGCCCCACACATCACACGCCAGGGTCCTGCCACGCTAACAGGAGGCCCCCCCACGGCACTTACCGGCCCCACCCAGACTGTGACTGTATCTCAGCCCCAGTCCACACCCCACACCTTACCAGAGTTCTCTCCTGATCCGACCTGGACCCCAACCCCACATCACTGCACGGCTCATTCACCCAACGCCCAGCTACTGAGGCCTCAGCTCTCGTCGAGGGTCTCCTGGCCCCCGGGCAGTTCAGTGCGACAACCGCCCTGACGCTGCTGGCACACGAGGGGCCGGCAACCGAGCCTCACTGGCAGGAGGGGCTGCCGCTCAGGGCCAACTCTACAGAGGAAGGATCCTTAAACGTGAACTTGACCTTAATCTTAACCCCAGTCCGAAAGTCAACCCCAGCCCTGACCAGAACCTCACATTAAAAACAAGCAGGATTCTAACCCCAAAACCTGCCCCTCCCTTTGCTGCCCACTGTCACTTCAAAGTACAAAAAGAGAGAGAGAGAGAAAATGAGGGCACCCACAAGGAAATGCTACTGACAGGAAGCTGGGCCTGGGGGTCCATGTGCCAGCGAGGGCCACGGGCAGAGAAGCCTGGCCCACCCGGGACACGGGGGGATCCAGGCAGGGAGGCCCCGCGAGGCCAGGTGGCTACAGAGAGAAGCTTCCGGCCTGACAGCAGCTGTTCCTGGGGGGAGCCCCACCCTCTCCCGCGTCCCCAGCTGCCCCACACAGGACGGTCCCCCGCCTGGCCCACACCAAGCAGAGTGGGTGGGGACCCCCCAGAGGCCCAGGTTCGAAGGCAGTGCCCTGCGTCCTGCCAGTCCTGGGGCCAAGGCCACACGTGTGCTCCTGGTTTTCCTTCTAGGACCGAAAGTCACGCACGTGCCAGGCTTCCCTTTGCATGCCCGCCACAGGGGGCTTGGAGCCCCTCGGCTTGAGGACAAGCCTCACCACGGTGTTGCCTCAGCCACACGCACATTTATGTGACCTTGTCATACTGAGAACATGCTACAGGTCACCTAGACTCACTCTTGTTGTGGCTGGAGTGAGATCCACTGCCCCCACAACCCTGCTGCCCCTTCCCAGGACCTAACGGGAAACGGGGACCCTGACCCTAACTTCCACCCACTCTTGACCTGAGCTGACCCCTAAGCTCAGAGCCAACCCCAGGCCACAGCCCGAACCTGACCGAAACCTCCGTCCACTCAGCACGTCCCACGCCTGCAGGGACGACTAACAGACCGCGGCCGCACAGAGCAGAGCTGAAGGAGGAGACGTGGGGACCCCTTGCTGTGTCACCACCGACCCCTGCACCTACTGGGCCCTTCACAGCCACACACACCCACCGCCAGCAGGGCCCCCAGGCAGCAGAACTCACCGACATCCGAGTCCTTGTGGGTCTTGATGACTTCGGCGAGCTCAAAGTTCCCGGCGATGATGGCTACCTGGGCGGGGGGCGGGCGGGGGAGGGGAGGCTCAGCAGCACCAAATCTGCCCCCTCTGACCCCCAGGCTGCTCCTAGTGCTCTAGTCACTCACACTCCTGACTGTAACGGGACACTACTAGCCACAGGCAGTGGCAATCATAGGGTGCTACACACACACCCTGTGACCAGGTGACCACCAGCCGCCTGCCTGGGACTGGAGGTGTCCTGAACATGAGACTGTCACGGCTAAAAGCGAAGAGTCCCGGGCAGACTGGGGCCCACTGGTCACCCCACCTGAACTCGCCATCTGCCCCCACATGTGGCCGTCTTGCCTGTCTCAGCCACGGTGCTGCTGCCAGGCCCACCAGCCTCTGTCTTTCCCTCCCGTGACCTGCGCCTGGTCGCCCAGCAGGCCCTGGTGTGTCTACTTCCCCACGTGCCCAAGCCCACAGGGACCGCCGGGACCCACAACCACAGCAGCCTGACCGGCTCTTTCCACAGCTCACTCCAACGGGGAACAGGGCCAGCCCCTGCTGTGGCCTGCAAGGCCCTGTGACACCCCAGCTCCCCCACGAACCCCAGGCCACACAGAGACTTCCTCCCCCTGGTCTGCTGCCGGCCAGAGCTGGCTGGAAGAAAGCTCAGAAACATCAGGGGCCGGGACTGCACCCTCCCCAGCGTGGCTTCTGTACCCCTGCCTGCTTGGGGGCTTAGACCACACCTGTCCTCCCCCCGCCCCAGAGCCCTGACCCCTGTCCCCTGGCAGCGGATAAAGAAGCCCCTGGTATTGACCCCTGCGCACGCTGGGCACGGCACCGGCCACTCCCTTCCCCCACACCTCCTGCAGCAACACTGGGGGCAGGGGCTCCCTTGTCGCCTCCCCGGGAAGAGCCGAGGGCCAAGTCACACGGAGACAGACAGATACCCTCGGGGCAGCCCCACATTCCTGTACTCCGCCCCGTGTACCTGGAAAGCCGTCTGGCTGTTGTAATTGCGCACATCTTTGTTGGCTCCACGGAAAAGCAGGACACGAGCACAGCTTTCCTGTCGGGAGGCCAGAGGGTCAGGGCCAGGGCGCATGCAGGGCACAGGCCTCACACACGGCGGGGGGGGGGGGGGGGGGACACACACGATGCACTCAGAGCAAACCCCGGAGCACGGGGCCAGCAGGTGGGACGCGCACACCTGGTTGTAGAGGGCGCAGATGTGCAGGGCTGTGTTCCCCGAGGCGTTCTGGGCCCCCATGTTGGCTCCGTAGAACAGCAGGTGCTCCAGGTGCTGCACATGCCCAAAGCGGCAGGCCTGCGGGGGGGGAGGGGGGGATGTGCTGCAGGGTCCCTGGACAGAGCCCGGGACCCCCAGCCCTACACACAGAGCCCAGGACCCCCACTGAGCCCACAGAGGCTGGGACCCCCAGCCCCACACACAGAGCCCAGGACCCCCACTGAGCCCACAGAGGCTGGGACCCCCAGCCCTACACACAGAGCCCAGGACCCCCACTGAGCACACAGAGCCTGGGACCCCCAATGAGCCCACAGAGCCCGGGACCCCCAGCCCCACACACAGAGCCCAGGACCTCCACTGAGCACACAGAGCCTGGGACCCCCACTGAGCACACAGAGCCCAGGAACCCCAGCCCCATACACAGAGCCCGGGACCCCCACTGAGCCCACAGAGCCCAGGACCCCCAGCCCCACACACAGAGCCCGGGACCCCCACTGAGCCTACAGAGCCCGGGACCCCCAGCCCCACACACAGAGCCCAGGACCCCCACTGAGCCCACAGAGCCCGGGAACCCCAGCCCCACACACAGAGCCCAGGACCCCCACTGAGCCCACAGAGCCCGGGACCCCCACTGAGCCCACAGAGGCTGGGACCCCCAGCCCCACACACAGAGCCCAGGACCCCCACCTCACACTCCCTGCCCACCTGGTGGATCTCCTGCCAGCCGTTCTCGTCGGTGGTCCCCAGCTGAGCATGGTCGTGGAGAAGCAGCTCGCAGCAGAGAGCATCCCCACCCCCCAGGGCGCTGTGGTACAGGGGTGTCAGGCCGCGGCTGTCCTTGTAGTCGGGCGAAGCCCCCAGGTCCAGCAGGGTCTGAGGGCGAGGAGCCTCAGCATCCATGCCAGGCCCAGCTGCCCCCCCACCAGGCCGTGTCCCCCCCGCCAGGCCAGGCCGCGCCCCCACTGACCGTCAACGCGGCCGCGTTCCGCTGGCGCGTGGCACAGTGCACGGCGGTGAGCCCGTCTCGCGTGCGGAAGTCCAGGTGGGCACCGCCGTTCCGCAGCACCTTCAGCAGGTCTGTGGCGTCGTCCAGCTGGGCTGCGAGGCTCAGGGGGCACTCTGGCATAGGGGACAGATAGCAGTTAGGTCCCAGCCACTCACGGGCCATGCCCCTCCCTGCTCGGCTCCTCACCTCCAGAGTCAGGGTCATGGAAATTGGGGTCCAGCCCCTTGTCCAGCAGGCGGGCCACCTTGTCCGTGCTGTGCAGTTGGACATAGTCCATGAACTTCTTCAGATTCGCCTGGAATACCGGCCACCCTGGTCAGCCCAGCACCATGGCCACCATCACCTGACC
Organism: Lemur catta; assembly: GCF_020740605.2. NCBI lineage: Eukaryota > Metazoa > Chordata > Mammalia > Primates > Lemuridae > Lemur > Lemur catta. The sequence goes on from NC_059133.1 coordinate 344,207, forward strand.
ACCACCCACCTTCCTCCTGCAACCTCAGGCCACCTGGAGGGCGTCCCTGCCCCACCTCCGTCAGGCTGGCCTGTCACCCGACATCATCACCAGCACCCTCAGCCCTGCACTCCCACCTCAGCCCTGATTCCAACCCGACAGGCCCATGGGCGGCTCAGAGCCCTTCCCGCATCCTGACATGCAAACCCGCCACAACTGTCAGCCTGAGCCCAGCCAGCTCCTCACCAAGGACAGAGCACCCTGTGGTGCCCCACAAGCCAGTCCCCGTCCAGCCCAGCCACTGCCCTGGCTCTGCCCCTCCGGCCCAGCCAGCTCAGCCTGGAAGAGCCAAAGTCCACCTGGCGGGAACCAGCCCCAGGGCAGCCTTGAGCCTCATCACTGGGGGGGTAGCAAGCTCCTTCTCTGCCCGTCTTCTCCACCAGCTAGCCCTCCGCAGGGCCCCCCCCACCCTGAGGGTCCTACCCACCCCTGGGGACCCCTGCTGTGACATGACTTTAGCTGCCTTTTATTCATTCACCCAATCATACATTCATTCACCCAGCAAAGCCGCCCTGGCCCTGGCTGGTGCCACGGATGCCACACACACAGGCAGGGTGCCCTGGCTAAAGCCCTGGAGCCTTCCAGAAACACTCAGTATGCATCAGAAGTAGGAGAGGGTGCCCCAGGAACCACTGCCATGGGACAGGACCTCCTAGGTAGGCAGGGCAACGAAACCAGAGGGAGTATCTGCAACCAAGGAAGGGCCTGTTCAAAGCCAGAGCCAGGGCGTGGGGCGAGGGAAGGGCCAGCTGGAGCCTGGGTGGGCAGGAACATGGTAGGAAATTGAGCTTCATGCTAAAAACAAACAGGACTCCCTGAAGAGCAGGAGTCACTCATGTCCTGTTGGTCACCGAGGAGAATGTGGAGGACAGGTAACCATGGGGGAGGAACCCAGAGGGACAAGGTCACATGAGGGCCAGTGGAGGGAGAGGTGGACCTCACAGGGGTCCCTGCCCAGCTGCAGAGCCACAGCCGCTGACCCCTCCCGCCCTGGGGCAGCAGAAAAGTCTGGCACAGAAGCCTGAGGCTCTGGGGTCCCAGACAGGATCACTGGGCACAGAGGTGACAGTGCTCTGACAGTGGTCCCTCTCCTAGGCCCCAGAGACCGTCAGCAAAGTGTCCGGCAAGCAGATGCCCACTGGTCCGTGGAGCCGGGGGCAGGAGCTCAGGAAGTCTGCCCGTGGCCCGGACCCTCCAACACTCAGGGGAGGCAGTGAGGTTCCCCCAAAGGGCATTTGGGGTCAGGCCCCCCCTGCAGATAGCGCCCGCAGTGGACACCTCGCAGGTGTGCCTGAACACAGGGCCTGGAGTAAGACAGACCTGAGATGCCTAATTACAAGTGCCCAGCACTGGGTGATCACTAGATCTTGCCCCAACAGATCACATCGCACACCTGTCCACTCCCTCCCACCCAGCTCCTCACAGGACAGTCCATCAGGGGCTCACCAGAGGGTCAGCGAGAGTCTGATCTCCCTGGGACCCATCGCCAGACTGCCAACCCCCAGCCACGGGGCCTGGAACCTGTGCCCAGCCCTCCCCAGTGCCCGCTCTGACGGGAGGGGAGCAGACTGAGCCAAAGCCAGCGGTCTGTGGTCAGCCCCAGGCTGGGTGGGACAGTGGCCACGGGGAGGCGGGAGGAACTCCTGGAGTCTCCTCCCCGTGATCGTCTCTTTACCTTGGTGTGAAGCTTTGCAAACTGCTTATCATCAATGAGGTTCTGGGCATAAACTCGACGCTTGTATCGAAACTGCTCAGATAAAGAAAAGGTAGAGAAAAACGCACCCACCGGGATGAGCGAGTGAACACGCCACGAACCCCGTCCTGCTCACGTCAGCCGCACCGCACCCCGCTCACTGCCCTCCGGCACACCCCTCCGCGCAGCACAGCCCGAAGCCACGCAAACCCCGACACACACACTCCCGTGCTGGACAGACAACACTGACAGCTGCTGCTGCCCACCACGCTCGGACACGCCTGGCGGTGCCGTGGGAGACCGCGCCTCGCTGCCCCGCAGCCCGCAGTGCTCTCACGCTCCTGCCCAGGAGTCGCTGGAAAAGCCCACTCCTCTCCCCAGACCTGATTCTAGCTCACTTCCTAGACGCCCCTCTCCAAGGACGACTGACCCCCACTTCCCTGGGCCGCCACAGAGGCCGGACTAACTTCGAGCTCAGCCTCCATAAATCTCATTTCAGGGCTCACCGTGGTCGCCTCCCCCCACCCCAACTTTGAGACCTTCCAGTCAGGACTGACTCGGTGTCCCCACGCCTGGCAGGGCACTCGATACACCTTCACATCATGACGGGTGAGCAAAGGAGGGGACCTAGGTTGGCCTTCAGAAGACTGCACAGCTGGGGGAGAGGGACAAATGTGCACACAGGTGTGCTGCGCACACCACGTACCCTCCCGCACTCATTCCTGCTCACACTCCTCCCGGCAGAACGCTCAGCGCTCGCACCACACGTGCTGCCCACTGCACACATGCCGACTGCATGCACTGCACAGGCTGCACACCCCGCTCACTGTGCATACTGCCTGCCGCAACACTAAACACACTGCTCACACTACTCACTGCCCGGTGGTGTGTACCATACACACCGCTCACCGTACCTGTTCACTGCACACCCCTCACTGCACACACTGTGCACGCTCCCTGCACACAGCCCCTCACGCACACGGCTCCCACCCTAACTCCTTCCGTGAGCGAAGGCCATGCCCTTCGCTGATCATGCCACGGAGCCCAGTGGTCCCACCCTGCGCGCTGCCCCCTCGCCCGGGCCTGCCTGCCGCACCTCCAGGTAGGGCAGGGGCGTGTCCAGGTTGGGCGGGTAATCCTGCAAGAGTCGCTCCTCATCCAGGAACTTGCCGGCGCGGCCCCTGGAGGGCGGCTGGAAGAGCCCGTAGTTGAGCGCGTCCTGGAGACTGTGGTTGAGGGCGCAGAGCACGCGCTGCTTGGCGGCCCACACGGGCGCGGCCGGGTCCAGGCGCAGGCACTTCTGCAGCGGAGCGGCTCGTGAGCGCAGACCCGGCCGGCGCGGACCCGCCCGGCCCGGCTCCGCGCAGGGTGCCGAGCCCCGGGCCCCTGCCGGAGTCCGGGGCTCGGATAAGGACGGCCGGGACCCCGCGCCTCCGCGCACGGCGACCGAAGCCCCGCCCCGGGGGCCGGGCTTCCCCCGGCCCCGCCCCGGCGATGGGGAGGGTCCCGGCGGAGGCGGCGGGGGAGGGGTGAGTAGCCGTGGGCCGGGGGTCCGGGGCGCTGGGCGCGCCCGGCGGGGGTGGGGGAGCCCGGGTGGGGAGCGCAGGGCCGGCCTTGCCCGGGGCGGCGGGGCTCACCGTCTGCTGCAGGTCCGGGATGCCGACGCGCACGACCACGGCGCTGGCCCCGGGGCCGTCCATCCCCGCGCCGAAGCCGGGGCCGGGGCCGGGGCCGGGGCTGCCCGCGGCCGGGAGCGGAGCGCACGGGGACTCCGCGCGGCACCCCGGCCCCCCCTTCCCCCCCGCCGGAGCCCCGTCTGCCGCGCTGCGCGGGAGGGGGCCGGGGGGGGCCGGGGCCGGGGCCGGCGCGGGGGACAGCGGCTCCGGGGGCTCCGCAGGGGCGGCGACGGCGGCGGCGGCGGCGCGGCTCAGCTGCATCGGCCCCGGCTCAGCTCGGCGCCTGCCTTCCCCGGGGGCGGGGGCGGCGGGGGGAGGGGGCCTGAGCCGGGAGGGAAGCGGGGGTGGCGAGGGGGCTGCGCCGGAGGCGGGGGCCGGGAGGGCTCCGGGCCAGTTGGGGGGTACGCGCGGGGTCCCGGGTAATGTGGGAGGTGTGTGCGGAGGGCGGGGGGCCCAGCCACCGGGCGGGGGCCCTGGGGGGCTGTGCTCGGGGTGGGGGAGTCCTAGGCCGCGGCGGGAGGGGAGTGGCTGAGCAGCGAAAGCCGCGCCGCCCTTTCGCAGCGGGCGAGCATCCGCGGACCGCAGGGGACGGTGCGGAGGAGGGGGTCCTCGCGCCGGTTCGGGGGCTGCGTTAGGGCACCGAGGCAGGGCAGGAAGGGGAGAGAAAACAGAATTGATTTCTAGAGGTGGCGGCGTCCCCCCCACTCCACCGGCCCCCGACTCCAGGCCCGGAGGAGATGGCGGGACCAGCCCTGCCCCAGTCCCGGGGGTCAGACAAGGGGAACCTCCGGCCTTGGGGGCCCCGGGGGCTTTCCCGTCGCCGTGTGACGGGGCCTTCCGAATTAACCCTTTCGACCACGCCCCGCAGGGCTCAGCTCGGCGCCGCGACCCCAGCCGAGTTTGGGGAGTTTGCTCCGGACTCCCTCCCCAGACCCCGGGTCGGCCGGGAGATGCTCCGCCTGTCGCCCCCTCCCCGTCACCTTAGCGACGACAGGATGGGGGCGCGACCTACGGAGAAGGGCTAGGGGAGGGGGCGCTACTAGTCTCCACCTGCGACTGGGAAGTGAATTTTAGTTTTACGCGTTGTCGTGGCAACGCGGGAGGGGGTGATGAGTGGGCGGAGGAGGGGGAGCTCAGTAAAGAAACTAGCTCAGGCGGCCCCGCCGGAGCGCGCCAGGTCCCCCAACCCCATCGGCCTCACGGCAGTACCAGCACTGCCACCCCCTGTGCCCACGAGGCCCCCGGAGCGAAGAGCAGCCCCTGAACGTCGGCAAAGCCCTCGTCTCCCGAAACAGCTCCCAACACCCGGGGAACTCTCCCAACGTGCTTTGACTGACCCACCCCCGAAAACAGCCCCTGACCCCGCAGAAAAGCAGCCACACTTGACAGCCTTGGTAGGACTGACTGGGCTGGGGGGAACCCTCTGCCTGTAGGGGGGGAAACGGCCCCTAACCCCAGCCTCCCCCCTTCTCCCAGAGCAGCCCCGGATCACCTGCAGAACTGGTTATTCCTGAGCTTCCAGAAATAACCTTGAGTTGCCCTGGCCCTCATACACTCAGGAAATCTCCCTACCCCTCCCTGTGACAACCTGAATTATCCTAGAAATACCCTGACCTCACACAGAGCAGCACTGGACACCCCCTCCAAGAACAGCCTCCTCTTCCCACAGATCCCCCTTGGCCACTGCCTTGCCCACCGCAAAGTGCCCCCGACCGGGTACAGTTTCTGACCAGCCCTCTGCCCCCAAAACAGCCTCTGGCCAACCCCAGGGTAGGGCCCCTCTTCCCTGGAGCTCTGCCCCACTTGAGGAAGACTCTGCCCTCGGAGCTGCACTGACCTGCCCGCCGCCCTCCAGCGCTGTCTGTGGGTCTGGTCCGGCTCCTTCCCAAGCCGGGACAGACCCTCCCTGCCCGGGAAGTGCGGCCCCAGGATGCGCAGCCCTCCCACCCCTGTGGCGGCTCCTCCCAAGGCCGTGGGGCCAGCCTGAGTGGGCCAGCTGGGGGTCCCCCAGAGGCCAGGGCAGGATGGGAGGGGTGGGGGCGGGGGGAGCAGGGATCAGGAAGGGCTGTCCAGGCCCACTTATCTTCAGGAAACACCTTGGGAAGCATGAGGGCTGGATTTCCTGTGGCCCAGCCCTGGAGAGAGGAAACTAGTGCTTCACGGCCCCTCTTGTGTCTCCACCGTCTTCCTGCCCCAGTCTCTCCCCCCTGCCCAGCACCCAGGCCCCCACGCCCGCCCTGCCCTGCCCTGCCATCCCCACACCCTGCGCCTCCCACCACACCTCCATCTGCCTTTGCTCCCAGGTCCCAGCCTTGTAGCCCACTGCGGCCAGCTTCGAGGTGGTGGACGGTGCTCCCCAGAGCCCACCAGAGCGGGGCTGGGAGGGAGGAGGCTGCACCTCTCTCCACAGCCAGACCTTGACAGCCCAGGCCCCCTCGCTCTCCCTGGAGCTCTCCCTGCAAACCTGCCCTTGGTCTGGATGGACCTGAGGCCCTGGCCATATTCCCTCTGGCCTCCCTGCCCAGACGGGACCTCACGGGGGCCCCTTCAGCCTCCTCCAGCCACCCGACCCCGGCACTGTGGCTCTGGCTGCCGAGGCTCTCGGGAGAAAATCTCATGTCTTTGCCAACTGGCAACCAACAGATTGATGAGCTCCACACTCAGCTGGGCGGGAGACCCACTGCCCAGGGCCACACCAGAGCCCCTGCTCAGCGCTGCCCCGAGCTCAGGCTCTGCACAGTGCCCGGCACGTATGACGCGTGCAGGGAACAGGGTCCAAGCCTGAGTCACTCCCAGCTCCACCACCACCCCGGCAAACAGCAAAAATAACAATACCCAGAAGCACTGAGACACATGACGTCCTCTGGGTGGGTTCCTGGAGAGGGAAGCCAAGGGACAGGGGGTGTCTTTGCCCCTTATTTTGTTGAGCACAGTCCCCAGGCTCCTCAAGGCCACCCTCCCTCAGGCCCACCAGACCCCACCTCCCAGGCAGGGCCACCTCTGGCCTGGCCTGGCCCCACTGCTGTTTTCCTGTCTCTGTCCTTAAACGTGAGGGTTCCAGGGTTCGCAGGACACCAAGGCCCCTCTGCTCTCCCCTCCTTCCCTCAGGGCCAAAACTCCAGAAAGATCCGTCCTTCTCACCATCCCCACTTCCTCCTGTCTCCCCCACACACATTTAGACACAAATAGGCCTGGCAGGCCTGGGGGCGCTCCTGTGGGCAAAGCACCCAGAATAGTGCCTGGTGCGGTGTTGGGGGCAGCCCCCTCAGTGGAGCCCAGCCCTGTGCCCGCAGCCGCCCCTGGGCCCCACGGCCACCAGGAAGGTCCTCCCTGGTGGCTTCTCCCCTCCCTGCTTCAGCATTCAATGTGCCAGCGATGCCCAGGCCCTCCAGTGGGGCTGGTTCACACCCCACCCCAGTTTCTGGCCTTCCGGTGGGCCCACTCCGCCCAGGCCTGGCTCGCCTCTTGGTGGGGCAATTTGCCTCACTCAGCCGCACTCAGATGTGTCCCCTCCTGCCATCCCGCCATCCTGCCCTTGGCCATCACTCCTTCCAGCCCACTTCCTCTTCTGAATCCCAGCTCTGGCCTCCCTCTCTCTCCTCAGTCCACAGTGGCCTGGTCTCCAAAAGCTATCACCGGTTTCTGTTCCAGCTACCCTGACTCCCCCTTGAACCTTCACCTGCCTTGGTTTCCATGACAACTCACGGGGGTCCCTGTCCCGGTCCACACTCTGCCCAGGTGGACCCACCTCACCCACTCTGGTCTATTGTCTTCCTTCAGAGGCCCTGTTGTCTTCTCGCAAACTCTGGTTCTCTTATTTGTTGTTTACTCTTGGTTTGTCCCTGCCCAAACAGGCTCCCCGTGGAGAGGGGCTTTGCCTGTTTGGTTCACTGGCACGTCCAGGCCCCCGGAACGGTCCTGGTGCACAGCCATGCTGCACGTCCTTGCTGGGCGGGTCAGTCTAGGCTTCAGCCTTCATCTGCAGATTCGCACCCAACCGTCTCTCTTCCCATCGGTCCCCTCCCAAATCCCAGAGCAGTTTGGGTGACACAGGAAGCCTTGAATGCTCAGTTGACTGTAAAACTCTGGATCTGGTATGCTTTTTGTGAGTAGAAGTTTTATTGCTTCTAGCTATTTAATATCTGTAGGTGTATTTAGGTTCTATTTCATCTTAAGTCTGATTTAAGTTTTATTTTTCTAGGGATACAAATCTATTTCTAAAGAATCAGATTTTCATTTTTTTGTTATCTCTGATTCCTATTTTCTTTTTTTGTTTTTTGTTATGTTTACTTCTCCACTTTTTTTTGGTTTTGTTGTGATTGTTTTTCTAAATTAGTTGAGATGTATACTTACTAATTTTTAGTCTTTCTCCATAAGCATTTAAGGCTGTACATTTCCAAGGACCACTCTGGTTACCACCCTCCAGTCTTTTTTTTTTTTTTTTTTAGGCTAGTCAAGTGAGGCAGTGGGAGCCGAGAAGGAACAAAGGAATCTAACTGGTTGTGATGGGTTTGTTATAAACACCACTGCACTCAGACCACTCTTTTCTTTTATTATTTTTTTTCTTGCCCCCCCCCTTTTTTTTTAAGAGACAGGGTCTCACTATGTTGCCCTGGCTGGCCTAGAACTCCTGAGCTCAAGTGATCCTCCTGGCTTAGCCTCCTGAGTGGCTGGGACTACAGGCGTGCACCACCACACCTGGCTAATTTTTCTATTTTTTGTAGAGACAGGAGTCTGACTATATTGCCCAGGCTGGTCTCAAACTCCTGGCCTCAAACAATCCTCCCACCTCAGCCTCCCAAAGTGCTGGGATTATAGGCATGAGTCACCACACTCAGCCCTCCTTAATTCTTAAGTAGTATTTTTAATTTCATTTTGTTCTAATTTTCTAATATTAATTATGTATTTTGGCATGGGAATTGCTGACAAATATGGTTGTTTAAATTTCCCAATGTATTCTAGTTTTTTATAGGGGAAGAACTAACCCTTTGTTACTGATTTCATATTTTATTACATTATGGTAAGAAAAGGAAGTTTGGATGATACTGATATTTTGGAGTTTTGTGAAGAATTTCTTTGTATCCTTGTACCTGGTCCATTTTTGTAAAAGTTTCCTATCTGTTTAATAGGATTTGTTGGATGCAGTTGTATCTATCCTTGAATCCAACAATTCATATCTATGGCATATGTTAATTCATATATATTCATATATATTAATGATATTCATATATAATCTCCATTGGATCAAGCTTGTTTTATGCAAATGTTCTGTACCCTTTCTAATGTTTTGTCTGCTTGATATATAAATTGCCAAGAAGAATGTGTTCAAATCTCTGCGGTGATAGTGGCTTTATCAGTGTCTCCTTGGAGTTTTGCCAATTTTGATTTTATATACTTTGCAGCCTTGTTATTAAATGCGAACAGGTTTAGAATTATTATAGCTTCCTGATAAATTTCTTCCTTTATATCACTATAGGGGACCCACTCTTATCCTTAATAATGTTTTTTGTGGTTGCTGTTGTTTAGACTAGTCAAGTGCAGTAGTGAGAAGGGGGGAAAGTCCTAATAATGTCTTTTGCCTTAATTTTATTTTTTCCCAACCGTTAGTAGAGCTACAACGTACTTTTTCATGAGTATTGGCCTCTCACATACCTCTTCCCATCATTTTCCACTTATCCTTTCTGTCTTTACATTCTTAGGTGCCTTCTAGTAAATAGCATGTAAGGCTAGATGTTTTTAAAACCCAATGTGACAACTTTCAACCTTTAACTTTTTTAAAACTCTGACACTTTTCAACCTTTAATAGTGTGTTTATTGTGATTAATGATATATTTTAATTGAGTTTTACTATCTTATTTTGTGTTCTCTGTTTGTCCTTTTTGTCTTTATGCTGCTTCTTTCTCCCTTTCTACCCGCCATTGGAGTGATCCAGCTTTCTTTCTTTTCTTTTTTTTCCTGAGACAGAGTCTGTCGCCAGACTGGAGTGCAGTGGTGTCATCACAGCGCACTACAGCCTCCAACTCCTGGGCCCCAGCGATCCTCCTGCCTCAGCCTCCCGAGTGGCTGGGACCACAGGCTGAGCCAGCACAGCCGGCCTGATCAAGTTTCCTTTATTCCCTTCCCTCCAGCTGCCATTGGTGCAGAAGTTATGCATTCTCTTTCTGTCATTTTCATACATACACTTAAATTTTCAACATGCATAATTAACAAAATCTAAAGTTAATTAGTATCTCTCTCTTTTTTCCATGTAATAAGAAGAATTTAGAATATTCAAACCGCAATGACTCCTCTCATCCTATAGGTTTTTGCCCATGTTGTTTTTACCTCCGCATTAGTCATCTTGTAGCTCTCACCATCAAATAGTGAATGCTTGTTTAGACTTAGTCACATGTAAACCAGTTTCATTATTCATTATTCTTTCTTGCAATTCAATCCTTTCTCCTAGATTCAATTTTCTTTTTCCTGAAAGGACATCCTTTAGAAATTTTTTTTATGAATGTCTGGTAGTGACAAATTCTTTTAGTCTTTCTTTGAAATGTTTTATTTCACCCTTATTCTTGAATGATAATTTAGCCAGTGTAGACTGTAAATTTAGTTATTTTCCTCTCAGTCCTTTAAAGCTTTTTTCCTGTGTGTGCTGTATTCTGGGTGATGTTCTCAATTCTGACTTCTATCTCACTAATTCTCTCTTTGACTATATTCAATCTACTATTAATCCTGTCCGCGGAGTTTTCAGTTTCAAATGACCATAGGTTTTATCTCCAGAAGCTTTATTTGGTACGTCTTCAAATCTGCTTGCTCTTTTTTTAGATTGACTTTTCATTTTTTATGTAATGCAATTTTAAAATGTCTTCTTTTATTTTTAATCATTTCAAAAATATCTACTTTTAAATTTCTAGTCAATAGTTTCATTATGTGAACTTTTGGGTAGTCCAGTTGTGCTATTTGTGTGGTATACTGACTCTCGCTCATGGTGGGCTGTTGCTGTGAGAATTTTGTGGTCTGTGGTCTGGGGTTATGAACTCGTGTTGGGCCTAGGTTGTGGGAGCCCCACGTAGCCTAGGTGTGTCCCTTCAGAAGAGCACGGGCAGCACAGGACTCCTTTTATGGTAATGTCTTGGCTTTGTGGCCCTGAGGACCACAAAGGGGACTATAATTCAAACCCCCAAACTGGCAATGATGACAGTTTCACAGAGAAACTTTCTCACAGGAAGATCACCTCAAAGTTTTATGAAAATTGCTTCAATAAAAAAGACACATGCAGTAAGAATTATAAAAAGAGATTTCTCACTAAGGTTTTTGAGCACTTACATGCCATTCTCAATGTATTCCATGTATTAACTCGTTCCATTATCACAAAATCACTGAGCAAGCCACTGTGACTGCTCTCCTTGAACTTCCTTTGTTGTTGTTGTTGTTGTTGTTGTTGTTGTTGTTGTTGCTGTTGTTTCTCTTGGAGTGGGGGGCCGGGCGGGGAAGGGGGAGCCCTCATTTAACTGTCTTTAAGTAATTGAACTTGCCCAAGGTCGCTGGGAAACTAGTGGGCCAGGGACCCGAGCAGGGACAATGAGAATCCCGTACTGGGACTGTGCCTCTCACAGCAAAGGGGCTTTTCCGCTCTTGGGGTGCAGGGGACAGGTGTGAGCTCAGGAGCTGCTGGTGACCAAGGCTCCAGCCTGGAACAACCTACAGGAAGAGGAAACACAGATGGGGGAGGGAAACCTCTGACGGGGGTTGAGTCCCTAGTTTTAGTCCCTGGAATCCAGTAGCCCTCCTGCTCTTCTTGCAGTTTGGTTTCAGAGGCCAATAAGCATCCCTCCTTCTAGGCTGAAAGTTCACACAATAGAGAAGGTAACGGGCGGAGCTTGGAGCAGGTGTCTGGATTCGAATCCCGGCTCAGCCGCCACAGAACCCGGGCGGCCTAGGAAAGCTCCTCGCCCTCCTCTGTGTCACTCTGCTCGGGTAGTTGGGGCGGTGGGAGCGGTTCCTTCCCCGCTCCACTCTGGCCACGCAGCCCCAGTCGGTGCCAGGTGTGAAGCCAAGCGGCCTTCAGAGGCTCCCAAGCTGCTCCCAGGTGCGCACAAAACACTTAGCGCGGGCCTGGTACACGGTGGACACTCGCGATCCTGCCAAAGCCGATTCGGATCTGCTTTCTGTTGCCTCCGCCAAAGGAGAGTGGTCTGATGCAAACTTCACAGACAGCAGCAAAGCAGGGCAGTGTGGAGGGGCGGCTGGTCTTTGTTGTGTATTCTTAGAGCATTAAAGATATTTTAACATGGGCCGGGCGCGGTGGCTCACGCCTGTAATCCTAGCACTCTGGGAGGCCGAGGTGGGAGGATGGCTGGAGGTCAGGAGTTCGAGATCAGCCTGAGCAAGAGCGAGACCCCCGTCTCTACTAAAAATAGAAAGAAATGATCTGGACTACTAAAAATAATATATACAGAAAAAAATTAGCCAGGCATGGTGGTGCATGCCTGTAGGCCCGTATACTCAGGAGGCTGAGGCAGGAGGATCGGTTGAGCCCAGGAGTTTGAGATTGCTGTGAGCTAGGCTGAGGCCACAGCACTCTAGTCAAGGCAGTAGAGTGAGACTCTGTCTCCAAAAAATAAATAAATAAATAAATAATAAAAAATTTAACAGATACGTTAACATGGAAATGTGAAATTAGAATTGAGAAATATTTGTCCAGTTAATGTCACACTCGGGATCCTAATAATCTTCTCCTTCAAGACCGTGCGTTTGCCCGCGTGTTTACCTCTCTGCCCTCCCAAAGGCCGTCAAGGATTTAAAATCTAGGTATGTATTTTTATTGTGGTCAGACCATATGGTTTACCATTTTAACCATTTTTAAGTTTATGGTACAGTAGTGATAAAGACACCTACGTATATTTTTAAGTATTATACTAAATGCATCTCCGAGTTGGAAGACGAGGATGGGGGCTGTGATTGGAACTGCAACGCGGAGGAATTTCTGGAAGATTCGACGCGGTCGGCTGTGCAGCCTGAAGGTCGCCAGGGCTGCTGGGGAAGTGAGTGGCCTCAGGATGGGGGGGCCCTGCCAGAGGGGGTGCACCCCGCTACTCCAGCTGCAGGCACACAATCGCCCCCTAAGTACAGGGCGGGGGCTAGAAAGACCCCTAGGCCAGAGGGGAGGGGGAGTTGTCCCTTCAAGCAGGGCGTAGCTTTAAAGAAAAGAGTGTCCCAGCCCCTTCCTTGACCTCCGCACTGCGGGGGGACCCCGGCCCCTTTCTGCGCCCAAGAGGGAGCCCCTCAGGGGTGAATCCCCCTCAGCTCATTCTGAGTGCTCTTCCATTTTATAAAAATACCCCATTTCGCATATCGGTTTATCTGCTGATATGCATATTTGGGTGGTTTTCAGTTTGGGACAATGATGAACAAAGCTGCTGTGGATATTTCTGTATGAGGTTTTGTGTGGACTTACGCTCTCATTTCTATCGGGTGAGTACCTAGGAATCGAATGACTCTGCCTTACAGGGATGCATGCTCACTTTTTAAGAAATTGGCAAGCAGTTTTCCAGAGTGGTAGCACCATTTCGCATTCCAACTTTTTCCATTTCCTCCACATCTTTGTCAACATTTCGTATTGTCAGTCTTTCATTTTAGTCATTTTAATGGATCTGTAGTGCTAGTTCGTTGTGGGTTTAAATTTGCATTTCCCCATGACTAATGATATTGAGCTTCTTTTCATGTCTTTATTGGACATTCACAAACCTTTTCTGAAGTGTCTGTTCTAGTCTGTTGCCCATTTTTTTAAAAACTGGGAAGATTGGCTTATTAAAATTTAGGAGCTCTTTATATATTCCAGATGCAAGTTTTTTGTAAGACAAATATATGGCAAAAGGTCTCTAATTTTTTGGCTTGCCTTTTTATTTTTGCAATAGTCTCAAAGAACAGAAGTTTTTCACTATTATAGAATTCAACTTCTTTTTTTTTTATTGTTGATATTCTTTTAGTTCTAAGAAATCTTTGCCTCCCACAAGATAAAAGTTTTTCCTATGTTTTATAGTTTTAGTTTTTATGTGTAGGTTTATGATCAATTTCAAGTTAATTTTTTATTTTTGTGTCAAGAAAATGTTGATGTTTCCCTTGGGATGTCCAGTTGTTCTAGAACCATTTTTTTAAATTTTTAAAAATATGTTTATCGTGGTACAGTATACATAACTTAAAAATTATTTAACCATTTTTATTTTTTTAAGAGACAAGGTCTCACTCTGTTGCCCAGGCTGGAGTAGAGTGGCATGATCACAGCTCACTGTGGCCTCCAACTCCTGGCCTCAAGCAATCCTCCCACCTTGGCCTCCCAAAGTGCTGAGATTGCGGGCGTGAGCCACTGTGCCCGGCCATTTTAACCATTTTTCAGTGTGTGATTCAGTGCCATTTAGTATATTCACATTGCCGTGCAACCATCACCACTGTACACATCCACAGCTTTTTCATCATCCCATCCACCCACTAAACAATAATTCCCCCATTTCTTTTCCCCTCAGCCACTTGTAACCACAGTTCTACTCTCTGTCTCTAGGTATTTCACTATTCTAGGAACCTCACAGCACCGTTTTTTAAAAGACTTGTCATTGAATTGCCTTTGCACCTCTGTTAAAAACCAGCTGACTACTGCATCGGTCTATTTCTGGACTCTCTATTATTTTCCTTTGATCTATATCTATATACTTTTTTCAAGGTCTATATATACACACACACTGTTTAATTTCTGTATCTTTACAGCAAGTCTTGAAATCAGATAGTATAAGTCCTATAACTTTGTTCTTTTTAAATTTTGTTGGCTATTCTAGGTCATTTTCATTTCTATATAAATTTAAGAATCAGCTTGTTGATTTCTACCCCAGAAAATAGCCTGCTGGGAATTTCACTGGATATTGCATTGAATCTGTAAATACTTTGAGAGAATGGACATCTTAACAATATTGAATTTCCCAATATATAAACGTGGGATATTCCCTCATTTATTTTGGTTTACTTTAACTTATCTCAGCAAGGCTTAGTAGTTTTCAATGTAGCATTCTTACATATTTTTGCTAAATTTATTTGTAAGAATTGTGTTATTTCATATATTGCAAAGAAAATTTTTAATTTCATTTATTTTTAATTTTAATTTTATTTTCTAATTGTTGATAGTATAAGAAAATACAACTGATTTTTGTACATAAAAATTTTAGCCTGTGACCTTGTTAAATTTTTTTAGTTTTAGTAGCTTTTTTATAGATTTCTTAGGATTTTCTACATAAATAATCAAGTCATTGGCAAATGAAGACAATTTAACTTCCATCTTTTGAATTTTTCTATCTTTTATTTCTTTTTCTTGCCTTATTGCAACAGCTAGGACCATGAGTATGGTGTTATATAGAAGTAGTAAGAGCAAGTGCCCTTACTTTGCTCTCAATCATAGGGGAAAGTGTTTGATATTTCACCATTAAGTACAGAATGATATCTGAAGGGCTTTTGTAGATTGCCATTATCAGATTTAGAAAGTTCTCCTCTAGTCCTAATGAGTGCATGTCTGACCCTCTTCAGGAAGTTTCTGAAAACTTACTCAGTGCCTCTACTTACATCTTATTAGCCAAAACTGGGTCTGGCCACAATGGGGGCTAGGACATTTAGTTCTTTCTTAGCTGGGTGCATACTGCCCCTATAAAATCTGGCCTCTTTTAACAAGGAAGAAGGCAGATTGCGCATTAGAATAGGCAGCTAGCACTCTGCAATACTGGGCATACAATTCTAGATTAACAATTATTTACACTCCACATTTTTAATTTACTATTCTCTTGTCGCCTGGGTTCTGTTGTTGCCATCAAAACAAATGTTAATCTAATTGTCATTCTTTCTGTAGATGATTTGTTCTTTCTGGTTTCTTTTAAGACCCTGTTGTCTTTAATATATTCAGTTTCAATAGGATGTGCTAGGTGTTGTTTTAGTTCTACTTATCTTGTTCAGGATTGTTATGATCCCTGAATCTGAGGATTTATGTCTTTCATGAAATCTGGAAATTCTCTGCTATTCTCTTCTTGAATATTGTATCTCCTCAATATCTCCTATTAAAAACACAAGACCTCAGGGATGAACCTTGGAAACATTATGTGAAGTGAAATAAGCCAGACCAAGGGACAAATATATGATTCCACTTATCTGAGATATCTAGGGTAGGCAAATTCACAGGGCAGAAAGCAGAATAGAGGTTATCAAGAGATGGGGGGAGGGAATAATATGCCGTTACTGTTTAATGGATACAGAGTTTCTGTTTGGGATTATGAAAAAGTTCTGGAGATGGATAGATAGTCACAATGGTTCCACAACATTCTGAATATACTTCATGAAGTTTTAAAGTGTGAAATTTAAAAAAGATTTAAAATTTTTAAAATATATTAGACCTTCTCATTCTAACTTCTGCTCATCTCCTAAGCTGTCTACTCTGTATTCTGGATCATTTCTTCAGTCTCATCTTCTAGTTCAGTAATTCTTTTGTTGTCTCTAATCTGCTATTTAACCTGCCCACTGAAATGTCCGTCATCTATTATTCACAATAGCCAAGATATGGAATCAACCTAGGTGTCCATCAATAGATGAATGGATAAAGAAAATGTGGTATAAATGCACCATGGAATACTATGCAGACTTTAAAAAGAAGGAAATCCTGTTATGTTTGACAACACAGATGAACCTGAGGAACATAATGTTGAGTGAAGCAAGCCATGCACATACAGACAAACACCGCATGATCTCACATATATGTGGAATCTAAAAGAGTTGAACTCGTAGAATTAGAGAGTAAAATGGTGGTTACCAGGGGCTGGGAGCAGAGGGGCAGAGATTGGTCAAGGAAGTCAAAATTTCAGTTAGATAGGAAAAGTAAGTTCAAGAGCTCTATTGTACATCATGGTTGACTATAGTTCATAAAAATGTATACTGGAAAATTGCTAAGAAAGTAGATTTTAAGTGTTCTTACCACAAAAAAGTATGTGAAGTAATGCATATGTTGATTAGCTCAATTTAGCCATTATACAATGTGTACCTTCTTTTTTTTTTTTTTTCTTTTTAGAGACAGGGTCTCGCTATGTTGCCCAAGCTGGTCTTTAACTCCTGGCCTCAAGTGATCCTCCTGCTTTGGCCTCCCAAAGTGCTGGGATTACAGGCATGAGCCACCACACCCAGCCTGATATTTTAAAACATGTTGTACATGACAAATATATACAATTTTCAGTTGTCAATTAAAAAAAAACAGTCAAAAAGAAAAGATAAATATCTCCCAAAGAAATAATTAAACTGAGAGCAACAGTGACAGTTAAGAAAGAGGGTTAAGAATAACCTTTCACTCAGAACTATAGTTCTCATTCATTTAAGAATGAGATTGATGAAAAAATATTTTCAGAAGAGGAAAAGAAAAGTAGCTATAATGCCAGCTACTTTGGAGGCTGAGGTGGGAGGATCACCTGAGCCCAGGAGTTTGAGGCTACAGTAAGCTATGATCATGCCACTGCACTTCCAGCCTGGGCAAGAGTGTGACCCCCATCTCAGCAGTCAATTTTTTGTCTTTTTTGACATTATAGTTTATTCCTTTTCAAATCTATCAGATTCTTTCTTTTCTTTGTTCTTATCTTTTCTGATAGTTTCTCATTCCGTGTTCATTTTATAATTGCATCTTTTATCTCTGTGAACATTTTAAGCATACTTACATGTTTTGGGACTTTAGATTGTGATCTCATGTTTGGCTAATCGTAATCTGGAGAACCTGGAGAGTGGATGGCAAACTCCTCCAGAGGGGATTTGCATCTGCTCCTGCCAGGTGCCCCAGTGTTGCCAACCTACAACCACTTCAACTCAATTCTAAACCACCCAGGTAATCTGTAATCTGTATTTAAACCCCACACCCATGTGAAGATAAATTTAGATGTATAAATTCTCAGAGGAGATTTGATTTCTATCTGGTGGTAAAGTCATTACAAAATCTTTCATTTCTCTTTCCTGGAAAGTAGGTTTTTTCTAATCTTTCTAGCCTCTTACTGAGACTGTGGATCTTCAAAAGTCCTGATTTTATGTGAGAATCTCATTTCCAGCTTCTTATATTGCATAGGCCTAAGTCCTTGTCTCGCCTTGTACACCCTCTTGAAACCCAGGGTTCGAGTTCCCGGGATTGACAGTGCCCCAAATTTCATGCACATTTACCGTGTTGGTTTCAGTTTCCTCTTCATTTTGTGTCTCTGGGGATATCCTTACTTTTTTTTTTCAAGTTCAGCTATGCATATAAAAGAATGCTTATTGTATTTTAATCAGCATTTCCAAATGTTTTGCAATAGATGGGTTTTAGATTATATTGTTGGAAATCTGCTTTTCTTATTCAGCCACAGCACTCAGCACATATAAATGCTTAATGATTTCTTGCTGGCTACATAATAAATGCATCCATAAATGAACTGAATAACATTCAGCATTTGAAAACATTTATTACATACACACAGCCACCCCTAAAGTGGAGACATTGGGGACATAGCGGTGATCAAATGGATCCCACTTGGTCAACCACATCCTGTCATTCACTGAGGATTTTGGCATCCGGATCACAGGTTACCTGCTCACCCCAAGTTCTGACGTCATCCACGTCCCTCCACGTGATCACCCTGTGGCCTCTCAGCTCCTGGATGTCTCTCCGACTGTAAAAGCCTGGGTTCAGGTGCAGATTTCAGACCCATGTGTGGCTAGTTTGAGCAGAAAGAGATTTAATACAGTGAATCGGTACCTACAAAATCACTGGAAGAACTAAAAGAGAAATGTCCAATCTGAGCTTCTAGAAAATACACCCTCTCTGAATCAACACCGTAGAACGAGTCCCCTGGGGAGTCACTCTCTCTGCCACAGTCAGAGAACTGAGGAGTCAGGAAGCTGATGCCCCAGCTGCTGGCTCCAGACAGACCATGTCTCCCAGCCAAGGCCTCTATTTCCCCAACCCCCTTTTGCATCTAGGTACAGTCGTGTCACTGAGTTCTGGAATCCATTTGGGCAGAAATGATGTGTACCACTCCTAACCCTGACCCATAAAAATGCCCTGCTCGGTCCTGCGTGCTCTTTCTTCACCCTCCTGCTGGCTGGCTGTGGACCTCCAGGATGCCCTACAGCCGACATACAAAATGGCAGTGGTCCCTGTAAGGCTGGTGGCGGGCACCCCTCCCCTCCCTAATGGAAAAAGAAGAAGCCCACGACCTGCCAAGGACAATGCCTGCAAGGCCCAGCTAAGTTAAAGGACGGCCACACCTGGATGGTTACCCTGATAAGAGTCTCGGTTCCTGGAGTCCACACATACCACCGGCTCCTCCTATTTCTCAATACCCGCCCTAAAACTGCAAGGGACAATTCCTTGTTCTCCCCACCATAAATCTTCCTGCCAAAGAAACCCCTATCCCCATCCCTAAAAACATATATAAACCCACTCAGACTTCTGGGCGATCTGACTTCCCGGGTCTCTCTCTCTTGGGGCCCGTGAACCTCGCCCGGGAGCGCCCCAATAAAGCCTCGTTGCTTACCCCTTTCAACTCTGCTCGTCTTTCTTTCTCTGGCACTGGTCTATCCAAAAACCTTACAGTCCCTAAATTACTATGTGGAGTAGAGAACCCCTCCATCCTCACCCGCATAGCAAGCTGGACTTTCTGTTAGCAAGAAATAGACATCTATTATATTAATCCACTGAAATGTGGGCTTGTGTGTCAGAGTCGCTGGTCTTACCTCAGCTGACGCAGGAGGGGAGCTCCAGGGGCCTCTGCTGGGCTTCCCACCTCGAGAGCCCTGGCCTGAGTCAGCAGGTAGCGTGTGCACCCGCCCGCCAGATGCTCAAAACATCTATTCAAATGAGACAATATGCTTGAGAACTGGGGAAATTAACATAAGATAGATCCACACATACCTACTGTGTCCACGGTGAGATGGGCTGTAACCCAAATCCATGCCTCACCTGACATCCAAAGCCCCCTCTGACTACTGAACTATGGAGGCATCAGAGTGTCCGGGAAGTGGCCTCAGCTTAGAGCCAGTGCCCAGCAATCCCTGAAAGCCTGGGGTGTCCCTTCCCCCAGAGCGCGGCCATCCTGGCCAGCAGCTGCACCTCCCTTCGGGGGAGGCTGTCTTCACAGCGCAGCCTTGGGTGTTTCCGCCGGATCCAGCAGAGGGCTCCAGGTCTGGGAATGACTCACATCCAGGAATTGCAAGAGGAATTTCAGCTCCTCTGCACTGTGACCGAGTCCGGGCCATAATCCTGAGACCCAGGGTTTTCCACCAGCTCCACCCCTTCACCCCCGTGCTGCCCTCTGCTTTTGTCCTAGAGGGTGGCCCCATGGAAAATGAGCCAAGGTTCTCTGGGGCCACACCACTCAGCTTGCCCACCCTGGGGACCTCACCTGCCTGGCCAGCCGCATGGCCTCTGCCATCCCGGATCTCTGCCCTTTGTTTCTAGGCAGCATCGCCCCATCCTCCCCACCTACGGCAGCCAGGCTCTCCAGAGCCTCGCATGGGGGTCGTCACCCCTCCCCACTCCACAATGTACCCCTTAATGTCTTGGGGAGGCGTGTCCTTCAGGCCCTCTCACAGGACAATGAGAGGACAGCTGAGTGGGTGGAGCACAGTACACTCCTGTGTCCCTCAGCCCTGAAGTGCCTTTTTCTCCATTAAACCAAGGAGTTTCCAGTATGTCACCTTCTTTCCCATGGGCTTCACGAGCCCTGGTTTTAGCTCCCGGGCATCCCACCAGCCCCACCAGCCCCACCAGCCCTAATCCAGGACCCGTGGTCATTGTGTCAGTTCTGCCTTGATTTAGGACCATCTTCCCCCAGTATCCATTCCTCTGGACTTGGCTGAATGAGATTTGCAAAAAGGCACGATTGTTTTGGCGTCTCTGACTTCTCTTCCTGGGTTTACTTTAAATGGCCCCTGCCCTGCCCTGGAAACCGGACCACGGGTTCACCCCACAGCCCTCACGCTCCTCTAGCCCGTGGGCCATGTGACAGCAGCTGCCCCTCTGCCCACCACGGCCACATCCACACTGGGCTCTGCCTTGGGGGTCCCAGCTGCCACAGACGCCAGGTCTGGAGGCCACTCTCTGCGGCCGCGTCGGGGCCTAGATCTGCCTGAAAAGAGCCTCCTCTGAGCCCTGTCTCATTCCTTGAACACTGGAAAAGAAGCTGCGCGGGGCAGAACTTCCTCCCGGGAAGAAATTAGCATTTCTGATAACATTTTTACTCAATTTTCTATAATTTTGTGAGCTATAAGGATGGTAGGACTTGTTTGTTAAACCACACCTGCAGGTCCTCAATTTACTTAACAGATCACTTGAGTCTGAGTCTACGTCTGCTGGCTTGTCTCTGATTAACAGACTTCCCCTCATCTTAACTTAAAACGGTCCAAGCCTTTAGACAAAGCTTCCCTTCTTTAGCCAACTACAAATCAAAGAATCTTTAAACCCGCCTATGACATGTAATCCCTGCTTGGAGATATCCTCCCTTTTCAGGCCAAACCAGTGCACGCCTTCCATGTATTGATTTACGACTTTATGTGTAATTCCTGCCTCCCTCTCCATTCCAGTAGGTTCCATGAGAACCTCCCAGTTGGTACCTGCCACTCTGGTGAGGCCAAGCACCCCCAGCTGGGACCCGCAGAGCCCTTCTGGAATTGGGACCATCCTCAGGGTGGCTGAGGGGGAGGAAATGCAGCTTGGGTAGGGGCCTCGGGTGTCCCGGGTCCCCAGGTCAGCAGGTCCCATGAGCTGCTGCAGAATTCCTCCACGTGGGCCCCGTGGGCACAGTAAAGCAGCTCAGCCACCCCGCCCTGCCCACGCAGAGCCCTCTCCTGCCCCCCCGTCCAAGGTGCAGAGGGACAAGGCTGGTGCCCCTCATTGCAAGGCTGGCTGTGGGCATTAGTCCCAAATTAGCCGAGCCCCAGGCATCCAGAGCCACTTCCCAAGCCCCAGCATGCTCTCTCCAACTGGGGCTCTGTCAGTAAAGAAAAAGAACTCACATTTCCAAAGGCGAGGACAGCCCGCAGCGCTCGCCTTTGAACAAACATAGCTGGCAGCGCACCACCCCTCCTCCGGGCCGAGGTCAGGGCTGGGCCCATGCAGCTGTCACGTGGGCACACGCGGGAGGGGGCACAACCCAGGCGGAAAGTGCCACCATCTGCATAACATTATAACCCCAGGCTCTTCTTGGGAATAATGGGCAGGTCCTGGGGTAGTTTCCAGCTTGTAGTTGAAAGAGAAGAAAATGCTTTTTTGGTTGATTCCTTTTAAACTCCAATTCACAGCGCCAACCAGCTGTGATAGCTCCAATTACAGATTCAAAGATTTCTGGGCCACAGAAAAGCTTTCCGTCCTGGCTCATACTGAAGCACTGGCAGCCCCCGCCCCCATGTGCCGGCACGGAAACCGTGTCGGATTGTCACTTTGGGAGACCAGCCCCTCCCGCTGCCTGCAGGTCAGCGCGCCTGGGCTCGGCTCACCCCCACCCCACCCCTAGGAGTCCCTGCCCCTCTGGCTTTGCTCCCACTCGGCCCCCGTGACTTGGAGCTTTCATGTTTCATCAGGAAAGTTCCAGCTCCCCAGCCAGAGCCGGGCCTCGGTGGAGGTCGAGTCCCGACTGCACACTCTGCCCCCAGAGGCCCTTCCAGAGCCCTGTCCACCTTCCCACTGGCTCCAGGGTCCCTGACCAGGGGACACCCTCCCCATTAGGGAGCCCAGGTGCTGCTCTTCCTGGGAACAGGTATCCCTGCCCTGAGCTTGTGAGGGAACCCAAGGCCAAGCGGGGAGCCGCCCTGTGAGAGAAACCCCCGAGAGACCTGCCCTAGAGGAGTTGCCCAGGGCAGGGGCTGCTGAAGGGGGATGCCCTGGGCGGGCCAGTTACTGCACTGACCTCTGACCTCAGGGTGTGTGGCCACATCAAGTAAAATGCCCACCTATCCCCCCTCTGCGGTGCCCTCTCTTACACTGAGAAGAGCATTTGTCATTTCCACGTGACAGTTCAACAGACTGGAAACTGTAGGGGCTAAGGGAAAACTTCCTCTTCACCCCCGGAAGGTTCACTGAAAATCAACGGACAAGAGGCAGATCAGTAAGAGAAAAGGCATATGAATTTATCAAAGTGTACAGGGAGGACCACAGAGTGATGACTCCAACCCTTTTTTTTTTTTTTTGAGACAGAGTCTCACTTTGTTGCCCGGGCTAGAGTGAGTGCCATGGCGTCAGCCTAGCTCACAGCAACCTCAAATTCCTGGGCTTAAGCGATCCTACTGCCTCAGCCTCCCGAGTAGCTGGGACTACAGGCATGCACCACCATGCCCGGCTAATTTTTTCTATATATATTTTTAGTTGTCCGGATAATTTTTATTTCTAATTTTAGTAGAGACGGGGTCTTGCTCAGGCTGGTCTCGAACTCCTGACCTCAAGCGATCCACCCGCCTTGGCCTCCCAGAGGGCTAGGATTACAGGCGTGAGCCACCGTGCCCGGCCGACTCCAACCCCTTAATGGGTCTCAGAAGCTGATATACCACCTTGAGGTTACAGAAAGGGACCCACAGAGCCTTGCTCAGGCTGGGAGCATAGCCAAAACCAGGTTACAGTGGTAAATTAGGTTATAGGGACAAGACAGGTTACTGGAGGGAGAGGAGGCCTGGCTAGCAGAGATAAGAACAGGTGCACTCAGCAGGGGGTGGTAATCCCAGCACTCTGGGAGGCCTAGGCGGGAGGACAGCTTGAGGCCAGGAGTTTGAGACCAGCCTGAGCAAGAGCGAGATCCTGTCTCTACTCAAAAATAGAAAAATTAGCTGGGAGTGGTGGTCCCAGCTACTCGAGTACTCCAGAGGCTGAGGCAGGAGGATCACTTGAGCCCAGGAGTTGGAGGTTGCAGTGAGCTGTAACGATGCCACTATACTCTAGCCCCAGCAAAGAATGAGAGTCTGTCTCAAAAAAAAAAAAAAAAACGGGGGAGGAAGGGAATGGAATAACCAGAAAAGAACAAATTTAAATATATTGTTCCATACCTTCTTGAATCAGTCTCTTGGTCCCGATTGCACTCTTAGATGGGTTTGGTTCAACAGCTGTGTCCCATTCCAAGAGGTGCATTGCACATGTGCCAGGCCTCTATATATGATGCAGTAAAGGTCAGACACATTCTTTGAAAAAACACAGCAAAAGAATGGAAAAGTTAAGGTCTAGAACGAAATTCAATGATGTGGCTGCACAATAAAGTGAAGATAAAATCATGCAAGGGGGAAACTTGGGTTGGATGACCGGAGAGCCCATGGTGGCACCTTTTCAAGAAGCAGTATTTGCCTCGCCTGTGAGTGGGGTGAATAAATGTTTTTACAGACCTGCCAGCTAAGACAAAATTTGGATGTCATATTATTATGGTTAAAGGCAGAAAATAAACCACATAAAAGACTGGGAAAAAAATAAATCAGGTAGAGAGAAAGGTAAATGTTTCAGTTTTGTATACTTTACCCAATTGCTGTAAGCTATAAATAGTTTAAGAGAAAAAAGTTTTCTTGACTCTGGAAAACAAAACATAAAACGAATCATCAAACAAAAAAAAGAGAGAGAAAAACAAAAGGAAAAAAAGAAAAAAAAAAGAATCATCAATGTTTCAAACAAAAAGTCATTAAAAAATCATTTCGGTCCTCTCTCGCTTCAGCACCACGCAATTAATTCTTGCTCTGCTTGATGCAGGGTTTGCAGTCTCCATGAACCCATCTTTTTTTTTTTTTATTAGTGTTCTGGAATTTTTTTTTACCTGGTCCAATGGTATGATCTTCAAAGCTATCAGAAACCTGAATTTTATATTTCCTGAGGGGAAAAAAAGAAAAGAGGAAAAAAACAAACAAACCTGAATTCAAAGGTACTTATCAGGGTCCTTTTCATGAATTTCCTTGAAAAAGAAGCAAATTTTGGACTGTAGCTGATTATAAACTGCTTTTTGAGAAGAATCAAAGTAAAACAATAATTGTCTGTAGATAACAAAAGACTTAGAATAGCCATGATTAAAAATCCGATTGACAAAGAAATTTGGTTATTTCTGTGGCATACAACAATTTTACATAATAATCATAATTATGACTGATAACATACTAAGACATAACAGAATTTTAGGAATCTCATACAATTTTGGAACACATTAATAACACATTTATATAAATATAACTCAAAGAAAGGTAAACGCCATTTCTCATCTGGCAATGTTCCACATATGATTTTTACATACCAAATAAGCCTAATATATCTTTCTTGGACTTCCAAGGGTTATTTTTGGAATGTCCAATAGTTATGAGGTCAAAAAGATTTAATTTTAAAATCTGAAATTTGATTTTGGGAAACTTGTCAAATATCAAAGGTTTAAAACAATAGTGAAATTAAAAACACTGGTCTGAGTGCAGTGGTGCTTACAACTAACTCATCACAACCAGTCACAGATTTCGTTGTCCCTTCTCCACTCCCACTGCTTCACTTGACTGGCCTAAAAAATATAACAAAAATAAAATAAGAAAGGTTTAGGCCGGGCGCGGTGGCTCACGCCTGTAATCCTAGCACTCTGGGAGGCCGAGGTGGGTGGATCGCTCGAGGTCAGGAGTTCGAGACCAGCCTGAGCAAGAGCGAGACCCCGTCTCTACTAAAAAAATAGAAAGAAATTATCTGGCCAACTAAAATATATATAGAAAAAATTAGCCAGGCATGGTGGCACATGCCTGTAGTCCTAGCTACTCGGGAGGCTGAGGCAGTAGGATCACTGAAGCCCAGGAGTTTGAGGTTGCTGTGAGCTAGGCTGACGCCATGGCACTCACTCTAGCGTGGGCAACAAAGCGAGACTCTTGTCTCAAAAAAAAAAAAAAAAAGGTTTAAAACACTTGATCAAAATAGATTTTTACACAGGTCAGTGTAAAATAATAGTCATTTTAAATAATATTCATTTAACCAAAGTGATAAGTGATAAAAGACTGCAAAAAGCAAAAATCTTCACTCTTTGCTAGAGAGGAGGCTCAGTTTTCCAAGCAATCAAAAGACCTAATAAAGACAGGATGAAAAATTAGCTAGGTGTGGTACTACACACCTGTGGCCCCAGCTACGTGGGAGGCCGAGGTGGGAGGATCATTTGAGTTTAGGAGTTGGATGCTGCAGTGAGCTATGATCACACCACTGCACTCAAGCCTGGGGCAGCAAACAAGACCCCCATCTCTGGAAAAATTTTTACAAATAAATAAATAAAGACAGTATAAGGAAAACTCTCCCCCCTTTTCCGTTGTTGCTTACTCAAAGGGTGGACAAAAATCTTTTACCATCTCTTACTAACACCACAGAAAACTCCTGTTGAGAAGAGAAAACCAAAGACAAATACAAAGGGAAAGATAATTTCTGAGGGGAAAGGATCGGGCAATATGATATTCATACCAAAAAGTACACCAGAGTGGCTACACTCAAGATTAATCACATAAATCTTTTCCTCCCATTAATCAAGATTTTGGAGAGGAAAAAGACAAAAACAGTGATTTTTACTGTCTGTGCGACTGGATCCCACGGAGAGGCCAGGAGCCTGGCTGGTGAGACTTTATTATGCTCCCACCAGCCCATCGGGGCCTGGGTTGACTGCAGCTCCCAGAAGAGCAGGGTGGCTTGGGTTTTCCTACCAACTATGCCAACACTGTAGGGCCAGGGAAAAACCTCTCCTTTACCCTCTGAAGGTTCACTGAGAATCAACTGACAAAAGGCAGATTAACAAAAGGCATAGGGATGAATTTATTAACAGGCACGGGGCAAGCCACAGAGTGACTACCCCAAGCCCCACGGAGATCAGACCTTTATATACCATCTTGAGGTTACAGAAAGAGTGGGGGCTCCTACGGTGGCAAAACAGGCTGGGGGGAGGTGGCTTGGCTAGAAAAGGTGGCCTTCTTATACGGATGGAACCTCACAGGTAGCAGCCCTCAGAGAGAATCATGATCAATGTTCCTTCCAGACCTATGAACGCGTCAGACTCTCAGTTCGTCTTTTCTGAACCAGACACGGGAAGGCGCCAGAGAAAGCCCGGCTGCAGCAAGGCAGATTTCCTCTGCAGAGGCAAATCCCCAGCAAAAGATGGCTAGTTAGCTATTCTCGCTTCTCCATCCCCTCGGAGTACCCATCTTGAACGACGTCAAGGAAATATATTTTGGGGTGAAATATTTTGGTTTCCTTCAAGACCAAAAAGGTTAAGTCCACGGTTGTCCAGCGATGGGGCTATAGGACCCGGCCATGTTGTCTTCAGACGGGTCCTTCCCCCTCGTGTAACCCTGAGACAGACCAGATCCCACACACACCACACACACGCCACACGCACCCCACATACACACCACATGCACCCCCCCACACACACCACACACACACCACACACACCCCCCACACGCCACATACACCCCCCCCACACACACACCACACACACCCCACATACACACCACATGCACCCCCCACACACCACACACACACCACACACCACACACACACCACACACACCCCCACACCCCCCACACACACACCACACACCACACACACCTCACACACACCCCACATACACCCCACATACCCCCCCACACCACACACACACCACACACAGCCCCCACACACGCCACACACACACCACACACACACCACATGCACCCCCCACACACACACCACACACACACCACATGCACCCCCCACACACCACACACACACACCACACACCACACGCACCTCACACACACCCCACATACACCCCACATACCCCCCCACACCACACACACACCACACACAGCCCCCACACACGCCACACACACACCACACACACACCACATGCACCCCCCACACACCACACACACACACCACACACCACACACACCTCACACACACCCCACATACACCCCACATACCCCCCCACACCACACACACACCACACACAGCCCCCACACACGCCACACACACACCACACACACACCACATGCACCCCCCACACACACACCACACACACACCACATGCACCCCCCACACACACACCACACACACACCACATGCACCCCCCACACACACACCACACACACACCACATGCACCCCCCACACACCACACACACACACCACACACCACACGCACCTCACACACACCCCACATACACCCCACATACCCCCCCACACCACACACACACCACACACACCTCACACACCACACACACCCCACATACCCCACACACACCCCACACACACCCCACACACACCACACACACACCACACACCACATACACCCCACATACACACCATATACACACCACACACACACCACACACACCACACACACACCACATACACCCCACACACTCCACACACACCACACACACACACCACACACACACCACATACACCCCACATACACCCCACATACACCCCCCATACACCCCCCCCACACACCACACCTCGGACACCAGGCAGAGGCACACACATGTAGACATGCACACGGCCCAGATGCACCCCACGCCACCCCACGCACACCACACGCACAGCGCACAGCCCACAGCAGCCCTCGACGCCGCACGAAGACACACATGCGGACACGCGCACAGGGGTACGGAGGAGAAAGGGCTCGAATTTGCTAGTCGTGAAGGAAAAGCCGGCAGTGTGTTGGGCTCCACGGTTTCCCCTCGGATTGGTTCGTTCGCAGGGTACCCACAACGCCCCCAACGCTCAGGTCTTTTAAAGAAGGCCCCCAAGTCTCACGGCACCGGAGGTCTGGGGGCGCAGGAGCCCTTCTCCCCTGGGGCAGCGCCGGCCCCGGAGCACTCTGGACGAGCACTGAGCTCTGAGCACGCACCCCGGGATGGGAGAGGGGACCGGGCAGCGACTCCGCCCGCCGCCCTCCCCGGCCTCACCCCGCCCCGCGGTCCCGCCCTCCCCGGCCTCACCCCGCCCCTGCGGTCCCGCCCTCCCCGGCCTCACCCCGCCCCGCGGTCCCGCCCTCCCCGGCCTCACCCCGCCCCTGCGGTCCCGCCCTCCCCGGCCTCACCCCGCCCCGCGGTCCCGCCCTCCCCGGCCTCACCCCGCCCCTGCGGTGCCGTCCCACAGCGAAGCCCCGCCCTCCGCGTCTCGAGGTCCCGCCCCCGCGGCCGCGCCCGGCCCCGCGGCCCCGCGCCACGACGAAGCCCCGCCCTCCGCGCCCCGCTGTCCCGCCCCCGCGGCCGCGCCCCGCCCCTGTGCCCCGCCCCGCAGTCCCGCCCCGCGACGAAGCCCCGCCATCCCGCCCCGCCCCCGCGGCCCTTGTGCCCGCCCCGCCCCGGGCGGCCCCGCGCCAATGGCCTCCGAGTGTAGGAAGGGGCGGAGGTGGCCGGAGCGCACAGCGGAGCTCGGCCCCTCCCCGCCTCGCTGCCCGCTTCTCCTCGGCTCCGCCCAGTCTCTGCGCCCCGCCCGAGGCCCGGCCCGGCCCGTCCCAGCCCCGAGGGTCACGGGGCCCGGGGGGGCGGGGGCCGAGGCGGAAGCGGCCGCTGTCCGGGATTCGTCCTCCTCGGCTCCCCGCAGCCCTGGTCCCGGCGCCCGGGACGCCGCTGGTCAGTGTCGTGTGACTTATGCCGGGGCCCCGAGCCCGAGCTGGGACCTCGAGGCGAAGAGGAGCCGATCTCCGCTCGAGAACCTGCAGGTGTCCTGGCCCTGGCGGGTCTCCGGGAAGTTAGAGCCCGGGTTCTGTCGGGGAGCTCAGGAAGCGGGTCGTCGGGGTCGGGGGAAGATGTGTCCCTGAGGTCTCAGGGGACGTGGTGCCTGGGTCTGGGGTCTCAGGGCAGGCGAGGGTGGAGCCTGGGTCTGGGGTCTCAGGGGACGTGGTGCCTGGGCCTGGGGTCTCAGGGCAGGCGAGGGTGGTGCCTGGGCCTGGGGTCTCAGGAAGAGCCTGCTGGAGCCACTTTGCCTTCCCTCTCAGGGGTCTCTCGGGTCGGGCCCGTCGGTACCGTGTGCCATGAGGGCGCTGTGGGCCCTCCTGGCCTTGGCCGCAGGCCTGGCCACTGCCAGCCCACCGAACGTCGTACTGATTTTTGCTGACGACCTGGGCTATGGCGACCTGGGCTCCTACGGTCACCCTAGTTCCACCACCCCCAACCTGGACCGGCTGGCTGCAGGGGGGCTGCGCTTCACGGATTTCTATGTGCCTGTGTCTCTGTGCACACCCTCCCGGTAAGCAAGGGGGCCCCACCCCACGCCGCCCCTCTGATTCCTCCCACCAGATTCACTCCGGATGACAGTCGGGGAGGAGGGGGGTCAGTCTCTCTCTGTGGGGAAGGGCACATTTCTGTCCCCCACCCCATGTTTGTCTCAGTCTGTCTGACGGGCTCTGGGACTTGTCCCACAGGGCCGCCCTGTTGACCGGCCGGCTCCCAGTTCGGATGGGCATGTACCCTGGAGTCCTGGAGCCCAGCTCCCGGGGGGGCCTGCCCCTAGAGGAGGTGACCCTGGCTGAGGTCCTGGCAGCCCGAGGCTACCTCACAGGAATGGCTGGCAAGTGGCACCTTGGGGTGGGGCCCGAGGGGGCCTTCCTGCCCCCGCATCAGGGCTTCCATCGATTCCTAGGCATCCCTTACTCCCATGACCAGGTACGAACTGGGGAGCCCTCAGCCACCCTCCCCGCCCACCTCCCACAAGTCCCCCAACTCTCAGCCTTCCCCCAGCCCCACCCCTGGCCCAGACCCTAACTGGAGCTGCCCCCTCAGGGCCCCTGCCAGAACCTGACCTGCTTCCCACCGGCCACCCCCTGTGACGGCTTCTGTGACCAGGGCCTGGTCCCCATCCCACTGTTGGCCAACCTGTCCGTGGAGGTGCAGCCTCCCTGGCTGCCCGGCCTGGAGGCCCGCTACGTCGCTTTTGCCCGTGACCTCATGGCTGATGCCCAGCGCGAAGGTCGCCCGTTCTTCCTGTACTACGCGTCCCACGTGAGTGGCCCCAGCCCCCCCCCTGCGGGCTGCCTGGAACCCCTGCCAGTGCTAACTCCAGTCTTTGCCCCCAGCACACCCACTACCCCCAGTTCAGTGGGCAGAGCTTTGCAGAGCGCTCAGGCCGTGGGCCATTTGGGGACTCCCTGATGGAGCTGGATGCAGCTGTGGGGGCCCTGATGACGGCCATAGGGGACCTGGGGCTGCTTAAAGAGACACTGGTCATCTTCACCTCCGACAATGGGTATGCCTGCGCTGCTGTGTCACAGTCCAGGGCCCCGGGGTCCTTCTCCCACAGCTGCTGGCTGAAAACATGGTGGGATAAGCGGTTCTCAGGCGATGCTGGCCATGTTCCAGTGACCCACAAGTGCCGTCGGGGGGCTGGGGGCCACACGTGCTAAGGGGTGCTGACCTTGGCAGGCCAGGAGCAGGGACAGGCTGGTCATCTGCGGGCAAGCTTTGTAACTGAAAAGTGTGGAGCTGGTGGTCACCGTCACTGCGTCTCTGCGTCAGAGGCCCTGATGCCTCCTCTGTCTCCCAGACCTGAGACAATGCGCATGACCCGAGGCGGCTGCTCTGGCCTTCTGCGATGTGGGAAGGGGACGACCTTCGAGGGGGGTGTCCGAGAGCCTGCCTTGGCCTTCTGGCCGGGCCACATCGCTCCCGGTCAGTCCTCAGCTCTCCTTGCAGACCCCTGGCCCCACCTTTCCAGCCTTGATGGTGAACTGAGTGACGGAACAACCCCCTGCCCCCAGGTGTGACCCACGAGCTGGCCAGCTCCCTGGACCTGCTGCCTACCCTGGCAGCCCTGACT
The DNA here is from genome assembly GCF_020740605.2 of Lemur catta. Classification (NCBI taxonomy): domain Eukaryota; kingdom Metazoa; phylum Chordata; class Mammalia; order Primates; family Lemuridae; genus Lemur; species Lemur catta. The sequence goes on from NC_059133.1 coordinate 375,394, forward strand.
GGGGCCCCGCTGCCCAATGTCACCTTGGATGGCTTTGACCTCAGCTCCCTGCTACTGGGCACAGGCAAGGTAGGGCCAGTGACCCCTGATCCTGGCTCCTCAGCGCCGGCACTCGCCCTCCCCTGGGGTGTGAGCGTGCCTCCGCCTCTCTGCTGAGTGGCTTCCAAGTGGCACCACCCCTCGGGTTCCTGGGTGGGCAAGAAGTGGCTGCCCCCAGGGCCCAGACAAGGGCTGCAGCTCCATAGGTGCAGTGGCTGCGGCCCCTCCCGCCCGTGACCCCCAGCTTTTCCCCCAGAGCCCCCGGCAGTCTCTCTTCTTCTACCCGGCCTACCCAGATGAGGTCCACGGGGTCTTTGCTGTGCGGAGTGGGAAGTACAAGGCTCACTTCTTCACCCAGGGTAACTTCCTCCCCTGCACCCCTCTCCCTGCTGCCCCCCAAGAAGCCCTGAGCCCTGGCCCCTTCTCCTGCTCTTTACCTATGCACAGAGTTGACTCCTCCCCAGGCTCCACCCACAGCGACACCACTGCAGACCCTGCCTGCCACGCCTCCAACCCCCTGACTGCTCATGAGCCCCCACTGGTCTATGATCTGTCTGAGGACCCTGGTGAGAACTACAACCTTCTGGGGGGTGTGGCCGAGGTCACCCCCGAAGTGCTGCAGGCGATGAAGAAGCTTCAGCTGCTCAAGGCCCAGTTTGATGCAGCTGTGACCTTTGGCCCCAGCCAGATGGCCCGGGGTGAGGACCCCAGCCTGCAGATATGCTGCCAGCCCAGCTGCACCCCCCGCCCAACCTGCTGCCACTGCCCTGACACCCAGGCCTGGGGGCACTGGCCCAGTGCACAGGGAGACCCTGGCCCGGGCATGTGATGGTTCCTTACTGTGAGTGTGGGGGGCGCAGGTGTGTGGAAGTAGCATGTACCTGATAAGGTAATAACACCAGCTGAGACTTGCAGGTGTGATAATTCATCCAGTCCTGTGGTAACCCTGTGAGGTAACCGTGCTGTTCCCCTGTGATACAAATGAGGAAACCGAGGCACAGACAGGTTTAGGACTTGTCCAAGGTCACCTTCCAGAAAGAGGTTGGGCTGGGATTTGAACCTTATCATCCTGGCTCTAGAGGCTGCCTCACACCTTGGTGATCTGCGTGTGTCAGTGCGCACATGCCCACGTCCATTCATGGGAACAATACTAGGTGCTTTTAAGTGCCAGGCACGGGGTGGGGAGGGTGTGAGGCATGCTGGCCAGAAGCCCCGGAAGACGCAAAGTGCCTGGGAGAGACAGATTTTCCCCAGGAGGAAGCATTTTTTGCAGGCACAGGAACTAGGCTGCCTTGGTTCTTACCAGAAACCTGTCTGAAGGCAGGTGATGAGTTGCACATTGCAGGTGGGGACAAGGGGCCTGGGGGCCCTGCCAACTCCTAGGAAGGCACAGCAGCAGCTCCTGAGACAACCCCGCTGGGCCCCCCTCCACCCTCCCAAGGCTCTGCGTTTCACCTGCGTACACACTTCCTGTCTCCTGGCCTCACCTTTGAGCTGATATGAGCCATTCTCCACCCAGCAAGCTAAGTGATCTCTTAAAAACATCTGTCAGGTTGGATCTGAGTATCCATCCCGGCTCAGGACTCTGCAGGCTTCTCCTCATACTCAGAATAATATCCGAAGTCCTTATGGTGGCCTGCTTTGCCCTGAGGCCTGCCTCCACCTACACCCCTGTGCCTCCTCACTCTTGGTGGGCTGGCATGGCTGTTCCCTCCACCAGCAACACCCTGCCTCCGTCCTTGGTGTCCTTTACAGTGAGGGACCCCCTGACCACCTGCCTGTGTTTGTGTGGCATAGCGTGCTGATGTCAGGCCCACACGTGTGCCCTGATGGCACATGCTCCCTTAGTGTTGGCTGAGTGAGAGGGGAGCTGTCTGGGTGTGCAGATGTCTCCCCACGGCAAACGCTATCCACTGCCTACCAAACAGCCATGCCCCTCCTTACCAATGGCCCCCCACTTTTTTCAGTGGTGGGCAAAGGCCCCTTGACCTCGGGGTTGCAGCCTCTCCTTGTCCCAGGAGGGCAGTGGCCAGTCTGAGCCAGTCACAATGTAATGATTGGTCCAGGAGCAGCACGTAACCAAGAGTCCCGGTAGTGAAAGGTTGGGGCTGTCCCTGGGGGGAGGGAGTGGGGACCGTGCTGTGGCAGGGTCACTGGCCCTGACTGGACATACAGCTGCTAAACAAGAGTTTCCAGCGTGGAGAGCTCCCAGTGTAAGAAAATAAACTCTGTTTAAGCCGCTGCCAGTGGGCCGTCTGCTCCTTGTAGCCAAAAGCAGCCTTGCTGGAACGTGACCTGTGAGTGGAGTGTGTGGTTGACATGCGTGTGAACCTGTGGTGTCAGACAGTGTGCCAGGGACCCTCCGTGTTTGCCACACAACTCTCCCATCACTGCTGATCTGGTTTGGGGGCTACATTGACCACACCCCCAAATCCTGCTGTGTCTAGGAGTTGCCCCCATAGGGTGATGGTTTCCTTGCAGCACTCGGCAGCCACTGACAACTGGCACAGTAGGGCCCACAGGCATTTGTGGTCCGAGTGAAGGTGCTGGCCCCAAATAGTGCCTTGGTCTGGGGTGAGGACAGGTGAACTGAAGCAGGTGCATAATCCATGCAAACCGTGCAGCAAGAACTAGACGAACACTAACACTAGGTGCAAACTGCAGGCACCGTCTCCGGCTGGACAGTGTGCCCTGCTGTGCTGACCCCGCCGGTGCTGGGCGTGGCTTGTCAGGGAAGACCCAGCCTGCCCACACGGCGCTCACAGTCTAGCCAAGGGATGGGCATGGCCTCAGGATGTCAGATGCACATGGGAGTTCAGTGTGACAGAAGTCACTGCCTCTTGTAGGGCGGGGTGCATGGATAATGTCTGAGCAGAGACCAGAGAACCTGGGGGTGCTGCTACAAATGTTCTCTATCTTGATTTAGGGGGTCGTGATACGGTGCATACATAGGTGTAAAGCAATCGGCCACCCACTGAAGATGTGCATACTTTATGATGTCATTGTGCATTTTATATTTCAGTAAAGATCTAACCATGTTAAATGCTCCAAAGGATGAGTACCTGGTCATACAAGAACATAATCAGGGGGTGAGGGTGGGGGTAATTAAGCCAGTCAGGAATGATGCTTCGCTGCTGCCTGAGATCTGAGGAGGGTGTTCAGACCCACCCTCTGCACCCAGGACTGGGGAGAGCAGCAGGCCCTGCCACTCTCCCATTCCTCTTCCGGTTTTGCTGTGATTCATTTTCATGTAGAAGTGCTTGCGTCTCATCATTTTAGCTGTTTTAGCCCAATGCACCTTCTTCATACAGGCACATACATTCGTGTATACGCACACGTGCACACATACATGTATGTTTACACATGCACGCAGGTGCACGCATGTACAGGCACCCCCAAGTGTGTGCACAAGGCACACATACATGTGTACATACGCACAGGGACACATACATGCATGCGTATCTGCACACACATACACAGTGTTACTGTGGCCCCAAACGCTGTCCACAATGTCCCTGCACGTCCCTTTCTTCACTGCGACTGTTGATTTAAAAAGCAGCACCTTCCCTGTGAGCCTAAAATAATCCATGCACCAGGCTCGCGGCTGTTCGTTCAGCCAGGGAGCCCGGTGTCCTCTGGAAGGGGCTAGTGTGTGCTGGGACGCACAGAGCGAACAAACGTGTTGATTCTGCGGTTCCGTCCGGGCGCGTCGGGAAGGAAGCGGAGAAACCCGGACGGCGAGAAGGACGCGCCGAGGGCGGCGCCTGCAGGGAGACCCCGCCCCGCCCCGCCGCTCCGCGCCCGCGCGCGCCGTCCCCCAAGTGACCAGCAGGGGGAGCAAAGGGAACGTTTCCACGGAGTAGTGTTTAAATTCACCTCTTCTCCGAATTTTTTTTTTTTTTTTTTTTTTTTTTTTTTTTTGAGACAGAGTCTCACTTTGTTGCCCGGGCTAGAGTGAGTGCCGTGGCATCAGCCTAGCTCACAGCAACCTCAGACTCCTGGGCTTAAGCGATCCTACTGCCTCAGCCTCCCTAGTAGCTGGGACTACAGGCATGAGCCACCATGCCCGGCTAATTTTTTTTTTTTGTATATATATTTTTAGTTGGCCAGATAATTTCTTTCTATTTTTTTAGTAGAGACGGGGTCTCACTCTTGCTCAGGCTGGTCTCGAACTCCTGACCTCGAGCGATCCACCCGCCTCGGCCTCCCAGAGCTAGGATTACAGGCGTGAGCCACCGCGCCCGGCCATTCTCCGAATATTTTAATTACAAAAGTAATGTGTACCCGTTAGAGCAGCCCTGCTCCTCGCCGTCCCAGGTGGCAGTGCTGTCTGCTGGGTGTCCACACCCCACGCTGCTCTCTGTGCTCGCGCAAAGCAGGTATTTTAGCCCCGGGCGTTGAGCGCCACTCCAACGGCCCCGCTCTTTGCACACTGGACAATGCCTTTTGGGTGTCTGAGGTATCCTGTCGCCTTTGAAACCGTGGATCTACCCCCTCCAGCCTTCTTGGCTCCCTTGTGTGAAGAAAAAGACCCCTCCTTGGAGAGAACGCAGCCCAAGCTGGCCCAGGCCTGAGCCACCCCAGCTGGGCCCCATTACGTTGCTTGCAAACTGCAGCCCCCACCGCCCTGCAGCCCTGCGGCCCCACTGGGCAGAGGCAGAGGGGGGAAAGCTGGGTCCCTCCCCTCAGGGGCAGCCTCAGGACAAAGGGACCCGAGGGAAAGAGACCGCCCCCCCCCAGGGGTCATCCAAGCTGACACGCTACCAGGCCCTTAAAGGAGGAGGCAACTTGGTGATGGTTGAATCCAGGATTCCACAGCAAGAGTGGAAACACTTCCTGATCATGTTGCAGACACTGTAACAATATGGAACCAGTGGCCACATTAGCCGTTGGGTCCGGAGCCTTCCCCGCTCAGGGACCAACTGATTCCCTGTTGGGGGATTCTAGCCCCTTAGGACCATCAGTCCAGCTGCCTGCCCCACTCCAGGAAGTGGATCTCAAGGTGGGGAGGACCCTACCAAGCTGCAGCTGGTGGTAGGTTCATCTGTCCACAGCAGAGCTGGCCTGGGCTGAGAGCAGGAGTGACATCCCCTCTTTAATGCCCCTTGTTCTGCCTTCTTTTTGACTCTGGGAGTCCCCAACACCCTCCCAATAAATTTCGTTTTTGTTAAGTCACCTAAAGCCAGTTTCTATAGGTTGGTTGTGACAACAGAATGCTAACTTTCACAGAAAGAAATTAAACACTAACACCCCACCCTCCTGATCCTAGCAAATGTGTAATGGGCAAGAGGAATTGGACACGTTGGACATGGTCCCTGCTGTCATCATGAACAAGTCCAGGAGCACAGAAGCTGACATAGCTGGGCGCAGTGTAATGTGCACAGTGTCTGGGGTGGAGGATTCGAGACTGCTTCCTGGGGAGCTACCCGTACCCGCCCTGCCACCCACTCCTGGGAGATGGCCCTCTTGGGGGAAGAGCCACATCTGAACAGCATGACCTCCTTCCTCTCCTTTGCCCCTTGTGACTGGACAAGCCACTGACTACCTCCCAGTGTGTGCTAACCAGTCCAGTCCCTCCCTGAAAGTTCCTGAGGAAAGAGCAGGATAGGGGGACAATTTGTGGCGGCCAGTGGGGCTGAGGCTTCTTGAGAACTTCCATATTCCTCAGCTGATCTTGAGGAAGAACAAACCTGCCAGCTATCCTAAGGGATGGTCAGTCAGCCTCTGCTCCATGTGGGATCCCCCAAAGGCCCGAACTGTAGGTCATGCTCTCCAGGACGGCAGGTTCTTTCTGGATAGAAGCTGCGGGGTTCTGCAGAAGTGGGATTTGTGTGGAGTGGCACAGGGGAAGAGCAGGGAGCCGGCGGGCCCTTGTGCACCAGGTAAACACAAGGGGACAGCTGCTCTTTTTTTGTTGTTGTTGAGACAGAGTCTCACTGTGTTGCCCAGGCTAGAGTGCCGTGGCGTCAGCCTAGCTCACAGCAACCTCAAACTCCTGGGCTCAAGCAATCCTCCTGCCTCAGCCTCCCTAGTAGCTGGGACTACAGGCATGCGCCACCATGCCTGGGCAATTTTTTCTGTATATAGTTTTAGTTTTCCATATTATTTCTTTCTATTTTTAGTAGAGACAGGGTCTCGCTTTTGCTCAGGCTGGTCTCGAACTCCTGAGCTCAAACAATCCTCCAGCCTCAGCCTCCCAGAGTGCTAGGATTACAGGCGTGAGCCACCGTGTCTGGCCTACCTTTAATTCTTTATTTTTAGTTTTGCCATGGATATTTCTATTTGCATTTGGAGGCCTCTAATAAGCAGCAAATAACACTTTAAAAAATTAAGACATAGTTGCTGCAGGAAAAAAAAAAGGAAGAGAAATATCCTTAGCCCCACCGTCAGCAAAAATGACTGTTAACATTCTGTGTGTTTCCTTTCAGTATTTTTCAACACATAGTCTCTGGCATGCTATGTATGATTCTGCACATTTATTTTCTCTTAATAGCATAATATTTTCTGTATTATTAGAAATGCTTGTTAGCACACTTTTTTTTTCACATTTGCCCAGTATTTCAATTTGGTAGCTATACCTTAATTTAGTTAAATCTGTTGGTCAATATTTAGATTATTTGTATGCTTTCATTATTTTAAACAAGAATGCAATAAACACTTTTGTGTAGAGAGCTTTTTATTAAGGATGCTATCCTTGCGCTAGACTGGCAGAACTTGGGTTCGGGCACTGGCGGCGTCTCTAGAACTCCGGAGGCCCCTGGCTGTGGTCCGGGGCTACACCAGGTCTGGAGGCGCAGAGCCGCTGCTCCCTGGGTCACAGCCGGCTGCCTTCCCCGGAGCAGGCGCGAGGTGGCGCCCAGGAGGAGGACAGAAGGTCACCCAGCGACAAACAGGGGACAGCAGGTGCCCACGGGGAACTCAGAGGTCCCCAGGCCGGAAGTTCTGAGGACCGGGCTGGGACGGGTGGGCCGAGGTTGACAGGGGCCTGCCTGCCGCGGAGTTAGAGCGTGATCTGCCCGGGTCCGGTTTGAAAATCCTGGCCTGCGCGCAGGTGCACGTGCGGTCGCAGACGCAGGCAGAGGAGGGAGCGCGGAGGACGCTGTTTGTGGCACAGAGACCCAGGAGGACCCTCAGGCTGGTTTGATTCAGGCAGAGGAGGAGAGGGGCGGGGGATCAGAGCGAAGGGCAGACTTAAGGGTGACGGGCCAGGGCAAAGGTCACCCAGGCCTGCAGCTCCAGGGACTGGGAAAACGCAGAGCACAGAACACAGATGAATAGGGCGGGAGGGGAAAGGGCTCCTGCGAGTCCGAAGTGACTGTGGCATCCACCAGGCGGCCGCCCGGTACCAAACGGGGCGACACCCCGGGAGGTCAGCGTGGGCTGGCGAGTTCGTGCCCAGCACACACCGCGGCCCAGTGGTCTCCGCAGGGGCCCTTGGCACACGGAGGCCGGCGAGTGGGTAGGAGGGGTGGCGCCAGGGAGGGAGACCCCAGGACCGACCAAGCCTGGGATGGGGCCCAGAGGGCGGCCAAGCTCCAGGAGACCATGAGACCTGAGGAGCGGCCGGCGGGGCGGAAGGCAGGCAGGTGAAGGACGCACGCGCGTGTCCAACAGCCGTCCTAAGGGCCAGCCGGGAGGGAAAGGTCAACCATACAAAACACCTGGAGATCCGTTGGAGGGCGGGGCCAAGGCAAGTGGAGGCAGAGCCAAGCCTGTGGGGGCCGGACCAAGCCACGTGGGGCGGGGCCAAGCCACGTGGGGCGGGGCCAGGCGGAGCCAAGCCTTGGGGGGCGGACCAAGCCACGTGGGGCGGGGCCAAGCCACGTGGGGCGGGGCCAGGCGGAGCCAAGCCTGTGGGGGCCGGACCAAGCTACGTGGGGCGGGGCCAAGCCACGTGGGGCGGGGCCAGGCGGAGCCAAGCCTGTGGGGGCCGGACCAAGCTACGTGGGGCGGGGCCAAGCCACGTGGGGCGGGGCCAGCTGGGCGCCGCACAAGGGCGGCGGGAGGGCACAGAGCGTTCGCACCTGGCTGAGCGAGGTACCGCAGAGGCAGGTGGTGACAGTCTCCCTAGCACAGCTACCCAGGTCTGGGGGCCACACCCTGGATCCCCTAGGACAGGGGGGTAAAGTTTCAAATGTACATACTCAAGGGGGGTATCTGCCTCTTGACAACTTTATCTGAATTAGCAGGAAAGTTTTCTCAGAAATACCCTTTGTCTTCTTGAACACGCAGAATGTTCCGGCATGCTGGTTAAGGAGCTGCATTTCCATCATGTGACTGGTCTGTGTCCTTGATCCGTCTGTTGGTGGGGCCTCGGATCACCTTGTGCTGCCCGTGTGCTAACGGTCTGAACCCCTTACGGATTCTTAGCGCCGGGGCTCTGTTTTCCGTTTGTTGCTCACCGAGCCGACTCTGGAGCAGGCTGCGTGATTTTTGCAGACAGGACCTCTTAAATCTGACGTAGTGAGTCTGTCTACACTTCCTTTCGCTCAGGCTTCCACGGCCTCCACTTGCTGTCTTCCTGTTGTGCCCTGGTCCCCGGCTCAGAGGGAGGGACACAACCCACCCTCGGGTGGGCTGCCTCGGGCCTGGAGCGGGGCCATCTACAGTCCTCTAACGGCATAGTGAAGTGGTACCTGTTGTCTTCTGGCTTGCTGTAGAGAATTTTTTAAATACCAATTTTAAGATCTAAGTAGATTGTTTTCCAAGGAGCTCATGCCCCCGCCCCACTGACCCGAGTCAGGCCGGTTCCCCGCCCAGGGCATGTGAAGGGGCAGCCATTTCATGGCCAGCCCCTGCTCTCTCTGGCCTCAGCTTCCCCTCCGGCCAGCCACGTGTGTTTGGGGAGAATCTCCACGGGCGCCTCCAGACGTGGCACTTCGGGCGAGGCCCCAGCACGATTTCGGAAAACACTGACGGGGGAGATGTCTCTTGATCCCCACGACCCCATTACCCTGGGGTCCCTGTCCCCACTGCCACGGGCAGCACCTGGGCGCCTGGGCCTGTGTCTCGGCAACCCCCCCAGAAACAGCCAAGGTCACACCAAGCAGAGTTTATTGAGGCCATGGGCAAGGCCCACGTACACAGCGTGGGGCAGAGGTGGGGCGGATACACTCTGGACTGCGGGAGTGTCAGCAGCGGCAAAGCAGGTGACGGTGAAACGGGCCCGGAGGGGGCACCCTCCTCCTAGCAGCATCTGGGAGCTTCAGGTGAGCATCAAGAACCACCCTCATCTCCCCAAGGCTCTTTTGGGAACCCCTCCCTGCTTCCCCCAGAGCTCCAGGTGGGGTGGGGGTGGGTGGTCCCTCTCTTTGTCCCTGTAGTCAAGGATGGGATGATCCCTTGAGATTCACTATAAAAATTAAAATTCCTTTATAAATCGCAGGGGAGGGGCAGGAGGGGATCATTTTGGAGCCTGACATCACCGTCACCTAGAGCCTCACCTTCCTGCACACTCCCCAAATTCTGACCCCAAAGTAAAGGGCAAAGGGCAAGGTTTGCAGGCACAAAGATGGGCAGAGAGACACGGAGGAAGAGAGGAGAGGGAGGCTGAGGGACAGATGAGGATGACAGAAAGGATCAGAGGAAAAGTGGAGCCCGGGGAGCTCTACGCCCCGCAGCCCCGCAGCCGTGCCCTGGGGATGGAGGATGCGGTTCCCAGCCCGAAGACTCCCATGAACATAAGGTCCCCCGTGCCCCATCCAGTCTTTGCCAAAGCCACGGTGGCCTCTTGAGATGAGCCCAGCCCCAGCGGGGCCGGAGCAGATGGGGCAGAGGCGGAGAGTGCGGGTGGGCTACTCCAGGTAGATGTCCTCTGTGGGGCAGGCGTAGGCCAGGTGCTCCTGGTAGTACTCCAGGAAGGCGCGGCTGCGGGGAGAGGGTCCTCCACCAGCCACTCGGGGCTGGTCCTCCACCCCCCAGCTCTCCACAAGCGCCCGCCCAGCTGGACGCCACCATGTCATGCCCCAGCTTCGACCCCGCTGACCTGGCCCGGCAGTTACGTCCACAGAACAGCGCCCTTCTCCACAGTGATCCACCCACCCCCACCTGGGCCCTGGGCCTGCACCATCTCCGTCCCCAGGGGCCACCCCCAGGCTCCTGCCCCGACTTCATCCCACCACGCCCCACCTTCTCTGCTTAGCATACCTGGTTCTCTTCCCCGATCTCCCCTGCAAGTCTCCTGCTCATCTCCCCACTGCACCTCCACACCCCTGTTCCAGTTCTGCATCCCCACCCCTGCTCAGGGACCCTGCTCACCCCACGCTCTGCGCCACCGGCCTCATGGACTCCTGGGAGACAAAGACATGGCAGGCGAAGCGACTCAGCAGGGGGTGTTTGGTGATGAAGCCAAAATAGCTGTGGGGGAGGGGGCATGGAGGGGGCATCAGAGCACTGACCCAGCCTCCAGCTGACCCCCAAGTGATGTGGAGAGAAGAGGCAGGAACAAAGGGCTTGGCGGGGAGGGGAGGGCACAGGAGTGTGGAGATCACATGATTTTAAGATTTGAAGGTGTCTTTTTTTGGTCCCAGCCCAAGCACAGTGCTGGGCCCTTACAAGGAGTTAGTGTTCTAAACCACTTCCTTAGGCTGGGCTCCGTGGCTCACGCCTGTAATCCTAGCACTCTGGGAGGCCGAGGCGGGTGGATCGCTCGAGGTCAGGAGTTCGAGACCAGTCTGAGCAAGAGCGAGACCCCGTCTCTACTAAAAATAGAAAGAAATGATTTGGACAGCTTAAAAATATATATATATATATATAAATAAATTAGCCGGGCATGGTGGCACATGCCTGTAGTCCCAGCTACTTTGAGGCTGAGGCAGGAGGATTGCTTGAGCCCAGGAGTTTGAGGTTGCTGTGAGCTAGGCTGACGCATGGCACTCTAGCCCGGGCAACAGAGCGAGACTCTGTCTCAAAAAAAATAAAAATAAAAAAATAAATAAACCACTTCCTTGACGACCAGAGGCATCAGGCCCTGCTGGAACATCCACTATGGATGCATCTTCCTTCCCTGACCCAGCACCGCCCTGCTGTGGCCCACCCAGAGCCTGCCCCAGGACCCCAGAGCAAGGCCTCTGGACACATGTCTCCTGATGACTCAGGCCCCCTCCTGTGGGCCCACCCAGCCCCACCGCTGGTCCTGCAGACTCACAGCTAGTTTCCCAGCACTGACACGGGGCTCCACATCACCTCCCTCTGTTAAACCTGCTTCGATTCCACCACTCGATCCAACTGGAGAAGCACCTCCACCCTGGCCCCTCCATTTATGTAGTCACTGCCCCAACTCTGTTTCATTTATGCCTGTCATCTTCTCATCCAAGATATTAATAAAACTGTTGTCCAGAGGGAGGGAAAGTCAGAGTCCTGTAACATGAGACTCCAGGCCCCTGCCCTACCCCCACCCCCCCAAACTGTGGCCAATCTGATCCATTCCCTCATGGCTTCGGGGTTTTGTGGTCCCACCAGATGGGAAACCACATGACATAATGTCATTGCTAGGACAATGTGCTCATGTTGTCCATGAACATATCACAAGACCTGTCTCAGATGCTGTCTTCAAATAATCATAATAATAATCACTAGTGTTTGTTAGATGTTGCTAAGTATTACTAAGACATCATCCTAAACACTTTATATTATTAACTCACATAAACCTCACAATAGCCCTATAAGGTAGGTGTCCTGATAGCTGAGCACAGAGAGGGTTGGTATATTGCCCAAGGACACACAGCTGGGCTGTGGCAGCACTCAGAGCAAAGGCAGCAGGTAGCAAAGGCCTGCCTCATGCCAACACAGCACACCCCGTGCATTCCCGACCTGCCCCTAGTCCACAATGAAATACATGAGTTAACCATTTGCCTAATACCGTTTCTTTAGTGCTTCCTCACTGTGAGGGACTGGGCCGGGTTCTGGGGTAACAGGTGTTAGGAAGGCACTAACATCCTTGTTTCTCAGCAGAGGGAACTGGATGCCACAAGCTCAGGCCTCCAGGCTGGACACGGTCACAGCTGGAATCCCATGAGGGAAACAGCAGCTCCTCAGCCTCCCCCACCTCCCATCGCGACCCCAGGCCGACTTGTCTGGCCATCTTTCTGCCCTGGATGAGAAACGAGAGTTGTTCTTCCCTCCTGGCAGCGCTGTCTGCAGCCCCCAGAGCCGGCCCTGCGGTCTGCGTGGAGCCCTGGCGCTGTCCTGGCTCCCCACCGGGCTCCCCTCCCGGCCCCCACCTGGCCCCCACCGGGCTCCCCACCCGGCCCCCACCCGCAGAGCAGCTTCTCACCTGTGGCTGCCATCGAGCCCCTCCCTCCTCAGTGGCTCAGCGCCCTCCAGCCCGCAGACAGAGCCCTCCTCATCTCTTTACCACGGAGTCCAGACGACCCCCAGATGCCCCCACACCCACCACAACCTCAGTCCTGGCCTCGTCGTGCCCACCCTGCGTCCTGCCTGCCTACCCAGGAGTCCTTTTGAGCCCCGGGTCAGCTCGTCTGTCTCTGTGGTTCCTCCTCCTACCTCCTTCATTTAGGACACCAGGACCCTGTGGGTGGGGGTCCGTGCCTGGGAGGAAGCCTGCGTCCCCATCCCTCCGCCCGCTGCTCCCGTGCCAGTGACCCTGTCCCCTTTCTCTCCTCTCCTCAGTCTGACTGGCCATCTCAGCCACCGCATGGTCTCGGGACTCCACCTGCTCCACCTGGCACCTCCCCGCCAGGCCTCTCCCAAACTCCAGACCCATGTACCCAGTGGCCACTTCAGTCTCGCTGTGTCTGGGACGGATCCCACATCTTTCCATGCGTGGGTCCCTCTCCAGCCATCACACAGATGGACACCACCCTCAGCCTCCTCCAGGTCGGCCTCTACAGCCAATCAGGGCCTGTTTGTCCCACCTCTTAAGTGCCTCTTGCATCAGCACACTTCCCATCATGACACGGCCCCAATGACCTCAGCAGTCACCTGGTCTCTGACCAGCAGCACCTGGGTCCATCCTCTCTGCACAGCAGCCAGAGCCAGCTTGTCCCCCTGCGTCTCACCCTGCCCTGAGGACCCTGCTTGGCCCCATCACCAGCAGGATGAAATGCAAGCTCCCTGGCACCTCTGGATGCTCCCTCACACCCGACCCCCCAGCTCCTGGCGCCCCTAGGCCATGCATCTCCTCAGCGGGCTCCCTGCCGAGAAGACCCACACCCCGCCCCTGTTGCCTGCTTATCTTTTGAGTTTCACCTTCCTGAATCCCAGGAGAACTCACCTGCCTCTGTGGGCCTGCTCACTGGGCCCACGCCGGTGACCACCAGGCCACCAGCGGGGGTTCCTAGCATTCCTTGTCTGTGTGTCTGTCTCGCCCTGACCAGGAGGCAGCCGGTCCATCCTCATCCCCAGCCCAGCCCAGTGTGGGCGCCAAGGAAGTGCAGGCAGAGCTCTTGGGGTGGGGTGTGGGGATTAGGGTCTGGGCAGACGCGGGGCTTATGGGGACTCTGGGGGAAGGTAAGGCTCTCACCAGCTGTTGCGGGGGTGGCAGCCGCAGAATGAGATGTTCTTCATCTGGAAGAAGTGGCTGCAGCGCTGGAACTAGAGCAGAGGTGGGCAGGGCACCCAAGTCAGACCGGCAGCCTGAGGTCCCTCCTTCCCCCGCCTGCTGGACGTCCCTGCCGTCCTGTCCCTTGGTGTCACCCTACCCCCTACAGCCTCCCCAGGCCCCCAGACCCCCACGCCCCCACCTCAGGCCCTCCTCCACTCAGACTCAGCTTGACCCCCCGAAGAGAGATCTCCAGGTCACAGGAAGCAGGAGGACGCAGGTGGACAGTCAGTTTCCGGGCGGTGGCAATCTGAGGGAGAAGTTGGGGGAGAAGAGGGTCTCGAGGGGCCTACAAGGGCCTCTTTTTCTTCCCTTGGCAGAACTTTGCCTCTGCCCTTTTTAGCTTGTGTTTGAAGACACCTGGCAGTGAAGACGCATGGGATGCAACTCTGGAAGATGGGAGAGGCCTTGGCCACTCCTTGGCTTCGGGACGGGCCGGTCATCTCTGCACTCAGCCTGCTCATTTTCCTTCCATTCCTCCGGCTACGCTGCTCCTTTTGGCGCAGGTGCCAGGAACACGGCCCCCAACCCACCCTGGCCTCCTCATTGCCTGGTTCCTGCAAGCTCAATGGGGGCTCCTGAATGCCGGGTTGGTTTTTTTCCTGCTCCCTGCTGCCCCCCAGCCTCAATCACAGGACTTGGCGGATGGGCAGGTGCTCACTAAATGTCTGCTGAGTGAACGAACAAGCGAGCAGACGACTCCAGGGAAGGGGTGCGAGAGCTGGCCTCGGTTTCCAGTCAGGAGGGGGATGGGCTGAAGGGGAGGAGGGGCCAGTGGGAAGGTGGAGGCCCCACCGAGCTGGGCAAGAGACCCAGAGGTGACGGGCACAGCTGCTGAGCCCTGCCTAGGCCTGTCTGCTCAGGCCTCTGACTCAGGGCCAAGGGTGCCCACCCCTGAGCTGCCACTCCCTAGAGGAGGTAGGAGGCCCTGGAGCCGGGAGAGCTGGCCAGCCTGTGGCGCTGGCGTAGGCTGCCACGTGGGCTCTCTGCCTGCGTCCACCCCACCGCCACACTGACCTTCTGCATGGCTGCACACAGGATCCCATTGCCCTGGTGGCAGGGCACCTCCACAGAGCCCAGGAACTGCACGTCGAAGCGCTCCACCCAGCAGGGGCTCCGCTTGCTCCCTGGGGGCACACAGGGCCCAGGTCAGAGGGTGGCGGGCAGCGTCTGGGAGAAAAGCGGCCCCTGCCCCTGGGGACGGGCCTCACCCAGCAGGTCCTTGGTAGGGCCAGGCACTGCATGGGCGTAGAAGGCGGGGAACACACCACGCTCCCCCGTGCGCATATTGAAGCCACGGAACCAGAAGTCGTCCTCCTCGGCCTCCACCAGCACAGGGTCATCCACATCCAGCTCTAGCTCATCCGGATGTCGAGGGATGAACCTGAAGTCGGGAGAGAGGTCACTGGCGGAGGGAGAACCAGGACTGCCCGGGCCATGTCCACCCGTGTCCTGCAATGTCTGTGGACTGAGAGTCGGGGTCGCCAGCAGCAGGGAGGGAGGCCATACCTGAACACGGCCCGGTGAGTCTGCTCTCGCTCCTCCCCGTTGACCACACAGGAAAAAAGGCCAAAGGACTCGGTGCCTGAGAGACAGACAGGAGACACAGTGACTCCAGGTGGGGCAAGGGAAGTACTTGCGGGCCCAGCTTTGGCCAGAGCGAAGACCCTCCCCTCAGCAGCCTGGTGCTGGTGTCCTGAGTCAGGGAGGGAAGGGAAGCCCCTCGCCCGAGGCTGGGGCAGAGCAGCCTCCCCACCCCACTACCTGCCCGGAGGGCCTCCTGGGGGTACTCCAGGCTGATGTCCTGGGTAAGAGACCGTGCCCAGCACTGCCCACCCCCCGGCCTTCAGGCCACCCTGGGCACTTTGGAGGACAGCATGGGACCTAGGGCCAGGGAGTCTCGCCTGTTCCTCTAGGGCCACCCCCATTCCCCGCCTCTCACTCACTGGAGGACCGAGACGTGCTGTTGACAAAGACGTTGAGGAACTTCTTGGAGAAGGTGAGGTCAGGGCTGTCGGGAGAGGCGTCCCCAGGGCCCTGACCACCGTCCAGCAGCGCAGTCCCTGCCTCCTCCTCGCTGGCCTCGCCTCCGCTGTCCTCCTCGCTGTCGCTGCGCAGGCCGGCGCAGCGCCGCAGGCTCACCAGCTCCAGCTGCGTGTGCTCGTCCACCACCAGCGTGTACTTGACCGCGTCGTACACCAGCGAGGCGTCCAGCGGCGCAGCAGGGCCGGTGCCCCTGCCCCCCGGGGGCGCCGTGCTATCCTCGGCATCGTCCTCGTCCTCCTCATCTTCTTCGTCCTCCTCCTCCGAGCAGGTGGCAAAGCACGCTCGGCCTGGCCGGGTGGCGTGGCCGGGCGTGGCCCACAGCGGCGTGATGGTGTCGCGCGTGGGGTTGCTGAGGAAGAGGCAGGGCCCGGGCTGCGCAGGGCCGGGCCGGGGCGCTGCGGGTGCTGGGGGCGGCGGCCCGCACAACGTCTCCATGTCCACCAACTCCACGCCTCCCGGCGCTGCTGTCACTTCGGGGTCCTCGGAGCGCTCCGGGGCCCCGCCCGCCGGCGACGTGGGCTCCCCAGGCGGGCGCGACGCGGGAGACAGGCACTGGCCGGGGCAGCGGATGGGCGAGGAGCCCTCGGAGATCATGCGGGTCACCAGGTTGCTGAGCAGCCAGGGCGAGTCCGCATCCTCACTGAGGTCCGGCTCCGATTCCGACCCCGACTCATACTCGCTGTTGGTGTCGTCTGGACCCACGGGCAGGAAGGCGGGGCGGCGCGGGGGTTCCCGCGGGGGCTCCGGCTCCGGCTCCGGCTCCGGCTCCGAGGCGGGCGAGGAGGCCTCCTCGATAGAGTTGGTGAGGTGCGAGGAGCGGCCGCTGCTGCTGCTGCCGCCGTCGCTGCTCAGCTCCAGCTCCGTCTCCGAGATGGACGAGATCATGCGCCCCAGACGCGCGCCCCCAGCGTCCTCCGAGTCCGAGCCTGGCGACGACAGCTCCTGGCTGCTGCGACGGCCCCCACGGCCCCCACTCGAGCGGCTTCTCAGGTCGGCCTCAATGCCAGGATCCGAGGAGGGCGAGGCCCCGGCTGGGGCCGGGAGCTCCGCAGGCCGGTTCCCTTCGCAGTCACAACCCAGGCGCACTGGTGACTGCGCCTCACCAGGCCCAGAGTCCGTGGGCAGGAGGGGGCCAGGGAGCTCTGCTGGGCGGTGGAAACCATAACCATCACCTCGAGCCAGGCCTCCTTCCAGCAGCCAGCCCGTTCTCCCTCCCCTCCCTCCCTCTCCCTGTGCCCCTGCCAGCCCCCCAACCCCTCACCTCTGAGGGGCTCCTTGAGGGGTGAGCACAGCGCTGTCTCCTGCCAGGAGGCTGGGGGTGCTGGGGCAAAGCCTCCATTGTTGTTCAGGGAGTCCTGGGGTGGAGGGACAAGAGAGTAGGCTTAGGGGGTTCCAGCTCCCAGGGGTGAGAGGGACCCGCTGCCATGCGTGCAGGATCCAGGTACCGCGAACCAGGCTCAGCTCCAGGCTGCTGTGGGTCAGCGTGCTCACCTGGGCACCCAGTGTAGTCAGGTGGAGCGTAGTGGGCCGGTGCTTGTGGGGCTCCTCCAGGGAAGGGGAGGGGATAAGGGGCTCCGGGGCAGGTGCCTCTGAGCCAGGGCCTCCTCCCTCCTTGCCATCCCCATCTCCCTCCTCCTCATCATCCTCCTCTTCCTCATCATCATCCTCCTCCTCCTCTTCATTGTCATCGATCATCTCAAACTCCTGGAAGTCATCCTGGAAGGAGCAGATGGGGTGCGGCTGCTCCGAGCGCCCCAGGGCGAGGCTGTCCTGCAGGAGGGAGAGAGGGACGGAGATGTCGGGGCTGGGCCAGAGTGCAGCAGTGACCCAGCATCCCAGGTGCTAGGAAAGGGGACAGCAGGAAGCAGCAAGTCAAAGGAGAGCCCCTTTCCAGTTCAGTCTGCCCCCGTCGATAGAGTGACATTTTTGAAAATCTGCGTAAGATACATAGGAATCAGTCCAGTTCTTGGGAAGGGCACAAACTCCTAAGGCTGGATCACAGAGATTCTCAGAGTGGCCCCAACTCACTTTCTAGCTTCATATCTTCCCCAAACCCCATCACATTCCACACAACACTGTTTCCTTCATAGCATTTTAACACTATTTACAGTTACTGTACGTGGCTTTTGGTCTGTCTCCCCCACCAGACTGCAAGCCCTACCAGGGCAAGGTCATATCCATACTGCGCACTGATGCATGTCACCCCCCAAAATAAGAACTAGGGCTCAGTAGATGTCCAGTAAATAGCAAATGAATGCATAAATGAAGAGACAGCCTGCACTCTGAGGATTCACCAAGCTTGTACCAACCCCAGGGCCTTTGGCACAATCCGTCTGCTGGCGATGCCTCTCCATTTCCTCCTACCTACCCCATCTGCCTGGCTCCTGCTAACCTCAGGACATGGGTGACATTTCCTCTGGAAATGTCACTCTGGACTGGGTTCCCTTTCCCCTCATCTGCCCTGTGTCCCTGCCGGAATCCAACCCTTGACACCTGGCAGCCATTGTCTCTTACGTGTCTTTCTCCCCTCCTGGGTTGCAAGCTCCTGAGGACGGCTGTCCTGTTCCACTCCCAGCACCTGGAACCCCCCAGCACTTGCCACATGGCAGTTGCTCAGAAATTCTTGAATGAATGAAAACAAATGTGGAGACAGGGAGGAGAAGCAGCAGGAGGTAGGGGGGAAAAGATTTCTGGGGTGGAGACATGAGACAGATAGGTGGAAGCTGCAGAGGTGGGGACAGGGCTGGGAGGGGACCAGGTTGAGATGACAGCTGGAAGGGGTTAGATCTTTGTGGGAAGTGACCTGAGGACAGAGGGCACCCAAAGCAAAAGAACACCTCCCCTCCCCCAGGCTAGTCAGCTGACTGGGGTCAGGGGAAGACTGCTAGAGAGCCCCTTGGTGGAGGGCCGACAATGTGTTAGAACAAAAGAAGCTGGATACCAAGGAAGCCCCAAGGCCAAGAGGCTAAAGAGGAGGGTGATCAGAGATCACACCCACCCTGAACCCCAAGTGAATGATAAGCGGAGCCTAAGTGAGGCCTCCTTTGAGCTGGTTCTGTGCACCTGACTCTCCCCACCTTCTCGCAGTGATCTGAGTCGTAGCTGAGGCCCAGGCCACAGTCATCCGTGATCTCAGACAGGTCTTCGTCGTCAAATTCTTCCAGGCTTATGTCCTGGGGAGGCCTGGAGAGGAGGCTGAAGTCAGAAAGCCACCAACCCTGGACTCCCTGCCTGGGAGCTGGTCCTGAGGAGGGGCCAAGGGAGACCTCCAGCTCCCAGGCCCTGCGTTCTCCAGAGCCTCCAAGTCCCGGACCCAGATCCTGCCGTCACCTTGACTCCCAAGCTCTGCTCTCCAGCGGATCCCTTCCCCCATCGGGGCCAGGCCAGCCCAGAGGAGCCAACCCTCCCCCACCCCCTCCCACCCCTCCTCCCTCCGTGCTCCGCTCCAGGCCCCTCTGGGTCACAGCTCAGCCTCCCGGGAGTCAGCCCGAGCAGAGCGGGGGGAGGGGGAGCTGAGGCTGCAGCAGCAGCAGGAGAGGGAGGGGTCGAGCTGCTCTGGGAGCGGGGTCTGGCCTGTTTGTCTCCCCCTCTCCTGCTCAGGGCAGGCCTATACCCAGAGGTCCAGCCCCCTCCCCACCGCAGTCCTTCCCCCCAGGGCTCCAGGCTTGATTTCAACTCTCTCCCTGCCGGGCCGTATTGGCCAGGTCGGGGCCTCCACTGAAGGCCCAAAGGACACTGCCAGGCGCAAAGGGTGTGCCCGGCATTCTGCCGGCTGGGTGCGGCGCAGTGTCCCAGCGGGAAATGGGAGGAGGGTCACTGGGGCTGGACGACAGGCGGCAAAGATGGAGAGACCGAACCGAGGGGTGGGGGCGGGGAGCAGGAGTCGGAGCTCCAGGGCCGAGCGCGGCGCGGGGCCCGGGTCCGCAGGGCGCTGGGGCGGGTGGCAGGGCAGGTCGGAGGAGTCTGGGGCCGGTCGGAGAGGGGCCGCGGGAAGGGGAGGGCCCGCGGCGCCCGGGGCGCCCAGGTGCGTACCTGCAGCCCGGCGGCGACAGCGAGTGGAAGGTGGAGAGAGAAAACATCTCCGCGCGATCCGCCATCTTCTCCGGGAGAGGCCCGCGGCCGCGGCGGGGAGGGTGCGCCGGCCCGCGCCCGCGCCCTGGCCCGCGCCCTCGCGCAGCCCCCGCCTCACCTCGTGACACGCCCTGCGACACCCGCCGCCGACCCGCTCGCCGCGCTGCCAGGACGCCGCGGCAGCCGAGCCGCAGGGCGCGGGGGAGGGAGCGCGGGGCGGGGCGGGGCGCGGGGCGGGGGCGCGCTCGGGGGAGGGGCGGCGGCGGCGCCCGCGAGGGGGTACCGGCGCGGCGCCCGCGGCTCGGCGGGAGGAGGGCGCGGGGGGACCGAAACCGCGGGCCTGCGGGGAGAAGCGGGCCGGCCGGACTCGGCTGCGGCGGCTGCTCCCGGGGGCGCGGGGCGGGGCGGCGCGCGGGGCTCGCTGACGTCGCGGCCCGGCCGCGCGACTCCCGGGCCCGAGCCCGCGCCCGCGGGCCGGGAGCTGTCCGCCCTCGGTGCTGACCGGGCCGGGAGCTGACCGGGCCGGGAGCTGTCCGCCGCCGGTGCTGACCGGGCTGGGAGCTGACCGGGCCGGGAGCTGTCCCCCTCGGTGCTGACCGGGCTGGGAGCTGACCGGGCCGGGAGCTGTCCGCCCTCGGTGCTGACCGGGCCGGGAGCTGACCGGGTCGGGAGCTGTCCGCCCTCGGTGCTGACCGGGCCGGGAGCTGACCGGGTCGGGAGCTGTCCGCCCTCGGTGCTGACCGGGCCGGGAGCTGTCCCCCGCCGGTGCTGACCGGGCTGGGAGCTGACCGGGCCGGGAGCTGTCCCCCTCGGTGCTGACCGGGCTGGGAGCTGTCCCCCGCCGGTGCTGACCGGAACACGCTGCCCGGGCGGGCGCGGCCCTGTCCCCGACGGCGCTCGGCAGGTCTGCGTTCCGACTGGGCCACACGGAGGACGCTGAGAGGGACGAGACTGAACTCAGACTCAGGGTCTGGACGAAGGACCGACGGGTGCCAGGAGAAGCCACGGCCCTGAGGCTACGTTCATTCACCTGGAAAACCGTTTCCTGAGACCAGCTGTGTGCTGGGGCTGTGGTTAGGGCGTGGACGCGCTCTGGTCCGCCAGGGAGCTCTGCGGGAGCGACGGTCGCGCTGGAGCTCCAGGAGCCGCCTGCGGGCCTGGGGCGATGGCCAGGGCTGAACAGGGCTGACGGCACAAGCCAGCAGGGCACAACCAGGAAGACTTTGCAGAGAAGATTTGGCAAAAGAAGGCTGGCCTTTCAACATGCGTGCAATGAAATTATCCCTTTTTTCCCATGATGGAAACAATGCGCCCTGATATTTCTTTATGTCTAAATTAGTTCGGCAGAAAAGTATTTCTGAGGCAAAGATGAGGGATTTGAGTGATTGATTGCTGCCTGGAAATTATAGGGCAGGAGTTCGTGCAAGCCTGGCAGGGCAGCCTCATTCTTTGAGTGGCAATCACTCGAGCCCAGAGAGCAGACCTGTGGCCAGGGGCTGATTGATCTTCCCTCTTTTGTGCCCCAATCACAATTTATATTTTATCTCAATTATAGTATTTTTCTAAGAATGGCATTTATTAGTTTATATTTTCCTCCTGGATGACAGAGCTGCTGGAGAGCAGAGAGGCTGTCTGTCTTATCTGTCTTCTTATCTGTCTTTGAACCCCCCAGGCTCCAAATGCAGCGCCTGGCACCCTGCAGTGGCTCAGAAACCTATGAGCGAATGAATGAACCACCAAGAGGGCTTAGAGGCTCTAACCAGGTCTAGGGCATCAGGTCTTTACCATGATACTGTCCTTTCAATTTTAGAAGCACTAAGAACATTCCCTATTTCTGAGGTTCAAGGAGTCTGGACATATTAACCACTCTCTGACTTTCCCTGTACAACCCAGATCTCTTCCCAGAATTCACAAAGGGTTTTGACCCCAACTTCCTCGATTTCCTTTTGCTCCTGAGTCATCACACTGGTAAACTTTGACGTCCAGATAAATGACCCGTTCAACACCGTGGTCAGCTAGTTCCGGGACTTCTGACCAGTCCACCATCTTTGACTCTCAACTCTATGACGTCTCCCACAGACGGCCCCCAGGGTCTCCCTTCATCTGGAACTGCACCGTCTCAGATCATAACGTCCACACCCTCCTCAAGCCTCTCCTTTCCTTCCTTCCCTCTTATCAGATGCTCACCCCCAGATTCCAATAGTCTAAAGACATGAGATGGGGGCTTTCACCTCCAATTTTATCTGTGGAACCTTCCATCTTGCCCCAGAGCACAGATGGAAGGTCATCAGTCTCAGAGTCTGAAACTGGTGCCAATCTTATCTTGCCACTAACTTTCTGGACATGGACAAATTACTCAGCCCCTATGGCCCTCAGTTTCTTCATCTGTACAAAGACACTGTGAGGATCACACGGCATGTGTAAGCCCCAGGCACAGGACCTAGCATGTATTCACAATCACTCCATGTTCGTCCTTTTCTTACTCCTCACACGGGGTCCATTTCCTCCTTCCAAACCCCCAGGACTGCTCCGTCCAGCTCAGGGACGTATTAGTGAAAAGGCAGAATCTCTTTCCTGAGGAAGTTTATGTTCCTCATATAATGCACATTTTGTCAATTTACATGTTTCCTCAGGTGATGTTGTACAGATGAGAGAACTGAGGCCTACAGGGAGCTAAGCAACCCTCCTTGAAGTTCCTTCCCGGCTTGTGAGCCGCGGGCACTGCTGGTTTCCTCCTGCCTTCCTGGCGACCTACCGTCTACTACCCAGATTCCTTTTCCTTCTCCTTAGATGACAAATCAAGATGTTTTGACTCTACCATTTTAACACTTTTTTTCCTCGATGGCACATCAATGGTACAGACAGTACAAAGCACAAAAGTGATTGGACTTACAAGGTAGAGTTGGAATAGCAAGACGGTTCAACAACCCTGACCACAGCAATCCTAAAAGGTCAGAGGGCATTTTCTGCCAATTTTCTCATAGATTAGAAAATAAGTAAATGCAAGCCATCAGTCTTTTTTTCCACTCATATTCCATAGAAATCACAATGAAAAAATAAATATACCAATGGCTAAAACTGCAAACAGCAATATTCAATAAAGATGAAAATTAAGAGTCATATCTTGTTGGGAATGCTGTCCTAACCAATAACTTAACTACCTCCTGAATCTTGATTTTAAGCATCTAATTCCCTGACCATTACCTCCTATTCTTCTTGCTCTCTCACTGTGTTGCCATGATACCCACATTCCTTTCACTCCATAAGAAATGTGTTTCCACTACTACTGCCGTGTAACAAATCATCCTCAAATTCAGTGGATTAAAACAACCATTTTATTCTGCTTACAGTTTGGGGGTCATAAATTCAGGAAGGACTCTGATGGGAAGCTCTTACCTGGCTCTCCCTTAAGGTTTAGTTACAGTCGGAGGTAAGCTGGGCTGGGTGTCCCAGACGGCTCATTCACAAGGTTGGCGGAATGTTAGCTGGGAGCTCAGCTGAGACTGTCACCAGCAGGTCCACTGATCTCTCTGGCGTGGTAGTCTCGGGGTACTCAAACTTCTGATGTGGTGGCTGGCTCCCACCAGAGTGACTGCTCTTGGAGCTGCATGGCCTTTCCTGGTCTACCCTTGGGAGTCACAGGGCATTACTCCTGTCACACCTGTTGGCAAAGCAGTCACAAACCTATTCACATTCAAGGGAGAGATCGCAGACCCCAGCTCTCCATGGGAGGAGTGTCGCAGATTTGGGGAGCTGTGTCATGAAGCCACCACAGATCTCAGTCCATTGACCATCTGCTTTTCTCATTGCCCTTTCATGAAAGTAACCCTCTCTTGTAGCATCAACGTCTCTTTCTCTTCTGGATCATTTCTATCAGCAAACAAGCATAATATGTCATTAAAGTAAAGGGTATATTCTTATCTCTGTCTGTATAAAGAATCCAAAGTCATGGGGTTTACAATATTGTTATGCATTAAGGGAAAGGACAGTAAAAAAAAAAAAAACTCTTTCTGGTTTAAGAAAGAAATCTCACACATAATTATACCTTTCAGAAAACAGATTTCTACCAGTGCAGAAGACCATTATGACAACGAATCAGAGTCGAAGTTTTTTAAGAGATTGGTACCATCAGTAAATTTTTTTTGTTTGTTTAGTAAATTTTTAAAAATCGCTGAAATCTGAATGGCTTATTAGATTCCTTCATATAAAGTACATGCCCAAAGACAGTTTTATGATAACTGAATAGAGAACAGGATTCTACATTTTCACTCAAGTCTTTTCATCAGAGCAGTGTCATAGCCCCAAAGAGTACTGCATTGGAGCCTTGACAAATAGTATCTCTCTGACATATAAATCCCAGACAATTTTCTATTCATTGTGATAAGTGCAAAGGGAACACCCCAGCATAGCATTCCAGGAAATATCTAGCTGGAGAATGTTTGGTGAACATGGCTTCTCAAGTCTCCCCAGTTCCCCTCAAAGGCGTAGTAAAATTGGTGTGATGATGCTCTGCCTGACAGGGAGAGTTCCTGGTGGGTGTAGGAGACCCTGAGTAGAGATTTGCCAGATCTCTTCTACCCACAGATTGTCATCCTGGAACTCCAGCATAATATCTAGGTTCCGGGTACAATCTTGCTGCACAGACCACAGGTTAGATAATAATAACCAGGTAGCTAGCAGGCTGGCACTTTTGCCCCTCCCTGCCTAACTTGCCTACCTGTGTTTCCTGCACTTCCAGATAAACTACTTGCACATGAGTCCTTGTCTCAGACACTTCTGAAAGAATCCAATCTGAGGCACCCTCTTAATTATGACACCCACACTCAAATTATCAAAGCCTAAAGTTAATCAATATTTTACCCTCTTCCTGAAAAACATAAGGATCCTAGAAGACTTTAACTGTTTACTCCAGTCCCAACTTAAATTCTATTGTTATATATTTTAATATTCTTTATTTTTCTTTTCAAGATCCATGAGGAATTGTTATTGTTGCTTTAAACAGTCAATGTTTACTAGATTTACCCAAATATTTACCTCTTTCTATGTTCTTCTTTCCTTTTTGTTTTTTTAAGATTTAAAAATTGCTATTTGACAAAAACTTTTATATTTAATAAAGAAATGGCAATAATGATGGATACATTAATTCAAAATATTAATATTTTCACTAAGCACTAAATAGAACAGTTCCCAATCTTTTCACCGAGAACCCCTTTGAAAGAATGTCTCAAACTTATTCAGTTTATTTTGGTTTTTAATCAAGAAATCTAAAGCTGCCAATCAGACTTTCTAATTACCATGAGATGACCAGGTTAACAACCTTGAGGTCCTATAATTTGAGGTCATATAATGTAAGTTTTTGAAAGCTTTGCTTAACCTATACATTCCAACTGAGGGGTTCGTTAGCGTCAGGATGGTAATCTGAAGTCCACGTGCCAGATGCTGTACATACACAAACAAAAATGGGTAATAAGTATCGAGTACAAAAGATAAATAACATATGGTCCCTATATATTTAAGGGGAATAATGCCTATCACGGGTGTACAATGTAGTGAGGGGCAGAGAGCATATACAAGCCACTCACCCACAAGACAGAACAAAGCAAGGGCAGTACAAAGATAAAGTCAAGTAGCCAAGTAGCCCACATCATACCCCAAGACTCCAGCCCCTTGGAATTAAATGCATTAGCAACAACTACCCTTAATGGAAAATGTCTCCCCTCCCAAAATGTAAAACAAAAATGATATAAGCAAACAAAACTCAAAACTAAGAGATGATCAGAGCAAGCCTTAATACTTTAAATTTCACCTGTGCCCCAGTGTCACAGTACTGAGAACAGGGTCTGTCCCAATACTTAAACTGATTCATTATCATAGAACACAAAAATATTTAACATATCACTGCTCCTACTACATTCCTTCCTGTCAAAAAATGTAAACACCCCACCAAATATAAACTTACCCCACATAAAAGTCAGCATTAACCTAAGGATCCTACTGCAATATCGCTATGCTAACCCAGGATATTTTAATCCTCTTCCAACCTATTTACAAAATATCCTCATTCTGAGAGCTCTGGAAGCATTACAACATTGTTCCATGAGATTCCTCTTCTTGAGGCAGTTCAAAGTCTTGAAACATGGCAGATTTACCTATTTTTCTCTGCTACCACTGAGGGGTAATTATCATAAAAGGCCTACAACCAAAATCTTCATCCCCTGATTCTAGACTATTATGATTTTTTCCCCTCAAATCAAAAAACTAATCTAGGCCGGGCGCGGTGGCTCACGCCTGTAATCCTAGCTCTGGGAGGCCGAGGCGGGTGGATTGCTCAAGGTCAGGAGTTCGAGACCAGCCTGAGCAAGAGTGAGACCCCGTCTCTACTAAAGATAGAAAGAAATTATCTGGCCAACTAAAAATATATATACAAAAAATTAGCCGGGCATGGTGGCTCATGCCTGTAGTCCCAGCTACTCGGGAGGCTGAGGCAGTAGGATCGCTTAAGCCCAGGAGTCTGAGGTTGCTGTGAGCCAGGCTGATGCCACGGCACTCACTCTAGCCCGGGCAACAGAGCGAGACTGTCTCAAAAAAAAAAACAAAACAAAACAAAACAAAAAACTAATCTAACAAGTGGAAACACACACAAAGAGATGAAAAGTCATACAGAATTTTAAAAACAAGCCAAAAAAAAAAAAACATAACAAAGAATCTGTGTCATCACACTAACAGACTAAACTTTGCTAAAGACAAAAAAAAATTTACTTGGTTTACCCAAACTATAGGCATTTTATAAAGTACTCAAGAAATCAAGCAGTTTATAAAAATAGTGGGAAAATTTTAGCTGGGAGCATAAAACTAAAATCAATTCCTTCTCCTCCAAAGAGTTCTTCCAAAATGCCACATCTATGAGAAGTGTGTGGCAAACAGCCTGTCCCAGGCTGCCTCACACACCAGCCCACTCTCAGGCTGATGTTGCTCTTTCCCTCGGGCCAGCTTCAGATGTGCAGGGATGCTGGCAGACACCTGTTCCAGGTAGGCCGAGGAGCCCTGAGGGATGTCGCTGGCTTTTTGTGTTGCGGGGCAATGTCCTCTAGCACCTGCTCCCAGGGCCTCAGCTTTGTCACATGCAAACAGCATGTCTTTTGACAGTAATTCATTCCTTAGCTCCAAGACATTCTCTTTGATAACGTGCTCTGGTTTCCACACAGATAATTGCAATCATTTTTGTAGGAAAAAACATTGTCTTGCAATTCCAGAAGTTTCTGGATACACTGATCGACATTATTATTATTATTATTTTTTGAGACAGAGTCTCACTCTGTTGCCTGGGCTAGAGTGCCGTGGCATCAGCCTAGCTCACAGCAACCTCAGACTCCTGGGCTCAAGTAATCCTTCTGCCTCAGCCTCCTGAGTAGCTGGGACTACAGGCATGCGCCACCATGCCTGGCTAATTTTTTCTATATATATTTTTTAGTTGTCCAGCTAATTTCTTTCTATTTTTTTTTTTTTAGTAGAGATGGGGTCTCGCTCTTGCCCAGGCTGGTCTCAAACTCCTGAGCTCAAATGATTTGCCCACCTCGGCCTCCCAGAGTACTAAGATTACAGGCATGAGCCACTGTGCCCAGCCCAACAGTGCATTTTTTAAAAATGTATCCTGACCACATGGGGTTCAACCCAGAAATCCAAGGATGGCTCAACATCCCACCTTCACTTTCAGTGGTAACCCAACACATTCACAGACAGATACATGATCATCTCAACAGATGTGTATAAAAAAGTTGATAACATTCAATATTTACTTATGATTTTAAAAAATGACTTCCAGCCGTTATGGAATAACGGCTACTGGATTTGCTCTCCTGCCAAAGGAGGGAAAAAAACAGAAATCTGAAAAAAATACAGAAAGCAACTGTATTCAAACACTGGATAAAGGACAGCCCAGGACTGTGATCTCTGAGAGAATGGAAACAAATGACACAAAGCCTACAATTGCCCCAGGTTTCCACATGGAGGCACTTGCCAGACTGTGGTGCAGGCAGAGAACCCAATCAGAGTGAGGAAGTCTTGACAGTTGAGACACAGAAGCCAGAGTTTGGGAAGGCTGAAGTATTTGGAATTTGCAGATAAGTGTACTGGAGAGAAGGGATCTACCGAAAGAAAGAGCCAGAAATCTACAATAGGCCCCTCTAAGTCTCTTGGTAAGTAATAATAAGTTGTATTTGTGTAGAATAAAATTCCATGAGGCTGAATAAACTACTGAGGAACTGAAGCTAAAAATTCACAGAGCTCATGTAGGACTAGGAGGTATTCAAGATCCAACTAGTTAAATGGAGAGAATACACTGAACATCCGGCACATTCAGTAAGGGTAAACTGAACAGAGTAAAGGCCACGTTAGCCTGACTCTAACAAAGCTTTAGAACAATTCTCAAAAGAAGCGAGCTGATACACAAGAGACTTAACTGACTGTCAAAAACAAGTGTAGGGAGGCTGAGGCAGTAGGATCGCTTAAGCCCAGGAGTTTGAGGTTGCTGTGAGCTAGGCTGACGCCACGGCACTCACTCTAGCCCAGGCAACACAGTGAGACTCTGTCTCAAAAAAAAAAAAAACAACAAGTGTAATATTCTTGTCTTCGTTCAAACTGCTATAGCAAAGTACCATAGATTGGGTGACTTATAAATAACAGAAATTTATTTCCCACAGTTCTGGAGGCTGGAAGTCTGAGATCAGGGTGCCAGCATGGTTGGGTTCCAGTGAGGGCCTCTCTGGGCTGCAGACTGCCATCTTCTCGTTATATCTTCATATGGCAGAAGGAGAATAAAAGGGGTCCCTTTCAGAAGGGCACTAATCCTATTCACAAGGGTTCTCCCCTCTGACCTAATTCCCTCCCAAAGGCCTCACCTCCTAATAGCATCAGATTGGGGCTTAGGATTTCAACATATGGATTTGAGGGGGACAGAAATAATCAGTCTATAACAATTATTTAAAGGAGAATAACAAAATCTAGGCACTCAACAATGTAACATTCAGGCCGGGCGCAGTGGCTCATGCCTGTAATCCTAGCACTCTGGAAGGCCGAGGCGGGTACATCATTTGAGCTCAGGAGTTCGAGACCAGCCTGAGCAAGAGCAAGATCCCGTCTCTACTAAAAAATAGAAAGAAATTAACCGGACAACTAAAAATATATAGAAAAAATTAGCCGGGCATGGTGGTGTATGCCTGTAATCCCAGCTACTCGGGATGCTGAGGCAGTAGGATCGCTTGAGCCCAGGAGTTTGAGGTTGCTGTGAGCTAGGCTGATGCCACGGCACTCACTCTAGCCCGGGCAACAGCGAGACTCTTTCTCCCAAAAAAAAAAAAAAAGAGGCTAAAATAAAAGAGTCCACCCTCATGACCTAACCACCTCCAAAGGTCCCACCTCCAATACTCCCATCATGTTGGGGATTAGGTTTCAACATATGAATTTTGGGGGGACACAAGCATTCAGACTATAGCAAGGACTTTATGGAACAGAGCTACCACTCAAGCCCAGGGCTGGTTATCTCCAAACTTTTACATGAGATAAACATGCTTATCTCATGTAAACTGTGTAAGATTGTACAGACTGGGCACTGTGTAATTCCAAGGGCCCCTTTCCATGTAGTCTGTGCTCAACCACACACAGCATCATTCAAATTTCCCTTATTTACGTCACTGTTATTCTAGATCTCTGTGACTTATGACCAAATATTATCATAATTGTGAGAATATAAATTGGGATAACCACTTTGGAGAGAAATTTAGCAACATTTAGTAAAATTGAAAATGCACATATCCTGTGATCCCTATGACATCCTAGAGCAATGGTTCTCACAATACAGCCCATGAATTCCTGAAGTCCCTAAGATACTTTAAGGGGACGAGAAAGGTCAAAATTATTTGCATAATAATACTAGTACGTGATTTGCCCTTTCCACTGTGTTGACATTTGCACTGATGGTACAAAAGCAATGGCTGGTAAAACTGCTGGCTCCTTAGCATGAATTAAAGCAGTGGCACCAAACTATAATAGTAGTCACCAAATTCCTCACTGCTACTTGCTAAGTGAAACAAGCAGTTTCACTTAAGAATTTCCTTGATGAAGCAACAAAAATTACACAAGTATGCATACTGAAGCACAACGGCTGTCCAATTACTTGCATTATTGTTTCACGGAACACCATACCTGAAAGAACAACTGACAAACTACAGTTATTCAGACTTGGGTATGTGGCAGACACCTTCTCAGAAATGAACAAAATGAGCACATAATCTCAAGGAAAACAACTGATAGTGTTTGTTGCAATGGTAAAATTCAAATGTTTCAGGAAAACCTGTGTCCAGCACCATGAGCTTTGTTTCCCAATATTTAAATATTTTTCTGATGAGACTGGTGGTGACATTAACAAGTGTGTGATCTTTTTTTTTTTTTTTTTTTGAGATAGTCTCACTCACTCACCCTGCTCCGACTGGAGTACAGTGGCTCATCGTAGCTCACTGCAACCTCAAACTCCTGGGCTCAAGCGATCCTACTGCCTCAGCCTCCTGAGTACCTGGGACTACAGAAGCATGCCACCAGGCCTGGCTAGTTTTTTCTTATTTCTTCATAGAGATGGGGTCTTGCTCTTACTTAGGCTGGTCTCGAACCCCTAACCTCAAACAATTCTCCCGCCTCAGCCTCCCGGAGTGCTACAATTACAGGCATGAGCCACCATGCCCAGGTGATTTTTTGGTAAGAGAGAGACACTGATGCTAAAAGGTAGATGTGGGCCACAGCCACCTCTTCCTGTAAATGACTGTCACCCTCTAGACAAGCTTGGGTCCAACTCCGAGGATATCTTTTTCATTGCACCATGAATAGCTACTGAGCCTCCTGACTGATTGACTTGGTAGGTCTGACAAGATCTAGCTCGGGACAGGCAGATTCTGTCACATGGTCACTGATGCCCCATGATCAGGTACTCGGTCTTCTCGGATCTGGTGTTCAACACTGTTTTCGCTTGGTGAGTTCTATGGTGGTCTTGCCCCAGACCCCTGGGAGTGTGTACAGCAACTCTCCTGTTGGGGCTTCCCAGAGGTGCCACACAGGGTCCTTATCTGCCACAAATAAACCCAACCCTAACCCACTGGTTCTGCTGAGTGGCAGGGAAGGCTGTCCAGATCTTCAGCAGAGCCCTCTTTCTTCTCTGGGCCCCACTCAAAACTGGCAGTTTCCTAAGTTACCCAGTAAACGGGTCAGAACAGTATTCCCTAGTACATGCTGACTCCAGAACCCAGAGGGGCATCAAGTGCTAAGCCTCCTTCTTTGTGACAAGGATGCAGGATGCAGTAACTGGTCCTCATCTTAGAGGTGACGCCTTGGCTTGCCCTAGAACACTCCACCCCTAAAAATTTCACAGACACGGTAGGCTCCAGAACTTTTGAGGGCTTATCTCTTATTCTCTGACATGCATTGTCTTACCAAGGCCAGAGCACTTGTCACTTCCTTCTTCACCACGTCCAATTAGCATGTCATCAGTGTATGTGGAATGTCCAGATCATAAGGTTCCTAAGGACTATATTGTGACAGAGAACAGGAGAGTTAAAACAAGAAGCAAGACAATGCATATGGCTGCCCTTCCCATACAAATGTGAACTTCTTTTGATCCTCTTTACCATTGGGAATTGAAAAGAATGTCCAGCATATCAATATCTGCATTATCAAATGCCAGAGGTGCATTAATCTATTATAGTAAAGATACCACATCTGGCACAACTGCGGTGACTGGAGATATTATTTGGCTAAGTTTGTAGTAGTTCACCATCATTTACTTGAATTCACCTGTTTTGCATGGGCCATTTGAGTAAACAGAAGGGATGAAATGGTGACCACCACTTTAAGTCTGTGAGGGTGACACAATCCCTGCAATGCCACCTGGAATGCAGTATTATTTCTATCTTGGAGGGGTTCAGGTGGGGTGAAGAGTTTCAAGGGCTTCTACTTTGCTCTTCCTACCATATGGTTCTTATTCCACAGGTCAGGGATCAATGTACAAGCTCTGCCCACTGCTAGGTATAAAGTCATCCCAAGTATGCTCTGGAACCAAGAAGTAACCACAGGACTTGGGTCAGGATTCCATTTATCATCTGATTTCCATAAGCCCCTACTCTAACTGGAGAGTCATGACGCTTTAGGTGCCCTGGTACAAGTGTCAGTTCAGATCCTGTATCTAACAGCTTTTGAAAGTATATTAGTCACTTTGTCAAGTGGCTGTAGGTCCCTTTAGGGAAAGACTGGAGGAATATTTTTTGTATATACTTATGGCGGTGGCATTGTAGCAACCAAGCCTCCCTTTCAATCAGTGGGCTCTGGGTCTCAGAACTAGCTCCCACATAAATACAGAGTGAGGGATCATGATCTTCCACTGCAGGAACTGACATTAACCTGCTGATTACCAATCCTTGATTTCTTTCTGGTCATTCAGATCAAACAACATTCCGGTCAGATGCCCATCTGTTTACCCCGAAGAACACCACCGCTTGACAGGCACTGTCACAGATTCCTGTGGGTCAAGCCTTCCCGGCTGCCACTCCAGCCTGAGGCAGAAGCAGAAATGCAGGAGGCACGCACTTAACGTGGGATGCCTTCCGAGTGAGGTGAGTCCGAGCCGCCGAGGCCAAGAGACATGAGGTAGCCCCAGGGGTGTCTGCTCCAAGGTAGGAGTCTTCACGCGCCCCGGGTTTGGGTATGCAACTGGTTCTAGGTCTGGAGGCAAGGAGGGGGGTGGGGGGCACGAAGACATGAATTTCAAGCGGGGCAACAAAAGCCTCATCATTCAGAGGTGCGCTTCTACTGACAAGGGGGTCTCGGCGGTGACTAGGGATTTGGTGTGCCTGAAGTCACCGGAATTGTCCCAAGGGTCGCATTCTTTCGAGAAATGTTTAGCGGGCACCTACCAGGTGTCCCCGCGCTCTACTCTGCGTCTTTCCCACACACGCACACGCGCTCTCCTCAGTGTCACCCACACTCAGGATCGGCCACCCGCGCTCAGCGCTTCCTGCCCCGCCCGACGGCCCCAGGGGCGCGGCCAGGGAGGGGGCACTTCCGTCGGAGCTGCTGCAGCCGCCGCCCGCGCTGCTCCCTCCGCTCCCGGACCCGGGCGAAGGTCGGGCTCCCCTCACCTGCGCCTTTCTGCGACACCTGTCCGGGAGCACTCGGCCCGCTCCACTCCCAAGGACACACCACACCAGTTAGCGCCGGCGGAAGACTGGCCACCCCGCCCACGTGACACCCCGCTCTCTCGACGCTTCTGATTGGCTCATCCATCTCTTTGGTTCCGGGCCACCGTCCAAACAGCGGCTAATCATTCCAGAGGCCCCGCCCACAGGGTGTATCAGGCCCCCAAAGAGACAAGCCATTGGTTGTTGCTCCTAATAGGGGCGGGGCACAACGGAGACCCCCCCCCCCGCCCCGCTCCACCCCTCACCTCCCCTGCTGAATTCGGCCTTCGGAAAGAGCCCCCGGAACAGGATAGCGGACAGAGCCGAACGCCGCCGCGAAGAGCCGAATAGAGTCGGAGAGACCCGAGTATAACCGGAGAAGCGCAGACCGGCCGGAAACGGAGCCGAGCGCGGCCGGAAGGAGCCGAGCCCGTCCGAAGGGAGCGGAGCGCTGCCGGGGGTTGGGCCCCGCCGAGTCCGCGCCATGGCGGCGGAGGGGACTGATGTGGCCGAAGGCGGGGCTGTTGGCGGCCACCTGGCCAAGGACAACTTGCGGCAGTCTAAGAGCCCGGACGCAGCCCCGAACCGGCGGCGCTTCTCGTCGCTGTCCCGTGACGCCGAGCGCCGAGCCTACCAGTGGTGCCGGGAGTACTTGGGCGGGGCCTGGCGCCGAGTGCCGCCTGAGGAGCTGAGGGTTTACCCCGTGAGGTGGGAGGTCAGGGGTCAGCCTCTCTGCTGCGTGGGCCGGGGTCAGGGGTCGCAGTCATCCTCGGGGCCCTCAGGACACTCCTTGTTGTTGCAGTCCCCAAGTGCCCGCGCCGGGGGCGGGGCAGGGGCGGGTCCGCGGCTGGCCTGGCCGGGAGGGGACCGGGGGCCGACCGCGGGCTGAGCGCGCCTGGTGTGGGTCTGCAGCGGAGGCCTCAGCAACCTGCTCTTCCGCTGCTCGCTCCCGGACCACCTGCCCAGCGTTGGCGAGGAGCCCCGGGAGGTGCTGCTGCGGCTGTATGGGGCCATCCTGCAGGTGAGGCGCAGTGCAGGCCCCAGCGGCAATGGCTTTAAGACCTGTCACTGAAGTAGTATTGCCCCACTGCGCATTTGAGGACACTGAGGCTCACGGTCTGAGTAATTTGTACCTTATTATAATAAAGCCCGTGCTCCGGAGCCTTCGGGCAACGGGACCAGAAAGCCCCAGGTTTGGTAGGCGGAGAAAGCAGACCCTCCTCCGGGGGCCGGGGCCACTTTGCCTCCCGCCCCTCCTGACTCCGCCCCTTTGCTGGCCATCTTCCCTCAGGGCGTGGACTCCCTGGTCCTCGAAAGCGTGATGTTCGCCATCCTTGCAGAGCGGTCACTGGGGCCCCAGCTCTATGGAGTCTTCCCAGAGGGCCGACTGGAACAGTACATCCCAGTACGCGCCCAGCCCTGCCCGCTCCTCCCCCAGGCACCTGCCCCAACCCTCCCCTCCCCAGTGTCTGCCTTCACGTCCCTCACCCCAGGTAGGGAATTCTCCCCCAAACCCTGACCTCCCCCCACTCCCCCAGCCCTTCCCCCTCCTGCCCCAGCCCCCTCACCACCCTGAGAGGTTCCTGGGTGCAGAGCCGGCCATTGAAAACTCGAGAGCTTCGAGAGCCGGTGTTGTCAGCAGCCATTGCCACGAAGATGGCCCAGTTCCATGGCATGGAGATGCCTTTCACCAAGGAGCCCCACTGGCTGTTTGGGACCATGGAGCGGTGAGTCAGGGGCCTCCCCAGGGCTCTTGCACACCTGAGCTGAACTCTCATTCTAGCAGTTAACCACACCGGGCTGTGACTGGATATGTCTGTGCCCTGTCTATCCCTCCGGCTGAGTGGATTAGGTATCCCAGTATCTAGCATGGGCTCTCACAGAACAGGCTTCCAAACACTTGCCAGAAAAGTCACACAGTGACAGGAAAATGGGTGGGATAGTCTGGCCTGAGGGGTAGACACAAGAGGGGAGGGATAGCAGGGCAAGAGTATCCTGTTCTTTGGGCTTCAGGTACCTAAAGCAGATCCAGGACCTGCCCTCAACCAGCCTCCCCCATATGAACCTACTGGAGATGTACAGCCTGAAGGATGAGATGGGCAACCTCAGGTGAGGGCAGGCAGGACAGGGGTGGAGAAAGCAGGGGTGGGGGCAGAAGAGTGCAGGAGGTGGTGCCAGGCACCTGATAGTGTCCCACCCAGTATTTGTTGAGGGCTGGGGTCAAGGCCTGGCCTAGGAGGGTAGTTCTCACCCTCCTCTAGTCACTCCTACTGAGGACCCCATGCCCCCATACCTCTGCAGGAAGTTACTAGACGCTACCCCATCACCAGTGGTCTTCTGCCACAATGACATCCAGGAAGGTAGGAGAAGGCATCTGAGTCTCCCAACCCAAGGTGGAGGAGCCAGAGGGCCCAGGAGTGACCAGAACCCACCCCATTCCCCCAGGGAACATCTTGCTGCTCTCAGAGCCAGAAAATGCTGACAGCCTCATGCTGGTGGATTTTGAGTACAGCAGTTACAACTACAGGTGAGGGTGGGAGGATGGCTTCCCATAGATCTGTTCCCATAGGGCCCTGGGAAACCAGACCAGGCTTTCATCTCTGCATTCCAGCTGCCCAGGGTATTTGGGGACTGAATGTCCACCTTCCTCCTGCAGGGGCTTTGACATCGGGAACCATTTTTGTGAATGGGTTTATGATTATACTCATGAGGAATGGCCTTTCTACAAAGCCAGGCCCACAGATTACCCCACTCAAGGACAGCAGGTATGCAGGCCAGAGGCTGGGGAGCAGGACTCATCCTGTGAGGGAGGAGTGAGGTGAAGTCTGGAAGGCATGGCCAGAAAGAGTGTTAACTGGGAAATACTCCATAGTTTTCCCAGTTCCTGACTCTTGTCCATTGATCTTAGCTCCATTTTATTCGCCATTACCTGGCAGAGGTAAAGAAAGGTGAGACCCTCTCACAAGAGGAGCAGAGAAGACTGGAAGAAGATTTGCTGGTAGAGGTCAATCGGTGAGGAAGGAGGGGCAGGGTGGAGGTGGGGCAGGGCACAGAGGGAAAGGGGATTGAAGAAGAAGTGATCAGAGTTTGCAAGCTGCAGATAAGGATCCAGTGCAGAGTGGGGCAGAGGTGGAAGATGAGGTCTGGGGCTGGCAGGGAGGAACAGTTGGAGAGCAGGAAGAGTCAGGGTGACGTGTCTTCCCCCACTGGGGAAGACATTAGAGAAAGTTAGCTTTGGGGATTGACCAGCCTGGGTGAGGGGATCCAAGCAGTGCCAGATGTACTCTTGAATGCCCCTGCTTTTCCTGCCCTACTCCCAGGTATGCTCTGGCATCCCATTTCTTCTGGGGTCTGTGGTCTATCCTCCAGGCATCCATGTCCACCATAGAATTTGGTTACATGGTAAGTAACCCTGCGGTGGGTAGGGGGGAGTGCTGGGTGGGGCATGGGGAGCAGTAGGGCCACATGTCCTCCAGGAAACCTGGGTAGTCCCAGGTGGCTGTGGGCAGACCCAGGTGGCTGCAGGGTGCTTGTCCCAGGCCTTCTCACCACTGTGTGGCGTGGGTTTCCTTCCCTAGGAGTATGCCCAGTCTCGGTTCCAGTTCTACTTCCAGCAGAAGGGGCAGCTGACCAGCTTCCACCCCTCATCCTGACTCTCCACCCTCCCAGTCCTTGGATTTCTCCTCGAGCCTCCAGGGCAGGACCTTGGAGGGAAGGGCTTAGAGCAGAAGGCCCTGGGGACTGGGCTGAGGCCCCAAGGGAGACTGGGGTTGAGGAGGCTGACCTCTCCCTGAGTTTGAGTACGTCCTCTGATGGGCAGGGAGCCCCTGTGCTGTGTACCTTAAGACAATAAACATGCTTCTTCCTTCACACCCTGTCCCGGCCCTGCTCAGAAGCAGCAGAAAGTACCAAAACAAGAACACACAACGACCACTGCTCTCTCTATTCAGGACTCCGGGTTTGAAAGTGGTTGAGGGTCACTCTGCCAGTCGAGGTCGCCTATCCCTCCCCTCCCCTCTGGTTCCAGCTTAGCAATAATAAATATTAGGAGGACTGGAGAGAGATGAGGGTACAAAGAGGGCTCTGGAGGCGGACTGCCACCCCGGAGCACCAGGGATCTGGGAACAGCTGAGACACATTGGTGACCTTTCCCCTACTTTCTGCTATTTTTAGCCCTAGTGCCTCCGTCTTCACGTGAGACCCTTTGTGGCCGCCCCCAGGCTCCCAGACCTTTGAGCAGCCTTCAGTGTGCGGAAACCCCGCCCCGTTCTTGACTCCCACGGTGGAAGGGGGTTCTGGTTCCCGCCCCACATCTGTTTTCTCAGCCCCAATTTGGGAGTGGGTGTCAGGTTTCCGGGGAGGGCGGGGCGGGGGTGGCCAGGCTTGAAGGACGTGGGTACACGGGCCAGAGTGGCCAGCCTCACACGGACAGGAGCGAACCCGCGCTGTGAGTAGGGGCCAGTGAAGGGGGTGCCGGCGCCGGGGTTGGCACGGTTGGGCTGGGGGTCGCCCGAACCCCGCCTCTGTCCAGGCTGACTCCGCTTCCTGGGGCATGTGTCCCCCCACCTGTCTTCTCCCCTCGCTGACGCTGCCGCCCCGAGGCCGCCCTTGGCTGTCACTGGGGCTCCCGGAGCTTTCAAGGCTCGAACCCTTGCGACCCTGCGCCCCCGTGGGCCCCCGTGGGCGTGAGGGTTCTGCCCGCGGCGGTTGGCCCGGCTGGGCTCCCGGCCAGGGGCGCGGGCGGGGGGCGGGGCCGCGGGCGGGCGGGGGCGGGGCCGGCCTGAGCGCGCCCGCGCCCCCTCCTGCCCCCTCCCAGGTGCCGACCAACCCCCAGGATGGCAGAAGCGCACCAGGCTGTGGCCTTCCAGTTCACGGTGACCCCAGAAGGGGTCGACTTCCGGCTCAGTCGGGAGGCCCTGAAACAGATCTACCTGGCTGGGATCAACTCCTGGAAGAAACGCCTGATTCGAATCAAGGTGGGCACAGGTGGCTCTCCCCATCTCTTTCTCCCAGCAGGTGCAGAACAGAGTCCTCAGAGCTGAGGCAGAGGCCAGGTGTCAGCTGTTACCCTATTGTCAGGGTCCCTCACCACCCCCTTGGCTGGCAGTTCTGCTGGGTTTAGGCGCCAGTGTGCGACACCTGACGGGTGCTCAGGGTGTGGCTGGACACAGTGAGGCGAAGGTGTGGAGGAGTAACAGGAGCACAGCAGGTGGATGAAGGGAGAAAGCCTTCCCGGCAAAGAACAGGAGCCCTTTCCCAAGACTTCTCAGGTGCCTGCTTACCTCACACCCCCTTTCTCCATAAGAGTGCCTGTCTCTGCCCCACAGAACGGCATCCTTAGGGGTGTGTACCCAGGCAGCCCCACCAGCTGGCTGGTCGTCGTCATGACAACAGTGGGTTCCTCCTACTGCAACATGGACATCTCCTTGGGGCTGGTTGGTTGCATCCAGAGATACCTCCCTCGGGGGTAAGAATCGGGCCGAAGGGCACAAGTGTCACGGGGGAGGGCTGGGCCAGGCTCCCAATGCCAAGGATCCTGAGCTGGGCAGATACGGGACAGTAGCCTTACCCGCCAGGACCCCATGGTCTCAGACCCACGTCAGCTCGTGTTTGACGCCGTCAGACATGAGTGTGCCCAGGGAGTTCCTTCCCCTTGGTGCCTCCCCTGAGACAGCTCACAGCCGTCAGCTGTGGAGTCAAAATTTCCCCACGGCTGGCCTCAATACGACCCCCTGCAGCCCTCGCCCCTTCTTCGGTAGGTGTGGCCCCTACCAGACCCCGCAGACCCGAGCACTCCTCAGCATGGCCATCTTCTCCACGGGGGTCTGGGTGACAGGCATCTTCTTCTTCCGCCAAACCCTGAAGCTGCTTCTTTGCTACCACGGGTGGATGTTTGAGATGCATGGCCAGACCAGCCACTTCACCAAGATCTGGGTTGTGAGCAGAAGCCGGTGGAGGGGTTTGGGCATCTGGGCTGAGATCCTAGGGGCCTCCTTTGGGGTTCTGAGCGGGGGTGGGGAGAGGCAGATGGAGCACTGGTGCCTGGCATGTGGGTTTGTCCTAGAGGGGCCAGGGTGGTTCTGAGGGTCTTGAGTGTTTGCTGGTTTGTTTCCGTTCTTTCCACTGGCTCCTACCCCAGCACTCTGCTCTGTACCCCCAGATCTGTATCCGTCTTCTATGCAGCCGACGACCCATGCTCTACAGCTTTCAGACATCTCTGCCCAAGCTTCCCGTGCCCAGAGTGGCAGCCACAATTCGGCGGGTGAGGGCCGGGCTCAAGCATTGCAGTGGACAGGGGAGGCTGGATTCAGAGGACTTGTCCAAACATAAGGGACTGTTCTGGGCTTGAGAGTAATGGGGCTGGGTGAGGAGGGAGCGTTGAGAAGATTAAGACAGAGGTAGCCATTGATTTCTGGCCCCCATGGTGACGATAACTTGGCTGGACAGTACTTAGAATCTGTGCGACCCTTGTTGGATGATGAGGAATACTACCGCATGGAGATACTGGCCAAAGAATTCCAGGACAAGACTGCTCCCAGGCTGCAGAAATACCTGGTCCTCAAGTCGTGGTGGGCAGCTAACTATGTAAGTTTGTCCTCCTGGGCTCATTCTCACCACCCTGTGTCCTGGCTGCCCCTCCGCAGCTCTAACCTCCTGCCCACCCACAGGTGAGTGACTGGTGGGAAGAGTACATCTACCTTCGAGGCAGGAGCCCCCTCATGGTGAACAGCAACTATTATGTCATGGTGAGAACCAGAGCCCCACAGGGCTCCTGTGTGTGCTTAGCTCTGTGCCCAGCTCCAAGGCAGAAGACCTGGAGGATAGCCCAGAGCCCTGATGGCAGTTGCCGTGGGCCAGTGGGCATCGTGGAGCAAGGCCTGAAGCAGAGGGAAGTAGGAGAGATCTCGGGAGAGGAGCTCAGAAGCAACTTAGGAGAGATGGGGATTCTGAGGATGAGGAGAATCCAGAGACCCCACAGCCTGTCATCACCTTGCTGAGTCTCTCAGGCTATGTCACCTCCTCTCTTGGTTCCCTTCCTGGCCTCTCGGCCACAGCTTCCAACTGTCCTGACACCATTACCAGGGAACTTTCTAAAACATGCCTCTGTGGAGCCAGACCGCAGAACGAGGGCCAGGCTTCTCTGAGAGCTCAAGAAGTCACTGTCTTCCCCTTCCCCATGTGACTGGGCCTCCTCCTGACTCTGGGCCTCCACGGCCAGCCTCCCGCCAGCACAGTGTGCCCCTCCCTCCCACTGTCCAGGGCAGCTGGCTGGAACACTGCCACAAGCTGTCCTTCCAGAAACTCTTACAAAACTGGCCCATACCAGAGATTTTAAACAATTTATTAGTGGTACAACTCCTTTCTCAAAGCAAAATAAGTAAAATATGAATAAATAAAATAGGTTATCAAAAAGCAGCTTGGGCCAAAGCTAGAGCAGAGGATTAATGGGGTCACTTGTGCATTTCTAGAAGTTCACCCTAACAGTGTGTGCAGGATGTACTGGAGAAGGAGACAAGACACCTCAGGTCCCTGGATAGGCTGGTCCTCGGGCCAGTGAGACCCAGGTGACCCCCTCTAGACAGAGGTGCCCACCCTGCAGGCTCTGCTCTCTTTGCAGGACCTCGTGCTCATCAACAACACAGATGTGCAGGCAGCCCGCCTGGGAAACATCATCCATGCCATGATCATGTATCGCCGTAAACTGGACCGTGAAGAGATCAAGCCCGTGAGTTGAGTCAGGGCTGAGGGTGGGACAGGAGAGGAGACCTGACTCTGAGCTGTGCTGGGCCTTCCTCCAGGTGATGGCACTGGGCATTGTGCCCATGTGCTCCTATCAGATGGAGAGGATGTTCAACACCACTAGGATCCCCGGCAAGGAGACAGGTACCAGGCCACAGCCAGGCACCCACTGACCAAGCCCTTCCCTCACAGCTGCGGCCCACTGTGGCAAGGTGCCCCGCCATCTGCCTGTCACCAAGCATCCCCAGTGTCTAGGGTTGTGAAACTATGAAAAGTGGTCAGTCTGTGACAGATACTGGACATCTGTTATCTGTAGGCTTGATGCTGGTGCAGGGACCCCAAGGGGCTCAGAACAGGGCCTCTCCCCTGCAGGGGCTCACTGTGTGCGGGAAAGGTAGTCCTGTGAGTAAAGAGCAGCGGGAGGTGTCCTACGTGTGCTGAGGAGGAGCATGGGTGCCTTCCGTGGAGCCTGCGGAGGAAGAGGGAGGGGCTCACCCAGGGGCCGGCAGAGGCAGCAGCCTTCCCTGCTTCTGGCAACGTCTCCTGCAGTTTGCATAACTACCCGGCTTCGGTTCCCTCTTCTGGGAACGACCTCATAGGACTGTTGTTGGAAGCCCCCAGCACAGGGCCCCCAGGGGAAGGAAGGCCCAAGGCAGAGCAGGAGTGGCAGGGGCCACCTGGGGCCACCCAGCGTGAGGGAGGTAGACCCTTCCCAGAGCGCATTTGGGGTGCACGGTGCTCCCCATGGCCCTGCCTCAGCTCGCTGTGGCCTCTGTCACAGACGTGCTGCAGCATCTCTCGGACAGCAGGCACGTGGCTGTCTACCACAAGGGGCGCTTCTTCAAGGTGTGGCTCTACGAGGGCGCCCGCCTGCTCAGGCCTAGGGACCTGGAGATGCAGTTCCAGAGGATCCTGGACGACCCCTCCCTGCCTCAGCCTGGGGAGGAGAGGCTGGCGGCCCTCACTGCGGGGGGAAGGTACCGGCCTGTGGGAAGGGCTGTCCCGACTGCGGTTCGGGGGAGAGGAGCTCAGCCCTGCCTGCCACCCTGGAACTGGGGCTGGAGATGCCACCAGGAGAAGGGTGCGCAGGACCTGCGGTAGTGGAGGGCACTGGCGGTGACATCAGTGGGACAGCAGGTGGCAGCTAGGTGGGAGTGCGTGGAGAGACAGCCGGCACCCCCGCCTCCCCCGTCTCCAGGCCCAGCCAGGTCCTGGGAGGCGCCTCACCCCAGGTCCTTGTGCTGCAGGGTGGAGTGGGCACAGGCACGCCAGGCCTTCTTCAGCTCCGGCAAGAACAAGGCTGCCCTGGAGGCCATCGAGCGTGCTGCTTTCTTTGTGGCTCTGGATGAGGAGTCCTACCACTACGACCCCGAAGACGAGGCCAGCCTCAGCCTCTACGGCAAGGCCCTGCTACACGGCAACTGCTACAACAGGTGCGGCACCCCCAGCCCCACAGGTTAGAGTTGGAGGTTAGGGGTTAAAGTTAGAAGTTAGAGGGTTAGGATTAAAGGATTAAGATTAGAAGTTAGGGTTATGATTAGTAGTGAGATAGAGTTAGAGGTTAGGGTTAGAAGTTAGAGGTTAAACTTGAGGCTGGAGGTTAGGGTTAGTGTTAGGGATAGAGGTTACTTTTAGGGTTAGTGGTTACAGTCAAGGTTAAAGGTTAGGGATAGACATAGGGTTAGGGTTAAGTTTAGGGTTAGTGCTTAGGGATAGGGTTAGGATCAGATCAGGGTTAGACAGTTAGACTTAGCTGGTTAGGGGTAGGGTTGTAGGTTAGGCTCTTGGGGACGTCCCCAGCCTTGGATTGTCATTGTGTCTACTTCTCCTGCAGGTGGTTTGACAAGTCCTTCACTCTCATTTCCTTCAAGAACGGGCAGTTGGGTCTCAACGCAGAACATGCATGGGCAGATGCCCCCATTATGGGGCACCTCTGGGAGGTAACAGCCCTGGAGAGGGGACCTGCAGGGCAGGCTTGGAGGGATGAGGCTGGCCTCTCAGTCTGACCCTCCTTCTGCAGTTTGCCCTGGGCACGGACAGCTTCCACCTGGGCTACACAGAGACCGGGCACTGCCTGGGGAAACCGAACTCCGCACTGGCACCTCCTCTGCGGCTGCAGTGGGACATTCCTAAGCAGGTGGGGCAGGGGCACCTAAGTCACTCTGCCTCCCCTTCCCATCCGCGCCCCACCACCCGGCCCGGCCCTCAGGGGAAGGGACAGGAACTTCTCACCGTGCTGGATAGGGTCCACACTGGCATCCAGAACAAAGACCCCTCAAGGCCATGTGTGGATAAAAACATATGATGTGAAGCACCTGTTAGCGCCTCCCTCTTCCCCACAAAGCTCAGGCTGGACCCGGAGGCCAGTCCCCCAGGCTGTCCTCACGGCCCCTCCTCCTAAAGACATTGGGGCCAGCTTTGCCCTTCCTCAGCTGAACTTCACGCCGCCTAGATGTGACCCAGAGTCCTGCTTGGAGAGCTCTAGCCCCAGCTGACCCTTTCCGTGTCTCCGGCAGTGCCAGGCAGTCATCGAGAGCTCCTACCAGGTGGCCAAGGCGCTGGCGGACGACGTGGAGTTGTACTGCTTCCAGTTCCTGTCCTTTGGCAAAGGCCTCATCAAGAAGTGTCGGACCAGCCCTGATGCCTTCGTGCAGATTGCCCTGCAGCTGGCTCACTTTCGGGTAGGAGCCTCCCGGGGCTGCCGAGTGGGCGGGGTGGCACCAGTGCCCACCTGCCAGATTCACCCCTCTGTGTACCCCAGGACAGGGGTAAGTTCTGCCTGACCTATGAGGCCTCGATGACCAGAATGTTCCGGGAGGGACGGACTGAGACTGTGCGTTCTTGTACCAGCGAATCCACGGCCTTCGTGCAGGCCATGATGGAGGGGTCCCACATGGTGAGTGTCCCCACCCACGAAGGGGGTCCCAGTCACGTGGTGAGGTGTCCTCTCCACTGCCCGTCTGCCTGAAGGGTCAGGGCTACTCTTGACTCCTCAACTTCTGCCCCCAGAAAGCAGACCTCCAAGACCTCTTCCGGAAAGCTGCAGAGAAGCACCAGAACATGTACCGCCTGGCCATGACAGGGGCTGGGATCGACAGGCACCTCTTCTGCCTTTATGTGGTCTCCAAGTATCTGGGGGTCAGGTCCCCTTTCCTGGCTGAGGTCAGTGTTGTTGATGGGTGTGTCCTCTGTCCCTCCGCCCCCTTAGGCCCAGGGGCTCAGTCTGTTCTCTATCTGGCGACTCCCCTAAAGTTGCCCTGGAGGGCTGGGCGGGCTTTCCTGCCCACACCCCACCCAGGCTTGCGGTCCTGGGACCAAGCAAGAGCAGCTCCTCCTCATGGAGCAGGCAGTCTGGGGGGCTGGGGACAGACAAATATGTAATCTCTCAGGTGGTGACAGTGTCAAAGAGGCTAAGGGGGAGGAACAGGCAGGTCACTGGGGACTGGTGTGGCCAGATTCATGGGGGGCCAGGGCCGCGGTGAGGGAGCCCCGGCACTCACGTCCGTTCCTCCATCCTTGGCAGGACAGTG
The DNA here is from genome assembly GCF_020740605.2 of Lemur catta. Classification (NCBI taxonomy): domain Eukaryota; kingdom Metazoa; phylum Chordata; class Mammalia; order Primates; family Lemuridae; genus Lemur; species Lemur catta. Next base: position 419,595 of record NC_059133.1, read on the forward strand.
CCTGGCCTGGTTGGACGAGTGCGCTGAGTGCATCTGACTGACTGCAGCCTCCCTGTTGCAGGTGCTCGCGGAACCATGGCGCCTCTCCACCAGCCAGATCCCTCAATCCCAGATCCGCATGTTTGACCCTGACCAGTACCCCCATCACCTGGGCGCTGGAGGTGGCTTTGGCCCTGTGAGTGGCCCTGAAGGGGGGTGGGTGGGCAGCTCTGGGGCCCAGGGGTTTCAGTGGAGAGCCCAGGGCCTCGCGGTCAGACCGGAGGCAGGAGCACCTTGCTTAGAGGAGAACAAAACCGGACCCACATGGAAGCAGAATGGTAGCTATGGACCTAGGCAGACAGGTACCTGGGACCCACCCATCCCGACTGCTTCCCCACTGGAGCGTGACCATGTCCAGGGCTGGTTTCCGGGGGACTGGGTAGCACATCGGGTGCTGCTCACCCAAGAGAGTGCTGCTGGGCTGGGCGCGGTGGCTCACGCCTGTAATCCTAGCACTCTGGGAGGCTGAGGTGGGTGGATCGCAGGAGCTCAGGAGTTCGAGACCAGCCTGAGCAAGAGCGAGACCTCGTCTCTACTAAAAATAGAAAGAAATTATCTGGCCAACTAAAAATATATATAGAAAAAAATTAGCCAGGCATGGTGGCACATGCTTGTAGTCCCAGCTACTCGGGAGGCTGAGGCAGTAGGATCGCTTGAGCCCAGGAGTTTGAGGTTGCTGTGAGCTAGGCTGACGCCATGGCACTCACTCTAGCCAGGGCAACAGAGCGAGACTCTGTCTCAAAAAAAAAAAAAAAAAGAGTGCTGCTGTCTCCCACTGAGACCTCCACATGGGCTAGTTTGTCAGAAGGCTAGAGACCCCCTTGGAGAGGAACTGGTCTAAAGTATGAGGCCCCTGAGGAAAACTGGGAGGTCCTGGAACCCTGGGTGGGGTCCAGAACTGCAGGGGTCACCATTCTTTGGCTTTCACACTGTTTGCTGGGGGTGGTCCTCAGGGAAAGTGCAGTCTGTAGGGGTAGGGCCCCTCCTGCAAACCTTGTGGGAAGAGCAAGCACATCCGCTTTCTTCTCGGATCTCCAAGGTTTGATTTGTGTCTTTCCCTTCACCACTCATGTTGCCCTTAGGTGGCAGACGATGGCTATGGGGTTTCCTACATGATTGCAGGCGAGAACATGATCTTCTTCCACATCTCCAGCAAATTCTCAAGCTCAGAGACGGTGAGTCTCTCCTGCTCCGGCTCAGGCCTGAGGAATGGGGTGCCTCCTGGCTGGGGAGGAGTCCTTGCTTGTGGGGACAGGGGTGCTGGCGCACCTGAAGGTGCATCTGAGCTCTTGGCTCCCACAGAATGCCCAGCGCTTTGGGAACCACATCCGCCAAGCCCTGCTGGACATCGCTAACCTTTTCCAAGTTCCCAAGGCGGACAGCTGAGGGCTGGAGAAATGCCAGCTGCCCTTTCATCCCCAAGTTGTGGAGGAAGGGGCCTGTGGCTGGCTCCCAGGCATGAGAGGTGGCCGTGCACAAGTGCCCAGGCTCCGAGGACAGCTTTGGCAGAAGGTGCTGCCGTGGAGATGCTGCTCCCTGAGGGCCCAGCTGGTGGAGGTGGGGTTGAAGCAGGGAGGGAATTTTTTCTTTTCTTGGTAGATAACTAATAAAAATAAGGCTGTGTAATTCTCTCTCAGCCCTTAGGCACTTGTGTTTTGTTTGGGAACTGGAAGGCCCTCTCCCTGTCCCATCTTCGGCCAGAGAGGTGGCAAGGGAAGGGCCAGGCTGGGAGACTATTCATGAGGGATTTGTGACCTGCTTTGAAATGTGTGTCTCTGCTGAGTGATGCAGGCTCTGAGATCGCTGTCCACACCACACCCACGTGTGTGGTGCTTGGAATAAAAATTTTTTTATTTTTTTTGGAGAGGGTCTCACTCTGTTGTCTGGGCTAGAGTACAGTGGCATCATCATAGCTCACTGCAATTTCAAACTCCTGGGTTCAGGCAATCCTCCTGCTTCTGCCTCCTGAGTAGCTGGGACTGCAAATGCATGCCACCACGTCCAGCTAATTTTTTTTAAATTTTTTGTAGAGACCCCTGGGGTCTCGCTGTTGCCCAGGCTGGTCTTTAGCTCATGGCCTCAAGCGATCCTCCCTCCTCAGCCTCCCAAGGTACTAGGATTACAGCCAGGAGCTACCGTGCCTGGCTTAAATTCTTGCTTAGAACTTTCACTTGTTCCCTGCGGCCACCTCTGTCTGTCTGCCAGAGAGGAGGGCCCACCTGTGTCCTCCATGCATGGGTATGCCCTGTGCACCCTCTGGGCTCAAACACAACCCTGCAGAGGCCCTTAGCCCCACTAGGCATAGAAAAGAGCTGCAGTCCCACGCCTGAGGTCGGGGTGCCAGGTGGCCATGTGTGTGAAAGGGCACACAGAATAACATGCTCCTTCACTCAGGACAGCTTTTCTATTAAAATAATCCTAAGAGTAAATCAGTGGTTGAGCCCAGGAGTTTGAGGCTGCAGTGAACTATGATCATGATACTGACTGCACTCCAGCATGGGTGACAGAGTGAGACCCTATCTCTAAAAAAAAAAAACGAACAAATAAAAAATAATTTTTATGAAAAGTATAAGGAGGCACTCAATTACTACTGCTACATGCTTAAGTGAATCCAGATCTCAGCACTCTGCTAGGTGCTAAAACCCCAGAATTGAATTAGATTCAGTTCTGAGCTTTCACTCAGGAACCAGTGTTTGTTGAGTACCCACCAGAGACTTGGCCCCGTGCTGGGGATTTGGCAGTGAACAAGGCACTATCTCTGCCCACATGGAATGCACTACTAGGTGAGGCATGATCAGGGAACAGAGCAACTGGCAGGAAACCAGGAGGTTTTTGGAATAGTCCATTTAGCATGTATCATTTAATGACAGGGATATGTTCTGAGAAATTCGTTATTAGGTGACTTAGTTGTTGTGTGAACATCACAGAGTACACTTACGCAAACCCAGATGGTTAGCCTGCTACACACCCAGGCTGTATGGTATAGCCTATTGCTCCTGGCTACAACCTTGTACAGCATGTGACTGTCCTGAATACTGCAGGCAACTGTTACACAGTGGTAAGTATTTGTGTATCTAAATATATCTAAACATAGAAAAGGTGCAATAAAATATAGTATATAGTATAAAAGATAAAAATGTATACCTGTATCGGGCACTTACCATGAATGGAGCTTGCAGGACTGGAAGTTGCTCTGGCTTAGTCAGTGAGTGAGTGGTGAATGAATGTGAAGGCCTAGGACATTACTATATGCTACTGTAGACTTTACAAACACTGTATACTTAGGCCACACTAAATTTATTTAAAATTTCTTTTCTTCAATAATAAATTAATCTTAGCTTACTGTAACATTTTTACTTTGTGAACTTTAATTTTTAAAATTCTTTTGTAATAACACTTATTTTTAAACACACATTTATAACCTTATTCTATAAGTTTTTTTCTATTTTTAAAATTTTTTATTTTTTTCTGCTTTTAAAGCTTTTTGTTAAAAACTAAGACACAAACACACACATTAGCCTCGGCTTACTCAGGATCAGGATCATCAATACTGTCCTACTGGAAAGAGTTCACGAGCAATAACAGGCATGGACCTGTCATCTCCTGTGATAACAATGCCTTCTTCCGGAATGCCTCCTGAAAGACCTGCATGAGGCTGTTTTACAGTTAACTTTTTTTTTTTTACAACTAGAAGGAGTACACTCTAAAATAATGATTAAAAGTGTAGTATAGTAAATACATAAACAGTAACAGTCATTTATTATCAATTATCATGTACTATGTGTAGTCCTATGCAGCACAGTAGGTTTGTTTATACCAGCATCACCACAGACATGTGAGTAATGCATGGTGCTGCGATGTTACGACAGCTGCCACATCACTAGGCAATAGGAATTTTTCAGCTCCATTATAATCTTATGGGGCCACCGTCACAAACGCAGTCCATCCTAGACAGGAACGATGTCACATGGTGCATGACTGCACTTACTGAGTGCCTGCAGTGTGCGAGGCACTGGAACAGCAGTGAACAGAACTGGGAAACACAATTCCTTCTTGTGGGGCTTAGAGTCTAGTAAGGGAGATACAGACAATGACCAAGAAGAATGTGCAAATCACATAGTAAGTCAGACGGTGATAAGTGCTGAGAAGAAAAGTAAACAAGGGGAGAGACAAATGGAGGAGCAGGTAGCAAATTCAGACAGTGGCAAAGGCAGGCCTTCCTGAGTGGGGTCACTTGACTACAGACCTGGAGGAGATGAGGGAGCAAACCATACCTGAGGACAGAGTATTCCTGGCTCAGGGGATGGCAAGAGCCAAAAGCTTGAAGAGGGAGGTGCCTGCTGTGATGCAGGATCAGCACAGAGGGGCCTGTGGCTGGTGTAGAGTCACGAAGGGGAAGGGCAGGAGGGGTCAGAACAGGGTGGCAAGAGCCTCGCAGGCCAGACTCTGGCTTCTCTAAATGATGGCGGAAGCCACTGGGGTTTGAGCAGAGGGTGACATAATTTGTCCTAATTTTAAGGGGACCAGTATAGCTAACCAGGCATTAGAACAAAACACGTTGCAGTAAAGGTAGAAACAAGGAGACCTGCCAGTGGGTAGTGTTTGTGGTGGTGGAGGAGTTGGAGAAATTGAGGGGCTTAAACTAAGGCAGTGCTGTAGGAATGGAGAATTAGGGCGCTGAGAATGTTAAAGGTAGGACTGGCAACCCTGATAGGGAAGTGTCAAAGATAATTCACATTTTCTATTTTGGGTGATTAAATGGGATTTTTAACTACTGACTTTGACTTGCCTATATCTGTGACAGTGAGACACAATGGCTCACACATGTAGTCCCAGCACTTTGGCAGGCTGAGGCAGGCGGATCATGTGAGCCATGATCAGCCACTGAACTCCAGCCTGGGTGACAGAGCAAGACCTTGCCTCTAAAAAAAAGAAAAGACAGAAAGAAATACCTGTAAAAATGTCTCCTAGACTCTTGAAAATATAAATTAAAGGCTAAGGAGAGATTTAGGCTCCTTATAACAGTTTTGAAGGTAGTTAAAACCTTGAAAGCAAACTTGAGGATCCCTAGGGCAGAGGCTCCTAACCTCTTTTGAGTCTTCTTGAGCTTATAAAAGTACACCTATGCCCACAAAATGTTACATTCCATATCAGAGCTTTCTTGGGCTTCCAAAAGTATCCCCACAGTTCTCTGCCTCTGAGAGTGCCTGTGTAACCTCCCCTGGGAAAGTGTCTGGGTTTTGGTAACCTTCTGGCGACATCAGCTCAGTCAGTCCTGGGAGAGCAGTAAATAGTTTCCAACAAGCTGGCTTGTAATTAATGTTGAAATTCAGTCTTTAAAGTTTTTTTTTTTTTTTTTTGGAGACAGAGTCTCGCTCTGTTGCCTGGGCTAGAGTGTCATGGCGTCAGCCTAGCTCACAGCAACTTCAAACTCCTGGGCTCAAGCGATCCTCCTGCCTCAGCCTCCCAAGTAGCTGGGACTACAGGCATGCGCCACTGTGCACGGCTAATTTTTCTATATATATTTTTAGCTGTCCATATAATTTCTTTCTATTTTTAGTAGAGACGGGGGTCTCGCTCTTGCTCAGGCTGGTCTCGAACTCCTGACCTCCAGCGATCCACCCGCCTCGGCCTCCCAGAATGCTGGGATTACGGGCGTGAACCGCTGCGCCCGGCCTCATTAAAGTTTTTTTAATCTGATTTGTTCTTGGTTAAAATAAGTGAAATGAGGAACGATAACGCTAAACCAGGGTATAAACCTCAGGTGGCAACCAACCCACCAGACCCCAATAAGCTTCCCTGTGTCCGCAGATCTGCACTAACTAAGGCCAGCAGCCATAACAGATAAATCCTGAAATCTCAATGGCTTTAACCCTTAACCCAACAGAAGTTTAATCGTTGCTGACGTCGAATCCAGTTGGCTGAGATGGGGGCTCTACACCGCTATTCAGGGGCCGAGGCTGGCAGGAGCCCTGCCTTCAGCAGCTGCCTTGGGGAGGAGAGAGAGAGAGAGAGAGAAAGGGCCTCTTGTGGGAGGCTTGGATGGGCCCGGCCTCCGAGCGCCTCTCAAGTGGCGAGGAAGCCTGGGAAGTGTAGTCCGGCCGTGTGTCCAGGCTGCAGAGGGACACGCGGGGACGATCAGCTGGTGCCCGTACACGGGCGTGCACAGACCAGCCTGGTATCTGTGGGCTTCCTGGGAGCCTGTGCCGTCATGGCCTGGCAGTTGTGAAAGTGGAAATACCTCGGCGTTCAGCGACTCACTCAACAAACGTCTGCTATTAATAGCACCTTGCGTGACAAGTGCTGTCCTGCACGCTGAGGACACAGCAGTCAGACACACAGGGCCCTGCGTGCGGTCCTTAAGCTCAGGCAGAAGCCCAGGGGGAACATACCTGTTAGGCCCCAGATGTCTGTGGCCAGGTCAGGGGCAGCCCGGTCCCCTCTGATCTCCGCACCACTCCGCCTCAGACTCCGGGCCTAGTCAAGCGGGACCTTAGGCCCGCCAGGGACCCGGAAGCCCACCTGCGGGACCGGCCGTGGAGGCTCCGCCCCTTCCGCTCCACAGACCATCCAATGAGGGCGAGAGGCCATCTCCGGGGGCGGGTCTGGTAACGGAAAGGGGCGGGGCGTCGTTCCGGAGCCCCGGCCTCATGTTCCTGCCGGCCGCTGGGGGCAGCAGAGCGGGACTGGAGCGAAGGCCGAGCGGGAGGTGAGCCGGTCCGGCCCGCCGGGGTGCCCGAGACTCCAGCGAACCGTGACCCCCAGATTCCGCCTGGACCCTGTCACAGTGTCCCCGCAGCACCCAACACCTCGCAGCAGGCACTACAGCCCGACCCCTCACCCCTCACCCCTCACCTCAGTCTTCTCACCCCACATCCCTCACCCCTCACCCTTCACCTCAGTCTCCTCACCCCACATCCCTCACCTCAGTCTCCTCATCCCTCACCCCTCACCTCAGTCTCCTCATCCTTCACCCCTCACCTCAGTCTTCTCACCCCACATCCCTCACCTCAGTCTCCTCACCCCTCACCCCTCACCTCAGTCTCCTCATCCCTCACCCCTCACCTCAGTCTCCTCACCCCTCACCCCTCACCTCAGTCTCCTCACCCCTCACCCCTCACCTCAGTCTCCTCACCCCTCACCCCTCACCTCAGTCTCCTCACCCCTCACCCCTTACCTCAGTCTCCTCACCCCTCACCCCTCACCTCAGTCTTCTCACCCCACATCCCTCACCTCAGTCTCCTCATCCTTCACCCCTCACCCCTCACCTCAGTCTCCTCTCCCCACATCCCTCACCTCAGTCGTCTCGTACCGTACATGCGAATCCTGAACTCCACACACCTCGCACCTCTTACCCTTCACCCCCACACCTGGGCACCCGGACCCTGCCGAGCACCTCAGCTCCCTGCCATCCGTGCGCCAGGACCGGCCCAGACCCCGGCACTCTGACTGACCCCGGGCCTCTCCCGCTCCGTCACTGCGCCGCGCGCCCCTCCAGACCTCGCCCTGCACAAAGGAGCAACTTGCCGCGCCGGCGCCCTCGTACCCCTCCCGGTTCTCACCCCGAGAGGGATCGCAGACTCCAACCCTGGGCGCCGGGTGCTCTCTGTACCGCCCTGCCCCGGCTGCGCCTCCCGCTTGCTCTTAGCAAACTACCCCCGCGTACCGAAAGGTCGGGCCGGCGGAACGGGTGGGGTCCGAGATGTGGACGGCTCCGTGCCCACGGAACTCGCCCAAGACCCCGCGCCCTGCTCCCCCGTCGGAACTCCCGCCCTCGTGGGCCGGCGCGGGCAGAGCTCCTTTCAGAATCAGAGCTTCACGGCAGTCGTTCCTTCTTTCCTTCCTTCGGCCAGCGTTTACCGGGCACTTGCGATTCTCCTAGCCCGGAGCTGAGCACTAGGAACGATGCCTTGAAAAGACAGCCCCTGCCCCCCAGGACTTCACGGCCCACTTGCGGGGGGGGAGGGGGCCACAGTCGCGACGCCAGCCGAGAGGCACCGCGCGAGCGAGGCCGGGAGCCACCGGACCGAGTGGCGCCCTGACTGCGCAGCGCGGGGCGGGGAGGCATCCACACGCGCACGTGCAGTGAGAGCGCCGGCTCACTCCGGCCGTCCCCCGTGTTAGGGGCCCCCGCTCGTTCCCTCCCCTCATGAGGCCATAAGCTCCCTGACTGCTCGTACGGCCGTATCAATCTAGTCCTCTCCCATCCTCCCTAGCCCAGAGCCCGTAGGTAAGTCCGTGAGCATCAGATATTAATGGAATGAATTAATGTATATTAACAAGGGTCAGGGAAGGATCTGGAGTGATTTAGAGTTCAATATTTTAAATAACAATAGGTATGATTTACTAAGTGCTTATTATGGTAGGTATTGTACTAACAGTATATAATTTACATGATTTAGTCTTTGCAAAAGCCGATAAGATATAGGTACTATTAATAATTCCCTTTTAAAAATTACAAAACTTTTACAAATTACAGAAAAATTATTGTCAAGAAGATAAGTGAGTTGCCAAAGGTAGAACAGCGAATATGGAGTGGAGCCAAGATTTGAACCCAGGCAGTTCTACTCTATAGCCAGTACTGTCTATAATGGGATACTGCCTCTAATGCCCGAGAGAGTCCTTCTGGAAAATTAAATTGATTATAATTTTTTTTAATCTGCAAATTTATGAATCATTTTATATTTTAAAATTAAACTTACCCTCTTCCAGGCTGCCATAATTTCATATCTATATTTAGCATGTTAACTGCTGTTTAGGTATCTACTTTGGCATCCTTTGTAGTCTGATTTGTCATATGGTATGTGTATGACTTACTCCCGGTATTACACTAGAAATTCCTTAGGGGTAGGGATTGTAGCTTCTTACCATATCAGTACAATAGTTTGCATTTTAGTGGGTACTCAATACAGTTTTGCCAAAAGAAATTCCACTATTGTGTCACCATTATGGCAAAGACCTTTTTCCCTTATGACAATGACAGTGTCTTCCGCTGTACCCATTCCAGCCCTCAGCTGGACAATAATTTTTTTGTAATTTGTAAAAGTTTTGTATAACAAGAAACAAAGAAAGGGGAAGGATGACTGATACGTGCCAAGTGTTATGTTGGGCCCTTCATACACATTCTCATTTAACCTTTACAACAGCCCTGTGGGGTGAGTGGGGTGAGAATCTAAGTGATGGGGAAAGAATTCTTTGGATGAATCACCCAGTTGTGAGCGGTGGAGCTGGAATTAAAACGTGGGTCTGTCTCACGGCAGCTTCTTTCTGTGCGCTACCTAGATGGCTGATTCTGACCCTGGGGAAAGAAACTACGACAACATGCTGAAAATGCTGTCAGACCTGAATAAGGACTTGGAAAAGCTATTGGAAGAGATGGAGAAAATCTCAGGTAGGATGTCTTCCCAAGCAGAGTGCCTTCCCCTTCTTTCCAATAGCTCAAATCTTTCCTAAACTTCTGAGCTCACATCAAGTGCCTTCTTTTTTGTTTGTTTTGTTTTGTTTTGAGACAGAATGTCATTCTGTCGCCCCGGCTACAGTGCAAGGGCATCATCAGGGCTCACTGCAACCTCAAACTCCTAGGCTCAAGCAATTCTTCTGTCTCAACCTCTCCAGTAGCTGGGATTACAGGTGTCCACCACTACGCCAGGCTAATTTTTTTCTATTTTTTGTAGAGATGGGGTCTCACTCTTGCTCAGGCTGGTCTCAAACTTCTGGCCTCAAACAATCCTTCTGCCTTGGCCCCCTAGAGTGCTAGGATTACAGGTGTGAGCCACCGTGCCCAGCCCAAGTGCCTTCTTTTAATGAGGACTTCCCTGACTACTTCTCAACTTTTACAGCATATAACTGCTGTATCACAAAATTGGACACTTAAACACTGAATGTTGCCTTGAATTGTTTTCTGATTATTTGATGTCTGTTTGCATCTTATTTCTGCAACTGGACTGTTATCTTCTTGAGGGCAGAAATAGTGACTAGTGACCTATTTTGTAACTGGCACAGTACCAGATGCAAGCTCACTTGCTCAGCAAATGGCAAACCCAGGTGAATATGACACCTGTGAACAGAGTTGGAACATGCTTTCTGTGAATTGTTTAAATAAAAAGTATTCAGAGTAATAGTGCTAAAACTGGTGAGGTACTGAAATAGGAGGTACAGCTCAGTGAAATAAAGCAACAATGGGGTTGAGCAAGTTTCTTCATTTTTGGAAAGGAATGTTAGTTTGTTGTTTTATTCAACATATTTCCATTCAGGAGTGGTAGCAACACCATAATAATTACTTTTATGTTATCTACTAATTCAGAATATGTGTAATTCTTATAATTTGTGAGCCTAAGTTTTGCTAGTGAAAATAATAACATAAAACAAATTTTAGGAAAAATGCATATGCTACTTGAACGAAACAAACTATTTTTAAGGACACTATTTGTTTGCAAATAATTTTCATTTATTACATTTATTACAGAATTTAGAAAATTTCTACTTAGAAATATTTGCAATTTTTTGCCTATATATTTGAAAGTTTTTATATTTATTTATTTTTATTTTTATTTTTTGAGACAAGGTCTCGCTCTGTGCTGGGCTAGTGTGTAGTGGTGTCATCATAGTTCATCGCAACCTCCAACTCCTGGGCTCAAGCAATCCTCCTGCCTCAGCCTCCCAAGCATCGGGGACTACAGGCACATCCTACCACACCCGGCTAATTTTTCTATTTTTTGTAGAGACAGGGTCTCACTGTGTTGCTCAGGCTGGTCTCGAACCCTTGGCCTCAAGTGATCCTCCCACCTTCGCCTCCCAAAGTGCTAGGATTACAGGTGTGAGGCACTGTGCTTAATCTTTATGTATTTATATATATATATATTTTTTTTTTTTTTTTTTGAGACAGTGTCGCTTTGTTGCCCTGGCTAGAGTGAGTGCCGTGGCGTCAGCCTAGCTCACAGCAACCTCAAACTCCTGGGCTTAAGCGATCCTCCTGCCTCAGCCTCCCGAGTAGCTGGGACTACAGGCATGCACCACCATGCCTGGCTAATTTTTTCTATATATATTTTAGTTGGCCAGATAATTTCTTTCTATTTTTAGTAGAGACAGGGTCTCGCTCTTGCTCAGGCTGGTCTCGAACTCCTGAGCTCGAGCGATCCACCCACCTCGGCCTCCCAGAGTGCTAGGATTACAGGCGTGAGCCACCTCGCCTGGCCATTTTATATTAATATATATAAAAAAATATACGAGGTCTGCCCAGAAAGCATCCAGCCATGTAATGTGAAAAATAGAGATATTTACTGAAGAAGATACAAGAAACACTGTACATAGGACAATGATGCCTCAGTCCCCTTCAAAGTAGGCACTTTGGGACCTCAACACAGCTTTCTCAGCATCTCTTCCACTGTTCAAAACACTCTACAAAATCGTTTGTTGGAGTCACCATCAACTGCCTCATCATATTTTCCTGAATCTCACTGATGGTCTGAAATCTCTTCCCTTTCAAAGGTGATTTTTGTTTTGGGAAAAGCCAGAAGTCCCAGATCTGGGCTGTAGGGGGCCTGAGTCTCCTGGGTGATTTGATGTTTCACCAAAAAACTCTGCATGAGATGTGAGGCGTGGGCGGCGAGTTGTGGTGAGGAAGCTGCCAATCACCAGTTGTCCGCAGCTGCGGCCCTTTTCATGACATTGGATCTCTCAACCGAGGAAAACACTGAGGCAGTCCTCCTTATTAACTGTTTGGCCTGGAGGAGCGTACTTGTGAGGGACAACACCTTCCCAATTAGAAAACACAGTTAGCATGGTCTTGATCTTGCTGTGACTTTGCCACGCCCTCTTCAGATATGGAGAACCAGGCAACTTCCACTGGGACACTGGGCCTGGGTTTCCGGATCCTAGCTGACCCACAATTCATCTCCAGTTATGCCCTTCTTGAGGAAATCTGGTTCATTTGTAGCGGTTTGAAGCAAGTCATTAGCAAATGCAGCATGATGTTCCTTCTGCTCTGGTACCAGAAGCCACGGGATGCATTTTGCCAGGACACGTTTCATGCCGAGATCCTGCGTGAAAATCTCGGACACAGTTTTTGGAATCCCCAGATCAGCTTCTAGTTCTGGCACTGTCGGTTGCTGGTCCTTGTTGATTGCAGCCTGTACACGCTCAACATTCTCAGGTGTTCTGCCTGTTGCAGGCCTTCCAGAATGTGGATCACTTTCAACAGATTCTTGACCACTTTTGAAGAATTTGTGCCACACTTTTATTTGCACTGCCCTCGTTGCATCATCCCGAAAGCCTCCTGAATCACCTGAATAGTTTCCGTGGAGGAGTGCTCAAGCTTAACGCAAAATTTGATGCAGATTCGTTGCTCTACTCGCTCAGTCATTTTGAATGCCACGGCCACACAGTGCACACGCTCACTGCACAGCGTCTAGTGTCCCCCTGACTAGGATAGTGAGGGTGTCATTGTTCACGCATGCACATTCCAGCCCACTCGCCTTGGCTGCCAAGTTACATCGATGTCGCGCAAACCGTTCTCGTTATATTAACAATGGCTGGATACTTTCCAGACAGACCTCGTATGTATAATTTTCCACTATAAGCTATATAATTCTTTCAATCTAATTATACATTCACTTGTTTAACAGCATTTACTGAGTTTCTTCTGTGTGACATTCTAGGAATACAGAGTTGAATAGCGATGCACCTTCATTAGAAGTGGGTGAGGGCCAGAAACAGACATCAAGACGACTAATTATAATTGCAATATATACATTAACATTTAAACACATCTTAATTTTATATTAAAATTATAATCTGGCAAAGGCTAATAGTGGTGTACAACTAGCACTGGGAGGGGTGGGGAGAAGGAGGAGTGGCTGTCTGTCTGGAGAGACCTTCGAGGCTCAGAGCAGAGCACTGGGGCAGGGTAGGGGTTGGGCAGAGACAGCTGAGCGAAGTCCGGAGGAGGCAAGGAGCCAGATTAGCACATGGGGCTCACAAGGTGGCAGGCCCAAAACAGAAGAGGCTGGAAAGGTGGAAAGAAGGGTCTTCAATGCCAAGCAAAGAAATGTTACCCGTACTGAGGTGACAGAGAGCCGTCCACGGTTTCAAAGAAGACACTTGTGTTTTAGCAGAATACCTCTGATGGCCGGGTGAGGGAGGGTTTGAAGAGGGAAGACCAGAGGCAGGAAGACAAATTAGGAAGCTTTTGCAGATCTAAAGGCTAAACAGGAGCTGGCCTTAACTCAGATTTGGCACTGAAAACAAGAAAGGATAGCAGATTTCTGTGATATAATTTCTTATTGATTTGTATGACCTCTATGTAGTAAGACCATAAAGTCTTTATTCAAATTTGTAGTAAATATTTTTACCAGTTCTTTTCCTTTTAATTTTGTATATGATTGAACAGAAGTCTTATGTAATAAAAATGTATCAATATTTTCCTTTCTGATTTATTCCTATTATTTTGACACCTAGAAAGTACCTAGTCCAAGATCAGTGAAATATTTACTTGTATTTTCTCCTACTTTTCTCTGTTCCCTTTTTTTTTTTTTTTTTTGAGACAGAGTCTCACTCTTTTGCCCAGGCTAGATTGCTGTGGCATCAGCCCAGCTCACAGCAACCTCAAACTCCTGGGCTCAAGCAATCCTCCTGCCTCAGCCTCCCAAGTAGCTGGGACTACAGGCATGCGCCACCATGCCTGGCTAATTTTTTCTATATATATTTTTAGCTGTCCAAATCATTTCTTTCTATTTTTTAGTAGAGACGGGGGTCTTGCTCTTGCTCAGGCTGGTCTCAAACTCCTGACCTCGAGCCATCCTCCCACCTCGGCCTCCCAGAGTGCTAGGATTACAGGCGTAAGCCACCGCGCCTGGTCTCTCTGTTCCTTTTTCACATTTAATTCTAATCTATCTGGTGTGCCAAAGGACCTAGGTCACATACTGCATTTTTATATAAATCCACTAGAGACTCTTTTTGGCAAATGTTCCAACAATAATTAAGGCAATAGTGAAGTTATTAAGTAATAACAGTTAAGAAGTTAATATTACTAAGTTAATTGTGTTAAAAAATATTCTCTTACCTCAGAGACAAAGTTGACAAGTGTTTGTAATGAAACAAGTCACATAAAAGACAGTTTTGACAATTTTTGAGATTTGTTTTTTAAGTTTTCTAAGTAAGCTTAAAATTATGTGATACATGTAAGTATTGTATTTAAGCAGCTACACTTCTCGAATGGCCTCTGAACTTCCTTTCTTACAGGAATAAAACATTTAGTCCACATCTACGTGGCCCAGGTAAGGCTCTTGTCTGAGGCTTTTGTGCACAATTCCACACTCCCTCTCTCCTTTTTCACATCACATTCCTTGAATTGATATAAGGTCCATTATTTCTCTTTTAGCAGTTTCTCCCCTTAGTTTTACTTTCACACATTTTCCTCTTTTTATAATTCTATTTTTATATAAATGTTCTAAACAGTTATCTAATTTGGGTGGTAATATTGTCTTTTAAAAAAATTTTAGCAATTTATTGGCTGCTAAAAGTATGTTTTTATCAACATATAACCAACCACAGATTAAATAATATTAAAATACTTTGTACAATTTATCTTTTGTAATTTGTTAAGCAATATATGTTCTTGGGCCCAAGGACTCAAATCTAATGTTCTGGAACATTAAAATATTTTTGTACCTGAAGTATAAGCAGCAGAATTATTTCCTCATAGTGTCCCTAGGACAAGTTAGGACAATTATTGTCAACAGAAGGATAATTTTGGACTAGGTTGATATGATCTCTCATACTGACCTGTTAGGTTTAATTTAAAGTGAGGCCCCCATGTGATCCTTGGCCTCTGTTGCTCTCAGAAAGGCCTTTGTCTAGTTCTTTCAGTGACCACAGCAAGGAAGCAAATCACTAACTAATGTAACAATAAATAAATAAACACACACACACATTTCAAGCATTATTAAAAGGCAAAATCCTCTTGACTCCCAGGCTTAAAGTTCTCTTTCTGTTCTCCCAAACTTAAGTCAAGGCATGGCCTAAGGCAATTTCCTCGCCCAAGTTTAGTTGCTATACGCCTCATGGGAAGGAGCCTGGAGAATGCAGAATTCCTCAGGTGCAAGGAAAGGTTCTACCTTGTGTTTTATCCCCAAAACTCCATCCCATCCTATTGGCAAACTAATTATTACTTGTGAAGTTCTTATGAATAGTAGAGCAGAGATAGCTATTCTCTTTCATAATGTGTCAGGTTTTAAGGAGTATCACACTATTTTCATTATTATTAATGTAAGTTCCCTCTCATCATTCTTCTTTCTTATGTTTTTTAGCTTTTCTCACATGCCTGTTCTCTCAGAAGAACAATAAATTCATTTATTTAATACTTTATTTAGAATTGTGTTAAATCTTTACATTAATATGGGAAGAATATCTAACATTAAATGTCCTCATTCAGGAATATGGTATGTCTCTCCACTTATTCAGATGTTCATTAAGATGTCTCAAAAGGATTTTACAATATTTTTCTATAGATTTCTAAATACATTTGCTTCTGTGGCTTTTGTTCTTATTTTACATGGGATGGATGTTTTTCTATTTTATTTGCTAAATAATTAATACTAATGTACAGGAAGGCTGTAGATTCTTGGGTATTTAGTACTACCCTTATGCTGTTATTAATGATAGTAATAATAGCTCATGTTTCCATGTGTTGATCTTTTTACCGTCTGCTCTATATACACTATCCCGTTTGTTCCTCATGACAGACTTAGGAAGGATATTATTACTTCCAGTTACGGATGAGGAAACTAGAGCTTAGAGAGTTTAAATAACTTGTCCAAAGGTAATTGGTGAAACTATAGCAATGTCCAGGTCTATTCGACCTCCAGAGTGTTCTATGTTTTTCTATATTCTAAAATTATAAGTGTAGTATTTGGAAACAACCGTTTCTTGAATATTTTGAATACCTCAATGGCTAAGCCATTGGAAATAATTTTTAATAACTTTTTCAATTTTTTCTTTGTTTATTGCTTTGTTAAGATTATGCCAATTTGGGTATTTCATACTTCTTCCCAAATCATCCATTGTATCAATATTTTCTCATTTATTAGTACGCTACTATATCTAGGAGAATTTTTCAGGTGTGAGCATTAGCATTTTAATAATTGTAAATGTAATAATTAAGTTTATAATTATTAAATAAATAATAATGATTTTTAAAAGAAATTTTGCTCTGGGAGGCCAAGGTGGGAGGATTGGTTTTTGAGACCAGCCTAGGCAACATAGTTGAAACCCTGTCTCTACAAGAAGTTAAAAAATATCAGCTGGGCACGGCGGCGCACACCTGTAGTCCTAGATACTCTGGAGGCTGAGGCAGGAGGACCGCTTAAGTCCAGGAGTAGGAGGTTACAGTGAGTTTTGATTGCACCACTGCATTTCAGCCTGGACAACACAGTGAGACCCTGTCTCTAAAAAAAAATTTTAAATAAAATAAAAATAAATGTTGCATGTTTACTTTTAAAATTCAATCAAAGTAAAATGTAATCAAAACAGGAAAATATGAAGAAATTTGAAAATCATCAAAATCCAGCCTCCCAGAATTAACTATTGTTAACATTGATGGACATTATTTCAAGTCTCTCTATGTGCAAAAATAGAGTGTTGGACCAATGGAGGGATACATGGAAGGATTTTTTTGAAAGATAAGCTTTCATTAAAATGAATTCATACCATATAAGATATTTTTAAAATAAAGAGTATTGCATTTAATTTTACTTAAGAATTTAAGCTGAAGCGGAACTAAAGAATTCTTCAGTTAAAATAAATATTTAAGTGAAGAATTTCTTCACCATAAAATATATATTAGCTCTGGCTGAGCTCAGTGGCATCTGCCTATAGTTCCAGGTATTAGAGAGGCTGAGGCAGGAGGATTGCTTGAGCCCGGGAGTTCGAGGTTGCAGTGAGCTATGGTGATGCCACTGCACTCTAGCCTGGGTAACAGAACAAGACTCTGTCTCCAAAAAAAAAGAAAGAAAGAAAGAAACATTTAATAGAGAGTTACAAGCAGAATCCATGTCTTAGGTGGCAATGAGATGAGACAAGATGGTGGATCCCTAAACAATTACCTGCCAAACCTAGGGTTTATATACCACTGGGAAGGAATGTGTAGGACAATTGAAGTTGACCCCTCAGGGAAAGGCAAGAATGTTGTATGAATCTGCCTTAGGGCAGGATTTATGGTCAGGGTTGTTCTGATCTAAAGGCAGGATTTACAGTAACAGTAGATAAAGTAGAAATCTTAGAGGCATTCTCAGAACAGGGTTTAACCAGAAGTCAACATGGAGGGTTAGCTTCAAAGATGGAGTTGCTTTAGCCTCCACACCAGAATTATGCATCTTTCAATAATGAGGGCAAAATAAAGACATTTGCAGATGAACAAAACTGATACATTTATCACAAAAAGACCTGCTTTAAAGGAATTCTAAGAGTTGCACCAAGTAAAAGGAATGTGATCCCAAAAAGAAGATTTAAAATCACAAGGCAATGGAGAACAAATAAAATGTTAAACATGTAGGTAAATCCTAATAAACAGTTCATTAGGTGCACTTTCTGCCTTTCAAACTACTTCTTATGACAGTGTTGCTAAACTTTCTGCCTCTATATAACAAAGATCCCCTCTCCTCCAGCTCCCAATAAGATTTTCCTCACTTCTTTTTAAGTTTTTTTTTTTTTTTTTGAGACAGAGTCTCGCTCTGTTGCCCAGGATAGAGTGCCATGGTGTCAACCTAGGTCACAGCAACCTCAAATTCTTGGGCTCAAGCAATCCTCCTGCCTCAGCCTCCCGCGTAGCTGGGATTACAGGCATGTGCCACCATGCCCGGCTAATTTTTTCTATATATTTTTAGTTGTCCAGCTAATTTCCTTCTATTTTTAGTAGAGACGGGGATCTCGCTCTTGCTCTGGCTGGTCTCAAACTCCTGAGCTCAAACGATCTGCCCGTCTCAGCCTCCCAGAGTGCTAGGATTACCGGCGTGAGCCACCAAGCCTGGCCCTCTTTAAGTTCTTATTGGCAGCTTCCTTAAAGTTCAAAATTTTATGAACAATGTGTTCAAGGAACTTTAAACTCTCACTAACGCTTTCCTCAAAGTCCTTACAGCTTTTCCAACTTTCACTCACTGTCCCATTCCAAAGCCACTCCCACATTTTAGGTTTTTGTTCTGGCAGCATCACACTCCCAGTACCAAAACTATCACCGTATAACAAATTAACCAGAACTTGGAAACATTTATTTTCACACAGTTTCTGAGGGTCAGGAATCTGGGAGTGGTTCTGGATGTGGTTCTCATGAGGCTGTAGTCAAACTATCAGCCATGGCTTCAGTCTCCAAATGCTTGTCTGGGGCCTAAAGGATCTGCTTCCAAGCTCAAGTAGTAGTTGGCAGGTAGCTTTCTATGTGGCCTCCCCATAGGGCTGGTCATGACATAATTTCCCTCAGAGCAAATCTTAGAAGTGCCAGCACAAAGTGGCGTTCAATAAATATTAAACGAATGAAAGAGAAAGTCAAGAGAAATATATATATGGAGTATTTTCTGATAGTTGTGAGTCCTTCCTATTCTACATATTCTAATTATTTTTCCTTGGATCAAATGACAAGAGGGCCATGCACTTGATACAGTGTTTTGGTGTCTGAATTGCCTTTCTGAACTGTGCTTTGGTGCTATGTTACCGACTTTCCTTTACCAATGATCACAACTACAGACATAGAAGAACCACCTTCTGTTTTCCACTGTATCACACACCTCCCATAAAGAAGACCCATAGGAAATTTTTCTCTTAGGGTAAACGTGTTTTTAATAATGGATTTGTTTTTATTTTATCATCACTGAATTTTAAAACTGAGCATATTTCTTTTCCCTCTTTGGCCTAGGAAACTCAGAATTCCAGCTGCTATGTAGGACTACATGAGATTCATTTCTGTGAACTGTTTTTTCCCCTGAATTTTAATTCCTTATCCACCCTAACTCTTTGCCCTGAGCACCTCAAGTATTTATTTTATAAGAAGATTTTCTCCTTTTTCTGCACAAATCTCCTCAGTTAAATATTCAACTTAATCACTCACAAGGTCTACCTTCTATAAAGCACTAGAACATGAACACAATTCACCCAAGTTCTTCCCTACTTTATAACAAGGATCAATTTTTCTGCAGTTTCCAATAACACATTCCTCATTTCTGCCTGGGGGCATATCAGAATGGCCTTTACTGTCTAGATTTTTACCAATATTCTGTTCGTGATTCCTTACATGTTCTCTAAGGACATGGAGGCTTCTCTCCAAGTCTCCTCTTGTCTTTCTTAGGCCTCGGCTGAATCACCTTCAAAACTCCCTCCCTGGCAGTATCAGCTTCTTCCAGCGTGCACTTCAAAACTCCTCCCCCCACGCAGTACCCAGTACCAAAGCCACTTCCACACTTTTAGTGTTTGTTGCAGCAACACCCCACGTCTTGGGATGCTACAACAAATTGCCACAAGATGGAGGGACTTGAAAAACAAACGATTGTTTCTCACAGTTCTGGAGGCTGGGAAGTCCAAGATCAAGGTGCTAGCAGATCGGGTGTCTCTTCCTGGTTTGTAGGTGGCCACCCTCTTGTATCCTCGCATAGGGCCTCATGTATCCTCACAGAGAGCGAGAGTAAGCTCTTGTGTCTCTTCTTATAAGGTACTGATCCCACTCATGAGGTCTGTGCCCTCAGGACCTAATCATCTCCCATACCCCACCTCCCAATACACTGCGGGTTAGGATTTCAACATATGGATTTGGCAGGGAGCAGGGGAGACACAAATACTCAGTCTATAATGTGCATGCTAGGCAGGTTACATGTATTCGCCGTCTAGTCCTCACAGCAAGCCATGGGATTGGTATATAGTCTCTACTCTACAGACAAGGAGACTTAGGGTAGCAAGTGTGAGCCACCGGTTCCAGGTCGCAGAGCTATTAACAGCAGTTGGACAGCTGGGAAGAAAACTCTGCTCTGGCTTCAAGGTCCCTGCTTCGCCTGCTGTCCAGGTGGTCTAAGAGGGTAGTCTGCAGACTCCCTGCACCAGAATGTTCCAGGATGCTTGTGAAGATGTGGATTCTGGACCAGGCACAGTGGCTCACACTTGTAATCCCAGTACTTTGGGAGGCCAAGACAGGAGGAGCGCTTAAGGATAGGAGATCAAGACCAGCCTGGACAACTTAGTGAGACCCTGTCTCTACAAAAAATAAAAATGTATGGGGCATCGTGGGATATGGCTGAGGCAGAGGATTGATTAAGCCCAGAAGTTTGAGACTGCTGCAAGCTATGATCACACCATTGCACTCTAGCCTGGGCAACAGAGCAAAACCCTCTCTCAAAATAAAAAAATTGGGAGGCTGAGGCAGGAGAGTTGCTTGAGGTTAGGAGTTCAACACCAGCCTGAGCAAGAGGAAGACCCCATCTCTACAAAAAATAAGAAAATTACCTGGGCACCGTGGTGCACACCTATAGTCCCACCTACTCGGGACACTGAGGCAGGAGGATCACTTGAGCCCAGGAGTTTGAAGTTGCAGTGAGCTGTGATGACGCCACTGTACTCTAGCCAGGCAACAGAGCTAACTCCTGTCTCCAAAAAAACAGCAGGTTTCCAGGCACTAACCCCAACCCACTAGACAAGAACCTCTATGAGTTGTGGGAGGGGCCCCATTTTCAGAAGTATCCTAAGTGACACTCATGCTTCCAAAGTTCAGGAATCCCTGTACTAGCTATATAGTTGTATGAACTCTATGTGTTGAGATACTGCACGTACCTTTTCTAACAATTTTTTCCTAATCCAACAGATGTTGCTCTGTGTAAAACCTCAGGTCTGCCACACTGGTGACCTTAGTTGTGTATAGATACATGGTCTGCATTTATTTGTTTATTATTATTATTTTAGAGACAGGGTCTCACTCTGTCACCCAGGCTGGAGTGCAGTGGTGGGATCATTGCTCAGTGTAACCTCGAACTTCTGGGCTCAGGTGATCCTCCTGCCTCAGCCTCCCAAGTTGCTGGGACTTCAGGCATGCACCACCATGCCCGGCAATTTTTAAAAATTTTTTGTGAAGACAGGGTCTCACTATGTTGCCAGGGCTGGTCTCAAACACCTGGCCTCAAGCGATCCTCCTCCCAGGCCTTTCGAAGTGCTGGGATTACAGGCGTGAACCATCGCACCTGGACTGACCTGTGCATTTGTTATTCATCATTCTGCCTATATCCTCTTTGGTTAATTTCCTTGAGGATGCAGTTTCCCAAAGTATCCAGTATTTTTTAGCCCAACAAAGAGTAGTTTTAAGCGGGTGTGTTTACTGTGGCCAGCTGTCATGCAGAGGGGACATGACCTCTGCTGTGTGTGGTTGTGGAGGGTAGAACCACACCAGTGTGTGGGTGCTGCAGACAGAAGAGTGGAGGTGGGATTTCTGGACCCTTCCACTGGGTTCATACAGGAAGCATGTGCCCACCTACAGACCAGGGAATGCTGCCCTTGGGTTGTTGTCACAGGGAAAGAGCAAGGAAAAGCCCATCAGTATAGCGGTGAAAGCTCAGGGACACCTTTCCGAAGGAGGAGCCCCTGGTCTGGGCTTTAACAAAAGCACAGAGGTGCCCCAGGGGGAGGTGGGCAGGCGTCCCAGGCCATCAGCATGAGGTCACCTGAGGCTCAGGGCCTTGCAGGACTCGGAGTGGTCAACCCTACCCGAGTGTGTGAGCATGAGTGAGTGTGACTCCTTAGGGGTCACCTGCAGCCGCTAACTGTGAACTGCACGTAGACAAGGACCTGTGGTTCCCTTGATTTTCCTCACATTTCATGTCAGACTGGCCTCCAGCCTTTTAATGCATTGGGCTGGTGTAGGCAGAAGTTCAGACTTGCATGAGATTAAGAAATGCTGTTCAGTAGGATTGCTTAAGCCCAGGAGTTTGAGGTTGCTGTGAGCTAGGCTGACGCCACGGCACTCTAACCCGGGCAACAAAGCAAGACTCTGTCTCAAAAAAAAAAAAAAAAAAAGAAAGAAAGAAATGCCGTTATTAGTGTTTGTAGGGAGGAGTTTTAGGGCCCCCATGACGAGCAGCCCACCAGCTTTCTCTCCTTAGAGGGACTGGTGTCGGGGGCCCAGCCCCCGGAGGCCGATGACAGCAGAGGCATGCGGCCCTCCGCAGGTGCCCTGAGCGGCAGCCCCGCCCTGTGGCCTGACGGGGCCTGTCCGGTTGCAGTGCAGGCCACCTGGATGGCCTACGACATGGTGGTGATCCGCACCAACCCCACGCTGGCCGAGTCCATGCGCCGGCTGGAGGACGCCTTCCTCAACTGCAAGGAGGAGATGGAGAAGAACTGGCAGGAGCTGCTCAACGAGACCAAGCGCAAGGAGTAGGCCCTGCGCCCGCCCCGGGCCACCCCCCCCAGCCGCCGTGCCACCACCTGCCTGTGCGGAGAAGCCCCTGGGGGTGGAGCTGGCACCCAGATACACAGCTGTATGCCCTGTACTTGTTTCTCAATAAACTTATTTTCAAGCACGACCTGAGGACCCTTCCTGTCCTGTGCCATGAACAAAACACGACAAGTGCAAGACGCGATGCTTTCAGTGAATTAAACGTGTATTTGGCGCCAGCATAAAGTGTATTTTGCTGAGCATAAAGTAAAAGGCAAAAACAGGCCCACACAGGGACAGCCAGGCCAGAGGTTGGGCAGCAGCGTCCAGTCACATTTATTCACCCCCCTGAAGTGGGTTTCAACATGGGTCAAGGGAGGAGACGCACCATTCACTGTGCCGTGTCCCAGGCACCAGGCAAGGTGCTCACATCTGTCACCGTATCTCCCACAACGCTCCTGAGTGACAGACGTCCATTACAGTAATTTTACAGACACGGAAAAAGGGAAGTTAAAGTCTTATCCAAGTCCACACAGCTAAAAAGGAACCGAACCAGGGTAAAACTCAGGTCTCAGTTACAGGGTGGTGGGTGAGAACCGGGGTGGGATCCTGGAGGGGCTGGGAGAGGCCCCATGAGGCTGCAGAGGGTCGTGAGCCCACGTGGTCCCAGCCTGCTCTGGGCTGGGGCTGTGGGCAGGGGCTACGGACAGCAGAGCAGCCCCCCACCCCCCGCCCCCGGGCCAAGTTCACAGGAAAGGGTCCCAGGCCATGGAGGATCTTCAGCACCAATCAGACCCAGGAGGACAATGGGGTTGGTACCTGGGCAGGGCCAAGCCAGCCCCCAAAAGGCCTCAGGGCAGGCAGAAGTTCCCAGAGGGGAGGGTGTTAGCTGGGGACCTTTTTGCTCCCCCTCCCCGCTTGACAGAACACGGAAGCGCGAGTGGTTTCCAGCCATCTCCTCTCTTGGCTCAGCCGAGATCCTTGGCAAGCCAGGTCCCAGCTCTTGGGGCCCTGGCCCTGGGGGGTCGCACAGACGGGTGTGGGTGAGCCAGCCAAGACAGCAGGGAAGTGACTGGGGCAGGAAACAGCCTGAGTGTGGCGGGGAGGGCCAGAAAGGAGCCCGGGCTGGGGGCAGAGGGGCCGCACTCCAGAAGTAATTGACCCCCTTTAAAGCAGGGGCTGTATTATAACAGAAAGGGAAAGTTGTCCCAGAAACAACAGCAGGAAGTTCTGGCCTGAGCCCCCTGCCATGCCCCACATCCCCTCAGACCTCCCTGAGGAACAGGCCTGGTTCTCTGCCGGCCCTCACAGCGAGGTCTGCAGCCGGCCCTCGCAGGGCAGAGTCAGGATGAACGGACAGAGGACACCCCTGCTTCCCAGAGGGAAGGGCTGCAGCTCCTTGGCCTGGAACTGAGCAGTCCCCTCAGAGACTGTAAAGGTGGCGGTGACCTGGGGGTTGAGGCAGTAAATGGTGTTGCCCAGCACCGTGCAGCGGAGCGGGGTGGGGGCGGGCAGGGGCAGGGAGGCGGCCCGGCTCCAGGAGCCGGTCACCGTGTTGTAGCGCATCACCGCCGCACCCACGCCGCGCAGCAGGTCAAAGCGGTACAGGAAGCCTCCCAGCGCCACGATGTCGCTGGAGCGCCGGTGGCTGGCACTGTAGGGGCACTCGTCCCAAGCGTCCTTCACGGGGCTGTACCTGAGCAGGCGGTAGAAGAGGTGACCCCCTGTGACATAGATGTCCCCACGACAGGCCACAGCTTCGTGGGCCACAGGGAAGGTGCCTGCAGGGAGGGGCGCACGCAAGGTCCAGGAGTCCGTGCGAGGGTCGTAGCGCTCCATGCTGTACAGGCACTCGCCCCCAATGGCGTACAGCAGCCCGTCCAGGGCCACCAGCTTGAGCTGGGCTCGGGCCTGCTGCATGGGCCGAACCTGGCTCCAGATGTTGGTCAGAGGGTTGTAGCAGAAGACCTCGTTGGAGCAGACGGCCTTGGCGCCAGAGCCACGGATGCCCCCCGCCAGGAACAGGTAGTTGTGCATGGTGCAGAGGCCACACCCCCGCAGCGGGGCCTCCTCGGGCACCTGGGTCAGGGGCCGCCATGTGTTCTCTCGGGGGTTAAACACATGCAGGTGCATGGGAGGAGGCAGGGGTGCGGGCCCTGCCGCGGGGGCCTCCTCGCCATGAGAGCCCCTCGTGAGGCCTGAGCGGCTCACCTGGTAGAGGCTGGGCAGCACGAGGACCCCCAGCACCGCCTGGCCCCGGCCGGTCCGCAGGCTCAGGATTCGCTCCCGGTCAGCCCCACTCAGCTGCCGGTAGAGGTGCGGGTCTGCCAGCACCCGCAGCAGGTTGTTGCTCATCAAGGCATAGGTCTCCTGGGCCAGGCCAGGCTGCCCGTGCTGCTGGGCGAACGCCAGCACATCCAGGCAGCTCCCCAGGTCCAGCCGCCGCCGCAGAGTCGCTGCCGTGGTGGGGTCCAGGGCCCCACCAGAGCTGGGCTGCCGGGGCCTCTCCACCACCCCCCAACTCCCAGGCCTCTGCAGAAAAACCATGAGTTTTCGGGCCTCTTTCTGCTTCTCTGTGAGCATCCTGGAGCTGCGTGCAGCACTGGCCTCCTCCCCAGGCGCCTCTCCCTGGTAGTGGCCCGGGACTGCCCAGCTGACCTGCTCAGAGCCCTGGGCTATTATTTCACACAGGCTGCGTTTCCGTGGCCGGGGAACAGGCTGTGACCGCCCCCTCTCAGCGGGGGATGGTGGGCAGCCAGACTGCATTTGCACAGGGGGCTGCGAAGGGGACCTGGGCATTGCAGCTGGGGGCAGTGAGTCTAGACTTTTCTCCTGGGTTCCCTCTCCTCTTGGGTCTGGGGAAGGGCCTGGCGTGGGAGCCCTATTGGTCTCGGAGCTTCTTGGTTGTGGCTGACATCCAGCCTTAACGAGGCCCCCTGCACCTGCCCCTGTGACCGTCCCCACTGAAGAGCTGTGCCTGTCCTCAAGGCCAGGGATGGCCCCTTCAGAGGGAGAACTGGACTGTCTGTCCCCAGAGTGTGCGAAAGTGCCAGGATCTGTAGGTCTCCCAGGCACTGCCTTTGGGGAACTCCCTTGTGGCCTCTCTTGCCTGGGGAAGGGATGGCTTCTAAGAACCATTGCAATAAGGTTTCCCCAGCTAGTTGAGATCTGTCCCTCCTGGTAGCCCTTGGAGAGAGCCACACCGAGCTCCTGAGACACGGGCATTGAGCCTGGGGCAGGGGCTGGGGCTGGACCTGGACCTGGGCCTGGGGTTGAGGCTGAGCCTGGTCCTGGGGTTGGGGCTGAGCCTGGGGTTGGGGCTGGACCTGGGCCTGGGGCTGGGGCTGGGCCTGGGGCTGGGACTGGGCCTGGGGTTGGGCCTGGGGCTGGGGCTGAGCCTGGGGCTGGGATTGGGTTTGGGGTTGGGGTTGGGGCTGGGGTTGGGGCTGGGGCTGGACCTGGGCCTGGGGCTGGGGCTGAGGCTGAGGCTGGGGCTGGGACTGGGCCTGGGGTTGGGCCTGGGGCTGGGGCTGAGCCTGGGGCTGGGACTGGGTTTGGGGTTGGGGCTGGTCCTGGGATTGGGTTTGGGGCTGGGGCTGAGGCTGAGGCTGGGGCTGGGACTGGGACTGGGGTTGGGCCTGGGGCTGGGGCTGAGCCTGGGGCTGGGACTGGGCCTGGGGTTGGGCCTGGGGCTGAGGCTGAGGCTGGGGCTGGGACTGGGCCTGGGGTTGGGCCTGGGGCTGAGGCTGAGCCTGGGGCTGGGACTGGGCCTGGGGTTGGGCCTGGGGCTGAGGCTGAGGCTGGGGCTGGGACTGGGCCTGGGGTTGGGGCTGGGGCTGGACCTGGGCCTGGGGCTGGGGCTGGGGCTGGGGCTGGGACTGGGCCTGGGGCTGGGACTCGGCCTGGGGTTGGGACTGGGCCTGGGGTTGGGGCTGGGGCTGGGGCTGGGACTGACATTGGTGCAGGCCCTACTCCGAGATTTTCACTCTGAGAAGGACTCTTGCTAACTGCCAGAGGCAAAGAGCCTGAAGAATAGGGGGTCGGAAGAGTCGAGGGTGCAGGTAAGAGACCCAGGACCGGGGCTGCCAGCGGGGAAGCGGAGGGTGGGCGGGGCTCAGGGCCCCGAGGCGGGGGCGTGACTGACGGGCTCCATGCGGGGCTGCTGCGGAATCCTGCCGGCTTCGCTTCCTCTGGAGGCCGCTTGGAACCCAGGTCAGGGACCCGCCCGTAGGCCTCTCGCCAGGACCCCCTCCCTTCTCTGACGCTGTGGTCCCCCCGTGTCTCTGTCCCACCCGGCCCAGGGCCGAGGAAGGGGTGGTCGCCTGGGGAGCCCTCGGTCCGGGCTTCGCCGGCGCAGACCCCTGTGGCCCCCGGCCACTGCCCCGCGGAGCCTGGGACCTGGCTGAAGGTCTGGGTGACCAAGACCTCCCTCCTGGCCCAGGGCCAGCCTGCCTCGGGGGCCCGGACGCTCTGAGCCCCGGGGGGCAGCGGGGAGCCCGCGCAAAGGCCGGCGGCGGCCGCATCCACAGCGTCCCACGCGCTCGCCGCAGCGCCCGGCTTTGGGGGGCGGCGGGCTCTGTCCATCGGTCCCCGCCGGCCGCCGCGGCCCCTCCCCAGCGAGCCGGAGGGCCCCGCGCCGGGCTGCCAGGGGCCGGTGTCCTGTTGCTCCGTGTGGACGGGGGCCTGGCGAGCTGGCCCCTTGACGCCGCCGCCACCTGCCTCGGCCTGCACCTCCGCGTCGCTGCCAGGACTCCGAGGAGTGAAGTGGATTAGGAGCGGGGCGGATGTCCCTCCTGCTTTGCTCCTACCCAGGAAGGCAGTGCCTGGCCTGGGAGGCTCCTTCCCTTTACCTGCGGAGGTGCCATTGCCATGCTGCTGTCCCCGGGCCCCTCTGCTGGGCACCTCGCCAGCCGTCTTGAGCGGAAGCCGGGCTGTGGCGGCCAGCCCTCGGCCTCCTGCTGCAGCCGGACTCCCCGGGCCGCGTCCTGGGAGGTCTGGCTTCTCCTGCCCTGAGTTCTGTCCCTTGCTGCCACCACTGACCTTGGACTTCGGGTGCAGTGCAGGCACCCCTCCTCCTGCCTGCGGAGGCTGGTCCCCGGGGGCTGTGGACGCTGGTCCTGCTGCCTCCTGGTCCTGCTCAGAGCCAAACCAGCGCAAAGCCAGCGCTGTGGCAGCCACCACAGCCAGCGCCAGCAAGGCCAGTACAGCACTGTCCCAGTCATCGTCACTGTCCCCATCCCATCCCCAGAGGGGACCACCCGGCTCCAAAGTGCCCTGCATCATGGTGCCGGGCTGCAGCCCCAGTGTGAGGAAGGGCAGGCTAGCAGCTGCGCACCCACCCCCAGGGCTGCAGTTAAGGTGGACCTGTCCTCCCGGCCTCCAAGGGGGTGGGGCATCTGCTGCAGGCAGGCCTGGGGGGGGTGTCAGGAGGGCCCCGCCTGGGACGTGGGGAGACAGGTCCAGAGCAGTACCAGGAGCCCAGGGGTCTCTGCAGGCGCCAATTGGCTCCCGACCCCTTCTCCTCCATAGGCCCCGTGTCAAGTGGCCACCGTTCCTGATCGCGGTGCTGGCATCGCAGCCGACCTGCTTCTGCCTGGCAGACCCTCACGCCCCTTAATTTGTCCCACACCCTAGGGTCCTTCCCCTGAGCCAGAGTCCAGCCTCGGGGGCCTCTGGCAGGGAAGGGTTACCCACGGGGAGATGCTATCTCTAGCCTGAGCAACGTGATGCCGCCCTGATGAAGTTACCAGAAACCAGAGAGGCCACTACCGCTGTGCGCCAGTCGGGGGGAGGGGACATGCTGTGGGGGTCCCCCAGACTGGGGAGGGAGACCCTGGCCGTGGGTCCTGGCGGTGAGCATTATCACCGCAGGTGTGAAGTGGGGGGTTTGCATCAGGACGCAGGGGGAGGGGGGAGGCTGAGGCTCCCACACCCCCCTCCCCCAGCAGCTTCTGGACTTTCCTTGCCCTGAGTTCACCAGGGAGGGGATGGGGTTCGCAAGTCAAGAGAAAAAGAATGGAATAAAGAAAATCCAAAAGTTGTATTTCCCTCCGTAAGGCCAGGCTTATTTCAACCCACCTAGACTTTCTAGGCCCTCCAGGGCCGGGACTGTCTTGACTGCCCAGATCGACTCTCACCAGGCCCTACAGAGCCCTGAGCCCAGCCTGCCCCGCTCCAGTTCCAGCCTCAGCCCGGGGCCTCCAGAACCACCTGCTCTGGCCCAGGTGCTGTGCCTGCCCGACTCTGCGTCCTTGTCTGAGTCCCTCCCTTAACTGAACTGACGACTCGCCCCCGGACAGGCTCCCAGGCGCTTCCACAGGTATGTTGGTTTCCGAGGGAGGGGCCTGTCTCCACCTGCTGCTCACCGAAGCCCATCTCAGGAGTGAGTCCTGGGAGAGGTGCCAGGTGGGGCCCAGACTTGGAGCCTGGTGCTCCTGGGACAAAGGCAGGCCCCCCAGGAAGGGTTGTGTGTTTTTTTACCTTCTTCTGGGACATAGTAGGCCTGGGGACTCAGGCAGCAAGGAGATGGCCAAGGAGTGTCCCTGGCACCCAGCCTGAACTTGAAGCCTCAAGTATCTCATCTGGTCTAGTCCCAGCTCCCCCCGCAACTATTAGATGACAGTGAAAGGCCAGGGGTGGGCCCCACGTCTTAAGGTGGACCTCAAGGTGACTGAGGGCTTTCGAGGCACTGCCCTTATTTTCTGTTCCAGGCTCAGGCTGTGCCTCTTGGTTAAGTTTGGGGTCCAAAAAATCCTTCAGAGGCTGGAGATGACACCCCCCTCACCTACACCTCCTTATGAGCCATGCAGGGCCCTGTCAGTCAACTCCACCCAGCTGTCAGAGGATGGGAGGACAGTGGGGAGGACAGTCATCCCCACAGCTCCCGAGGGCGTGAGGACCGCGATGGGCGCTGCGCTGGCCAGAGGCCGTGCTTGGCGCCGCCCTTGGTGGAAAAGAAGCACCTCCCTTGTCAAACTGCCCCTGCTCCACGTACAGCCTCAGCCAGCGCCCGGGGCCTTCGGAACCACCTGCTCTGGCCCAGGTGCTGTGCCTGCCTGACTCTGCGTCCTCGTCTGAGTCCCTCCCTTAACTGAGCCGACGACTCGCCCCCAGACAGGCTCGCAGGCGCTTCCACAGGTGTGTTGGTTTCCGACGGAGGGGCCTGTCTCCACCTGCTGCTCACCGAAGCCCATCTGAGGAGCGAGTCCTGGGAGAGGTGCCAGGTGGGGCCCAGACTTGAAAAGGAGCCTGGAGCCGGGATTAAAGGCAACACTTTGGACACCCTCTCGGGAAGGTGGCCGAGGACATGTCACCTCCCCGAAGTGTGGTGGTTTTGCCTCCTCCCTTGCCAGAGAGGGGCAGAATGTGGCACCGCTGCAAAGGTGGCAGAACTTCAAAAGCGCATGAGGTCCCCCACGCAGATGGCGAACGATAAAGGACTGTTCTGCTTGTGCTGTGATAGTGTAAACATCACAATTTACCATCAAGGAAAAAAGTAAAACTCAAGAAAACGGGTGCCAGGGAGAGCAGCTTCCTGGGAGCCCTTCAGTTGCCTGCTGAGGTGACTCGGCCGCTGGAGGAAGGAACCTGCCCGTCTCTTCAAGGAGGAGAGAGGGGTCTGTGCCCACAAGCCTGAAGCTTCTGCCCAGAGACAGCATGGGCACAACAAGGACAGGCACGGCCTCCCCACGTCAGCTCCTGCGATGGGGACGGAGGGCACAGTGCCCACGAGAACCATCTGCACCTGGGCACCCAGCCTGGGCCAAGCTGGCCCTGCCACCGCCCGGCCCTTTCTGAAACATTTAGCAGAGGAAGAGTATAGCACAATAAAGACATAATTCCAAATGGAGAACAAAATACAAATGGACAGTTGATACACATAAAATATGTAGAAAGTAGCAAACCCCATCAAATGTAAAGTTTCTCCATTATTAGAATCTTTTGAAGGCAAGAAATATTGTATAAGCAGAAAGGATTATATAAAACAATGTCATATTATATAATCTTTATTTATGTTTAAAGATGTGTGTATATATATGCCTAAATAAATCTAGAATAATTTTAAGGCTTAGAAGATATTAACCCCGGACTTAATCATTATATGCATCAGAGAATGCCTCTTATGGAATTCATCTGACTTTACGTGAAAAAAAGTTATTTCTGAGAGAAACAACCAAATATGATAGAAATAGAATAGAAAAACATGTAACTGTTCAACAATATGGGAATTACGGAAAAAAACATGCACATAACTTTACAACATGGTGTTGAGAAACTTATTTAATTATTGATAATGTGCTACGAAATTTAATACAAATATTAATGAGGAGTCTTGGAATAGAAAAGGCTAAGAAATAAAAGTTTTAAATAAGAACAAAATATTGAAAGGGAGACAGAAGGAAGAGATGAAGCATAATGAAAGGCTCCTCTTTCTCCCAGGGGGAAAATATACACTGTTTAACTCTTTATATCAGTTGCTAAATTCAGTTCAAATGTAAGTTTAAAATTTAAGAAAAATTCTAAATTGAAGTAGTCATTTACCACATTCATGGATAAAAAAAATTGAATGTCTGCTGGGCGCGGTAGCTCACACCTGTAATCCTAGCACTCTGGGAGGCCCAGGAGGGCGGATTATTTGAGCTCAGGAGTTCGAGACCAGCCTGACCAAGAGCGAGACCCCGTCTCTTCTAAAAATAGAAAGAAATTATATGGACAGCTAAAAAATATATATATATAGAAAAAATTAGCCAGGCATGGTGGCGCATGCCTGTAGTCCCAGCTACTCGGGAGGCTGAGGCAGGAGGATCGCTTGAGCCCAGGAGTTGGAGGTTGCTGTGAGCTAGGCTGACGCCACGGCACTCACTCTAGCCGGGGCAACAGAGTGAGACTCTGTCTCAAAAAAAAAAAAAAAAAAAGAAAGAAAGAAAAGAAAGGAAAGAAAGAAAGAAAGAAGGAAGGAAGGAAGGAAGGAAGGAAGGAAGGAAGGAAGGAAGGAAGGAAGGAAGGAGAGAGAGAGAGAGAGAGAGAGAGAGAGAGAGAGAGAGAGAAAGAAAGAAAGAAAGAAAGAAAGAAAGAAAGAAGAAAGAAAGAAAGAAAGAAAGAAAGAGAAAGAAAGAAAGAAAGAAAGAAAGAAAGAAGAAAGAAAGAAAGAAAGAAAGAAAGAAAAGAAAAGAAAAGAAAGAAAGAAAGAAAGAAAGAAAGAAAGAAAGAAAGAAAGAAAAGAAAAGAAAAGAAAAGAAAAGAAAAGAAAAGAAAAAAAGAAAGAAAGAAAGAAAGAAAAGAAAAGAAAACAGGGGCCGAGACAAGTACATGCAGGTGCATGTTCGTGGCAACACTGTTCACAACAGCCAAGGGCAGAACCGCCCGGACGTCCATCCAAGGTGGGTAGACGAGTTGGGATCAGCCGTACAAGCAAACTCCGAAACGGCACATCATGCTGGCTGAAATAAGCCGGACCCGAAGGGACAGATACTGTATAATCCCATTTCCACGAGGGACCTAGAAGAGAGGCAGATTCACGGAGACAGGAAGTTGACCGCAGGTTCCCGGGAACTGGCGGTGTGAGCGAAGGAAAGGCACGGTTTACCGTGCGGAGTTTATGCCGAGGACGATGGAAGGTTTTGGGTACAGAGCGCGGTGCTGGGTAGTGGCCTGTGGATGCTTTAACGTCACCGAGCTGCGCACTTGCGAGCGGCTGTGACGGTGAGTGTCGTCACGCAGCCCACACGCCGCCACACTCCCGGCCCGGCCGGGCGGCGACATTCCGAACGCCCCGCGCACAGTCCCGACCGTGCGGCTGAGCCCGAGCATCCGCCACGTCCGGCGTCCGTAGGTCCCAGAGGCGCCCCCGTGTCTCTAACTGACAAGACGCTCGTCCCAGACCGCCCAGCCCGGGCCTGCGCTCGGGAGCGCGCGCCGCGGCGACAGCACGGCCACCGCCGCCAGGGCCGCCCCCGGCAGACGCCCGGCCGCGCCGCAGGGGGACGTCGAGGCGCCAGTCTCGGCTCCCGAGACCCCCGGCGGGGTCGCCGCGCCGGTCGCTACCTCCAACCGGTACGCACTGAGCGAACGAGCAAACCGAGAAGCGGCGGCCGGGAGGACGCAAGACGCGTCACGCGTCCCTCAGAGACACCGCGCGCCAGAGGAGGGTGGTTCCAACGACAGTGATAAAAGCCGTACACGCCGAATACCTGTCCTTTAAATGTTGTGAAAACTATGATCAAAGCAGCTATAAAAGACACTAAAGCTCTGCTTCGACGGAACAACGAATTTCACGGAGGGTCGACGAGGCCGACGGCCGCGCGGGGCGCCCTCTGGCGGTGGCCCCCGAGCGGGTCACCTGCGCGGTCTCCGCGACCGCGGCGGGGCGTAAGTGGCCGTTTGGAAACTGGATTCACGTTTATCTCCGTGAGAAACCTACCCTCAGGGCACACCTGGAATTCGCTTGTGACACCGTGTGCCTCCCCTCACTGGCTGGCGTTTTCTGCCAAACACTGAAAATGAACTGTTGCGGCTGCACAGCAACAGCGTGGGGCACCACGTCGCTGTTTAAAGGCCAGTCCCCTGGGGACAGTGTGACGTGGCACAGCCGGGCTTCCCCGAAGGCACCGCTCCCGGGAGGCAAAGGCTCCTGGGCACAGTTGGCCGCTGCAGCCTCTTGAAAAACTCTCCCAGCGCAGCTCACAGTACCACGTCCTCCCGGTTTCCCCCACCTGGCGGGCTCCCGGCTCCTCCCCTCTTCCCGGCTAAAAACTTGCCTGGCACCAAAAGCCTGGGATTGGAGTGTCGCTAACACAAAGAAATGATAAATGCCTCAGGTGATGGCTGCCCCAGCTAACCTGATTGGGGTAATTCACCTGCACCGCACGCCTGCCTCAAACATCACCTGCACCCTATAAAGATATACAACCATTATGTACCCATAATAATTAAAAATAAATCTAAAAAAAATAAAAATAAAAATTGCCCAGGGCTTTCACCAGGTCCCTCCCAAGCTTTGCCAGTGGCACACAACCGTCACCCAGTCCCCGTCACAACAGGTGCAACGCAATTTCACGAGTGACGCCTAGTCATTAATACGTAACCTGTGGGCGGGACAGCCTGCTGGCCCTAGTGACCACAAAAGAAATTGTAGCAGGAACCTGGATGTACTTATAAGTGATGCCCCTTACAAACAGCATTTCTTATGACCATGTGTTAAAGAAAAATCTGAGGGACAATAAAATGTAAAGAATTGGGCCGGGTGAGGTGGCTCACACCTGTAATCCTAGCACTCTGGGAGGCCGCGGCGGGAGGATCACCTGAGGTCAGGAGTTCAAGACCAGCCTGAGCAAGAGCGAGACCCCCCCCACTCCCCCCCTCCCCGTCTCTACTAAAAACAGAAAAAAAAATAGCCAGTCAACTAAAAATAGAAACAAAAAATTAGCAGGGCATGGTGGCGCATGCCTGTAGTCCCAGCTACTCGGGAGGCTGAGGCAGGAGGATCGCTTGAGCCCAGGAGTGTGAGGTTGCTGTGAGCTAGGCCGACGCCAGGGCACTGTAGCCCAGGCAACAAGGCAAGACTGTCTCAAAAAAAAAAAAAAAGTAAAGAGTTTGAGTAAGAAGTAATTCATGAATTGGGGAACACAAGACCAACAGAGGTTTAGTGTTGCAGTGACAGAATGTCAAAGGCAAGTATTTATTGGCTAAGTGCAGCAGCACAGTAAAGAAGTTACGCGATGGTTAGGGTCACGCAGCTGCCTTACTTGGCCTGTCGCACTGGAGAGTCCCTGGTTGTGTAGCACGTTAGCCGCTTATGACTGACTAGGATCAAAATTTACTTGTCTAATGTAAGCATTTACCAGAAATAACTCGTTTTGGTTTTGTTTTTTACTTCTGCCAGCTGAAAGGAGTAATCCAGTTAAGCTTCGCTCCTGTTTGCAATTTAAGGAAGTCTGAGGGCCCTCGGGAAGCCTCGCGGGTTTTGTCTGCTCGGGGCCTTTGGGCCTGGTCTCCATTTTGGTTTTTTTTTTTTTTTTTGAGACAGAGTCTCACTCTGTTGCCCGGGCTAGAGTGAGTGCCGTGGCATCAGCCTAGCTCACAGCAACCTCAGACTCCTGGGCTCAAGCGATCCTCCTGCCTCAGCCTCCCGAGTAGCTGGGACTACTGCCCGGCTAATTTTTTCTACATATATTTTTAGTTGTCCAGATACTTTTTATTTCTATTTTTAGTAGAGACGGGGTCTCACTCAGGCTGGTCTCGAACTCCTGACCTCGAGTGATCCACCTGCCTCGGCCTCCCAGAGGGCTAGGATTACAGGTGTGAGCCAGCGCGCCCGGCCCCTGGTCTCCATTTTAATTTGCTTTCCCAACTCCCCGCTTTTGGTCACGCAGCAAGCCGAGAGGATGACCGAACCGTGGCATCGCTCTCGCTTACCACTAACGCGGCAGCCGGGGACAGAGTCAGGCGCTGCCAGCAGCAGCAGCGGCAGGGATGCTGGGACACAGAGTCACACGGCCCTCGCCGTCCACACCGCAGGCTCCAGCGCTTGCGGAGTTGGTTCTCCAAGTCGTCCGAGTGGGACGGCAGTCATCTGACCTGAGAGGGGCTGCCGGAAAGCATTGGGAACCTTGAGAGGACACCACACACCAGGGAGGTAAAGACAGCGACTGTAAGGTAGGTGGGGGTTGGAAAATTCCCTGGAGCCCAGATTCAACCAATTAAGTCAGTCAAGGAAGGAGGCAGCAGCCATCTGATGAGAGACTTGTATTTGTTTCTTAACAGCCTTTACATTTGGGGCAGCAAGTTTTTATTTACTAACATAGAAACAAGATTTCTTATCAATAAAAGCACCAGCTCATCCCTATTAAGCTGTTAAAGTATTTTTTTTTTTTTTTTTGAGACAGAGTCTCACTCTGTTGCCTGGGCTAGAGTGCCGTGGCGTCAGCCTAGCTCACAGTAACCTCAAACTCCTGGGCTCAAGTGATCCTCCTGCCTCAGCCTCCCCAGTAGCTGGGACTATAGGCATGCGCCACCATGCCCGGCTAATTTTTCTGTTTTTTGTAGAGATGGGGTCTCACTCTTGCTCAGGCTGGCCTTGAACTCCTGAGCTCAAGAGATCCTCCTACCTCGGCCTCCTAGAGTGCTAGGATTACAGGCATCAGTCACCATGGCTGGCCCCAGAGGATTTTTTAAAATTTTTTGTATAGATGGGAACTCACTATGTTGCCCAGGCTGGTCTTGAACTCCTAGCCTCAGGTGCTCCTCCCACCTCTATCTCCCAAAGTGCTAGGATTACAGGCATGAGCCACTGAGCCTGGCCTAGGTATATTTTATTATATTTTTTCTTTTTTTTTTCTTTTTCCATCTTTTTTTAAAAATTCTTTCATGGCTTGTGTATATTTTAAAATATGATATTTTAGTCAGAGCTTTGGTAATATCCAAGGGCTTTACTGACTTTGTATCAGTGAACCTTAGTTTTTTCTTAAACTATCTGGTAATAAGGAATCTCATATTTGACCTTTAAAAACCTCTAGGCCGGGCGCGGTGGCTCACGCCTGTAATCCTAGCTCTGGGAGGCCGAGGCGGGTGGATCGCTCGAGGTCAGGAGTTCGAGACCAGCCTGAGCAAGAGTGAGACCCCGTCTCTACTAAAAATAGAAAGAAATTATCTGGCCAACTAAAAATATATATACAAAAAAATTAGCCGGGCATGGTTGCTCATGCCTGTAGTCCCAGCTACTCGGGAGGCTGAGGCAGTAGGATCGCTTAAGCCCAGGAGTCTGAGGTTGCTGTGAGCTAAGCTGACACCACGGCACTCACTCTAGCCCGGGCAACAAAGTGAGACTCTGTCTCAAAAAAAAAAAATAAATAAATAAAAAAAATAAAAAAAAAAAAAATAAAAACCTCTGTAGGCTAAGAAGCCAAGCCGAGGATTTGTCCAATTATGTCCTATTAGAAGGAGAACAGATTCTAATTGAACCTACACAAATACCCATATTGCCATGAAAATAAGAATATTTAATAAGAGTTTCCAAATTCTGGAGTAATCAGGTACAGAAAAAAAGATTAATGTTCCATTTTTGTTTACAAAAGTGTACTTTGTCAAATTGCTGTAAGTTAACAAACAGCTTAAGTGAAAAGAGGAAAAGGGTTCCTTTAATCTACAAAGCAAGACATTAAAGAATCAGCAATGTTTCTAACAAAAAGTCATTGAAATCATAATTATTCTCATCAGTTAATTCAGTGCCTTACAATTAATTTTTGTTTTGCTTGATAAATGATTAGCAGTTTTATGAGTCAGTTTTCCCATTAGAGTTTTAGAAGTTCTTACCCAGTGCAACAGTAGGATCTAAGAGTTCTCAGAAACCTGTACTTACCAGGGTCTTTCTTATAAATCTATTGCAATTTTGTGTCATGCAACTGCCAAGGAAATTTGGTTGTTTTGGTGACATATAACATTTTAAGATAATAAATAGAATTATGACCGATAACATTATACTAGAACATATCAGATTTTTAGGAATTTTACATAATTTGGGGACATTTATATTAATAACATATATCCATATAAATGTTACCTAAGAAGGCTAAACATCATATGTATTTGACAATGCTTCCCATGCAATTTAACATGTCAAATAAACCTAATTAGTTTAACATGTCTCTTTCTATAAGGAGAGAAAATAATTTCTTTTGAGATATTCCAGGGACCCTTCAAGAAACTTCCAAAGTCAATTCACAGTCAAAAAGACTTAATTTAGAATTTGATTTTGGGGAACTGTCAAAAAACATCAAAAGATTTAAAACATTTGACTAAACAGGATCACAGGTCACTGTGAAACAATACTAAAGTGACAAAATATTTTAAAGGCAAATATAGAAAGTTATGGCCAGGCAAGGTAGCTCACACCTGTAATCCTAGCACTCTGGGAGGCCAAGGCCGGCGGATCGTTTGAGCTCAGGAGTTTGAGACCAGCCTGAACAAGAGCGAGACTCTGTCTCTACTAAAAAAAAAAAAAAAAATAGAAAGAAATTAGCTGGATAACTAAAAATATATATAGGAAAAATGAGCCGGGCATGGTGGCGCATGCCTGTAGTCCCAGTTACTTGGGAGGCTGAGGCAGAAGGATCGCTTCAGCCCAGGAATTTGAGGTTGCTGTGTCTATCTCTAAACTCCATCTCTAAAAAAACAAAAAGAAAACCAAATTCTAACTTTGCACAAACGCATTACTGAGCTCATTTTATTAACACTATAAATATTAATAAAATATGTCTGATCTTAGTAGTTTGACCACATGCAAAATTCCTCCTTTGCAGACCTCCTGCCACTTCCTGTATCTACGTTACTCGTTTTCTTCTTTCTTATTCTGGAACAGTCATCTTGCCTTTACACACATTTTTATTTTCCTTGATGAAAACACACACTTTGTATACATCTCCTCATTAAAAACACATCTTACTTTCTGTGTATGACTTTCATATTTATGCCATATACACTTGTTTCCTTTTATCCTTACTACTTCTAGTAGTTTTAGTTACATATATGAATTAAAATTCTTAACTCTTAGTAACTTGAGTATCTGGTGAAAATTAGGAAGTACGTGATTGCATGACTTTAAAACAGCACATGCCTCCTCACCACACAGCACGTGCAACCAGCAGTCCAACATCCCCAGCTCCTCAATGAGAAGTCAAAAATACATAATCTTTTTTTTTTTTTTCTTTTGAGACAGAGTCTCGCTCTGTTGCCCGGGCTGGAGTGAGTGCCGTGGCGTCAGCCTAGCTCACAGCAACCTCAAACTCCTGGGCTCAAGCGATCCTCCTCCCTCAGGCTCCCGAGTAGCTGGGACTACAGGCATGCACCACCATGCCCAGCTAATCTTTTCTGTATATTTTTAGTTGGCCAGATAATTTCTTTCTATTTCTAGTAGATACGGGGGTCTCGCTCATGCTCAGGTTGGTCTCGAACTCCTGACCTCGAGCGATCCACCCGCCTCGGCCTCCCAGAGTGCTAGGATTACAGGTGTGAGCCACTGCGCCCGGCCAAAAAAAAAAAAAATACATAATCTTAAACTTATATTTCACAATTGATGTTTTAGTAGTTTATCTTATTTGGAAATGATCTAGGTATTTAATGAATATCTATCATTTAAGATAACTTAGTACCATCTTAAGGTTTCAAGTTACCAAAAAGATTTTGGAAACTGTCTTCAGGCAGACATATTATGTCATTAAACAAAACTACTTGTCTCAGGTTATTTTTCTTGTTGACAAATTTTTGTAACAAAGATAACATGAGTCTATTTGAGTAAAAAAGCTAAATACAATATCCATTTTTACTAAATCACTAATATTCTTATTTAGTAAAAATTACTCAAGTCATATGAACTTGAAAAGTATATTTGGGTTAGTTTCTTTCTTTTCTGAGAAAGTGCTTTATATAAACACTTATTTTTCTCTGGGCCAAAGACAAAATGTCCCAGATAAGTATTTATTGGGAAAATGCAGAAGCACAATAAAGAAATTCTGTGGTTACAGTTATGCAGCTGCCCGAGTTCATCCTGTTGGAAAGTCTGTAGTTACGTAATCATGTGTGTGTTGGCTGCGTATCATTGGCTGGGCTTAAGTTTTGTTTCTGTCAAACACAAGCATTTACCAGAAATGACTCAAGTTTCCCTTATGTTTGCAATTTAAGAAAGGCTGAGGTCACTTATGAGGCCTCACCGGTTTTGTCTGCTCGGAGATTTTTTTAGGCCTGGTTTCCATTTAAATTTACTTTAACACATGTCAGATAATTGCGCTGCAGTTTCACAGTGATCTAGTTGGGAAGACTGAGTCTTCCTGCCATCGACAGAACCTCACCGAAGATGTCAAGCACCATCCCGCCAAGGTGAGTGTCACCAGGGAGGACTGCCGAAACTAGTAAGCTGCACTCACAAAACATCCCGCAGCCTGACAGCTCACGAGCCTTAGCCGAGAAAGCAGCCCAAGTGCTGTGAACCGGAGATGGCAATTTCCTGAGGAGTGACATGAGTGCTCATTTCCGCCAAATCTCCACCCCAGGGCTGCGGCAGTGCCCGGAGCTCTGAGCCCTTCCTGTTCTTTATCCACATACACGCCCTGAGTCAGGGAACAGCAGAGTTTGTGTGCAAAGGGCCAGATTGTAATTATTTTTGCCTTTGCAGGTCACGGTCTCTTGCAACTACTCAAGTCTGCAATTGTAGCACAAAAGCAGCCATTAGAAGTAGTAAACCAGCCAGGCAGGTGGCTCAGGCCTATAATCCTAGTGCTTTGGGAGACTGAGTCAGGAGGATCGCTTGAGCTCAGGACTTTGAGGTTGCAGTGAGCTATGATGATGCCACTGCATTCCAGCCAGGGTGACAGAGTGAGACTCTGTCTCAAAAAAATAAAAATAAAAAATAAAACTAGTAAACAAACGTATGTGGCTGCACTCCAATAAAACTCTATGTACAAAGACAGGAGGCAAGCTAGATTTAGTGCTGTACCGTGGTCCCTCTCATTCCCGTGATTTGCTGACGCCTCCCCGGTCTGTATCTC
This sequence comes from Lemur catta, assembly GCF_020740605.2. Classification (NCBI taxonomy): domain Eukaryota; kingdom Metazoa; phylum Chordata; class Mammalia; order Primates; family Lemuridae; genus Lemur; species Lemur catta. The sequence continues at coordinate 459,564 of NC_059133.1, forward strand.
CGACCTAGACCATGTCCACCCATTGAACGTCTTCACTTGGGTGGGTCACAGAGCCCAAGGGGCTCCAATCGGGACTCTTGACTTTCCATCTACCTGGATGGGGTCACTTGCACTCAGCTTCCATTCTCACCTCCTTTTGTTTATTTCCTGCACTTTAGAACCTAAAAGCTAAAGCTGCCTTTTACAGATTCCCTGGCAGCTAGCGTTCTGGGTGAGGCTGTTGGATTGAGCACATCTGTGTGAGACTCGAAAGGCAAAATGACTTGCAGGCCTCTGTCCTGCATGGAGAGTGTGGCCCAGGCAGCAAGAGAGAGGTGTCGCGATCCCCGCCGGGCTCCTGGTCACAGTCACAGCTACCCAAGTCTCTTCTTGAACTCGGTAGTCACAAGGGCCACCACTCAGCTCCTATACTTCCAGCCCACCCAACAATTTTATACTATTCCCTGTAATAAATCCATTTCTACCTTAAATACTCATGGAGTGTTTTGTTTTCTTTTTCTTTTTTTTTTTTTTTTTTTGTTGTTGAGACAGAGTCTCACTCTGTTGTCCAGGCTAGAGTGCCATGGCGTCAGCCTAGCTCACAGCAACCTCCACTTCCTGGGCTCAAGCAATCCTCCTGCCTCAGCCTCCCAAGTAGCTGGGACTACAGGTATGTGCCACCATGCCCAGCTAATTTTTGCTATGTATATTTTTAGTTGTCCATATAATTTCTTTCTATTTTTAGTAGAGACGGGGTCTTGCTCTTGCTCAGGCTGGTCTGGAACTCCTGACCTCGAGCGATCCACCCGCCTTGGCCTCCCAGAGTGCTAGGATTACAGGTGTGAGGCGTGAGCCACCGTGCCCAGCCTCTTGGAGTGTTTTCTGCATGGAGCCCTGACTGACGTACTCACCAGACCAGCTCTGCTGCCCACCACTTTTGCTCAGTAAATGGCGTCTCTGGTTTCAATCAGGTAAGAACCACAGGAGTAATGTGAACAGGGAAAAAATTACTGTAAAGGATTGTTAACTAGTAAAACGAGGTTAACTTCTGACGTTGGTAACAGACAAAGCAGCAAATGCAGAAGCTGCTACCATGTGTAGGGCTTGAAGACGGGGAAGAACCAAGGCCGTGGCAGAGCCGCCTGCCAAGTACCACGCCCAGCCGAGGCGACGCATGGAACTGACTCTCACATGTTGTTTTTTCTTTTTTATTTCGGCATATTACGGGGGCACAAATGTTTAGGTTACAGATATTGCCCTTGCCCCATCTGAGTCAGAGCTTCAAGTGTGTCCATCCATCAGACGGTGCGCACCGCACCCATTAGGTGTGGACTTACCCATCCCCTCCTCCCCCTTCCCACCTGCCCAACACCCTTGAATATTATTCCTGTATGTGCACTTCAGTGTTGACCAGTTAATGCCAATTCGATGATGAGTACATGTGGTGCTTGTTTTTCCATTTTTGTGATGCTTCACTTAGAATGGGCTCCAGCTCTATCCAGGATAACACAAGAGGTGCCAGATCACCATTGTTTTCTGTGGCTGAATAAAACTCCATGGTATACATATACCACATTTTATTAATCCACTCACGTATTGATGGGCACTTGGGTTGTTTCCACATCTTTACAATTGTGAATTGTGCTGCTATAAACATTTGAGTGCAGATGTCTTTTTTGCAGAATGTCTTTTGTTCCTTTGGGTAGATGCCCAGTAATGGGATTGCTGGATCAAATGGTAGTTCTACTTGTAGCTCTTTCAGGTATCTCCATATTGCTTTCCACAGAGGTTGCACTAGTTTGCAGTCCCACCAGCAGTGCAGGAGTGTTCCTAGCTCTCCGTATCTACACCAGCATCTATTGTTTTGGGACTTTTTGATAAAGGCCATTCTCACTGGAGATAAGTGATATCTCATTGTGGTTTTGATTTGCATTTCCCTAATGATTAGAGATGTTGAGCACTTTTTTATATATGTTTGTTGGCCATTAGTCTGTATTCTTTTGAAAAGTTTCTGTTCATGTCCTTTGCCCACTTTTTGATAGGGTTGTTTGATTTTTTTCTTGCTGATTTTCCTGAGTTCTATATAGATTCTAGTTATAGCCCTTCATGGGATGTGTAACATGCGAATATTTTCTCCCATTCTGTAGGTTGTCTGTTTGCTCTCATGATAGTTTCTTTGGTTGTGCAGAAGCTTTTTAGTTTGATCAGGTCCCATTTATTTATTTTTGGTTGCTGTGATTGCCTTTGGGGTCGTCTTCATAAATTCTTTGCCTAGGCCAATGTCTACAAGAGTTTTCCCCACATTTTCTTCTAGAATTCTTATAGTTTCATGCCTTAGATTTAAGTCTGTTATCCACCATGATTTGATTTTTGTGATAGGTGAAAGGTGCGGATCCTGTTTCAGTCTTCTGCATGTGGCTATCCAGTTTTCCCAGCACCATTTATTGAATAAGGATTCTTTTCCCCAGTGTGTGTTTCTGTCTGCTTTGTCAAATAATAGATGGCTATATGAGGATGGTTTTATAACTGGGTTCTCAGTTCTGTTCCATTGGTCTGTCTCTGTTCTTGTGCCAGTACCACACTGTTTTAGTTACTATAGCCTTGTAGTATATCTTGAAGTCTGGTAAATTGATGCCTCCTAATTTGTTCTTTTTGCTTAAGATTGTTTTTGCTATATGGGGTCTTCTCTGTTTCCATACGAAGCGTAGAATTTTTTTGCTATATCTGTGAAAAATGATATTGGTATTTTAACAGGGATTGCATTGAATCTGTAGATCACTTTGGGTAGTACAGACATTTTAACAATGTTGATTCTGCTGACCCACGAGCACAGTATGGTTTTCCACCTGTTTACATGCTCTGCAATTTCCTTCCTCAGTGTTTCGTAGTTCTCCCTGTAGAGGTATTGACTCTCACATGTTTTAATATCTATTTAATGTCTATCTATATTTTTGTTGTTGTTGAGACAGGGTCTCACTCTGTTACCCTGGCTAGAGTGCAGTGGTGTCATCGTAGCTCACTGCAGCCTCAAACTCCTGGGCTCAAGTGATTTTCTGGCCTTAACCGCTCAAGTAGTTGGGACTACAGGCAGGGCCACTGTGCCCTACTAATTTTCTTTTTTTTTTTTTTTTGTAGAGATGGGCTCTCATTATATTGCTCAGGCTGGTCTCAAACTCCTGGGCTCACGCAATCCTCCCACCTGAGCCTCCCAGAGGGCTGGGATTACAGGTGTGATTCACCACACCCTGCCCTGGTAAATTATAATTTTATAAGCAGAATTGATATACTTACTTGATTACTCCAGAATTTAAAAAGCTACTTTTTAAATTCTTATTTTTATGGTAAACAGTTGTTTGCACAAGTTCAATAAGAATCTGCTCTCTTTAAGATGGGATTCAATTAGAAACATTGGTTATGTTACCAAGGTTTTGACTGGGATGTCATATTTAAATTATTTATAGGTATTGCAGATGAGGTGTGAAGTCTACCTTGGTTTAGCTTTCTAGCCTGGAGAGGTTTTTAAACCTGAGATTCCTATATGGTCAATTGCTATTCTTGCTGCACTTATGTAAATAATCAGGCCAAATTTGATAAGGCTAAACTTGAACAAATAAATCAATCTTATTTTGATTATCTTTGATAAAAATGAGAGTAACTCTAGAGAAAAATTGTGGCCAGGCGTAGTGGCTGTAATCCTAGAACGCTGGGATGCCAAGGCAGGAGGGTCCCTTGAGGCCAGGAGTTTGAGACCAGACTGGGCAACATAGTGAAACTCCTGTTTCTACAAAAAGAAATTTTAAATTAGCCAGGTGTGGTGGTATGTGCCAGTAGTCCCAGCTACTTGGGAGGCTGAGGTGAGAGGATCACATGAGGCCAGAATTTTGAGGTTGCTGTGAGCTGTGATCACACCACTGTACTCCATCCTGGGTGACAGAGCAAGACACTGTATCTTAAAGAAGAAAAAAAAAACATTGTTTCAGAAGAAAAACTACAGTATACCTGTTATTAGACTGTAGCCCTGTTCATTGTTTTTGAGGTTTTATTATTTACCTACAATCTGGACTAAATCCTGAGTTCTGGCTTCCTCCGGTGTCTGACTACAACAGGTATCGCCCATTCCCTCACAGTCTCAATTGATTTATTTAGAGACAGGGTCTCACTCTATTGCTCAAAGTATAGTGGCGTCATCATTGCTTACTGCGGCCTCACATGCCTGGGCTCACACAATCCTTGTGCCTCATTTTTCTAAGTAGCTAAGACTAGAGGTGCACACCACCACGCCCAGCTAATTTTTCTATTTTTGGTAGAGACAGGGTCTTGCTATGCAGCTCAGGCTGCCCTCATGGTCTTTTTATTATTTTTTTTTTTTTTCTGTTTCTTTTTAGACCCTGTGCTTGCACCTCATGGTCTTTTTTTTTTTTTTTTTTTAGAGACAGAGTGTCGCTCTGTTGCCCGGGCTAGAGTGAGTGCCGTGGCATCAGCCTAGCTCACAGGAACCTCAAACTCCTGGGCTCAGCGATCCTCCTGCCTCAGCCTCCCGAGTAGCTGGGACTACAGGCATGCGCCACCATGCCCAGCTAATTTTTTCTATATGTATTTTTAGTTGGCCAGATAATTTCTTTCTATTTTTAGTAGAGACGGGGTCTCGCTTTTGCTCAGGCTGGTCTCGAACTCCTGAGCTCAAACGATCCGCCCGCCTCGACCTCCCAGAGGGCTGGGATTACAGGCGTGAGCCACCGTGCCCGGCCGTGCTCTTTTGACTTGTCTAGTTGGATACCTTCAGGCTTGGATTCATGACTTGAAATCATTATGCAAATTGAGTTTGTTATATTACTATTAACTTTACTCTGTATGATCCTTTTAAAACTCTGTACCTGTTCAACCTCTGCAAAAGTACAACTTGTAACAAACCCATGCTGGTCCAGTGCTTCACAATGATAGCTAACCTGTGAAAGTGATAAAACTGAACTGAACAATAAACTCTAGGCAGGCTTAACCCGACAGCCACTCTTTCCAAACTTCTTTATTCCTCAAATGTGGCTAAAATGGTTTTACACTGACTTAAAATTGCTAGCTATCCCCCGACATGGACCAGATCAACTAGGACAGGCCCATCCCGGCACCCAGGGACAATCAAAACCTAACCACAGGATATTTGATCAGTGATGCTTTCAGAGAAAGATTCGATCAAAAAGAGGAAACGTGAAAGTTGCCAATATCAAGATGAAGTTTGTGTCAAACCCAAACAAAACAGAGTCAGTAGGTTAAGAAGGGCCCTCGTGCACGAAGGCCTACAACAAGAACCACGACAAAACTCTCCCAAGGGCTCTTACACACACATGCCTGTAACGAGAACTTTTGCCAAGCACTTTCCAGACTGAAGCTTGCTACGTGAGTCACAAGGACAGCTAAGCAGCCGTGCAAGAACACTTGCCTGACACACTGTCTCCACTAATGAACTGATGTCAACTCCTGCAATAAGCCCCTGTAACCAATGCTCTCTTGGTTTCAGAACAACTTGCGTGTACTCTTCCTTTTGATTTTAAGAGCATTTCCTTACCTCAAGCTGCTCCAGTGTGCCCGTGGTTGGCATGACGTGCATATTCCGCATTGCAGGGCTTCTGCTCATTCTCTAATAAACGCAAGATCTTTGGCAAACCTCTCTCTGTTATTAGGTTGACGCCCTTTACTGCTGTTCTTCTCTTCTGGAACATGAAGCGTGGGCCAGAGGTGGGACATTCATCTTGCAACTGTAAGGACTGAGGATGGAAGTAAGAAGCCTGCTCTCTAAAGGCTTCATGGAGCCAGAGGCCAGGCTGGCCACTTACTTCCAGACGTCTTTTACCTGGGTCCCGGAAAATACTCCCAGGTATTTAATCAATTGGTTGGAGGTGGTGTTTGTTTGTTTGTAGGGGAGGTTGTTACTCATTGCCAAATATAATTTCTAACTGAAATTAGAATACATACAGAATACATATAGAAAATTGTCTATTAAATTGTTCTACTTCTTAGGTTCATTATGTAACGTTTTGCTGAAAAATTCACCCATTTCTTCCAGGTTTTTAAATTTGTCTCAAGACTCACACAATGAAAGCTCTTAAATTATTTTAGCCTCTTTTAGATTGGTATCTTGTTTTCTCATTCTTAATCTTGTATACTTTTCCTCTTTGATCAAGCTCACTGGAGTGTTAATCTACTTGTCTTTTTTAAAAAAATATCTATTGTATTTATTTATCCTTTCTACTATTTTGTTTGTGTTAGTGCCTGTTTCATTCTTTTACTTATTCTCTCTTCCACTGGAACATAAACACTAAGTTTCTTTAAATTTTTCTTCATTAATAATGAAGTTACTGGGAGTGTATATTCAGGGCAACTTGAATCTATGCTCCCAGGGGAAAAAGTTAAAAATAAAATAAAATAATGGAATTATTTTTAAGGCTATACATTTTCTTCAGACTACAGCCTTAGCTGCATCCTTTGGGAGTTGGATATGAAGGGAATCTACCTTTGCAGTGTTTTATATATAGTTAGTTTACAACGTCAGACAAGTCTCTTTTTCATCCAGAGATTTTTTTAAAGGATTTGTTAACTTCTTTTTTTAAATAGGAAACCCTAGTTTGTAGGGACCTGTTCATTTCAAAATATTTGTCTCTTTTTTACATTTTATTACTTTCTTAGAATTGTATTGAACTGTAATCAAATTATATGTCCTATTATATCTCTTTAACTCAACTTACATGATTATTTTGTGCCAATATGGGCTTAAATAGATGCAAAACTCTCTCTCTACATATAGTTAAATTGAGCTTGCTGTTTGTAGTATTCAATTCCTTTATTCCCATACCTGTTTTTTGTCTGCAGATTTGTCTAATTCCGGGATGGCTGTACTGAAGCTTGGGGAGGGGTGAGGGCGGCATTCTGCCCTGCGGCCCATCCCACCGTCCCGCCCGTGCCAGAGTCCGGGGATCCCGGGACAGGCCCGCTGTGCTGCGGGGGGAGGAGGAGCAGAGACAGGTTGCCGGGGCGGGGGGGGCAGTCAGTCCGGTTGCCAGGAAGCAGACCCGGACACAATGGGGTCTGGAGCTGGCAGGGCGGGAGTGTGGGGGGGTCCAGTCACCTCGCTTTGTTTTTTGTTTTCCCACACCCGGGGCCACCACGGCAGGTCAGTGCATCCCGGTCCCGTGCCGGCCCCTCCTCCGACACCCTGTCCCAGCACCACTAAAATAGCCTGTTGCCCACAGACCCAGGGGAACTCCCAGGAGTCTGGGCCTAAACTGGGAGCACATTTGTACACAGCCCAGCTGATCTTGCTTCTGGGTAGGGGGCAGAGACCAGGGCCCCCCTCCAGAGTCAGGAAAGCCACCGTTTGTTTTCCTGGCGCCTGGGATACAGGACAGGCCCCGCCCCCGAGTCGCGCTAATCCCGAGGGACGGGGAAGCGCGTTCCCGGCGAGTCTAAGCTGGCGGGGCCCCGTTGCCACCTTCCGTCCACAGGTGCCGCAAGCCGGGAGCGCCCACGACCCGCGCTATGGGCTCGGACATCTGGGTTGGCCCCTGGCGGCCACACAGGCCCCGCGGCCCCATCTCGGCGCACTTCAGAGGCCCCGGGCCCAAATACAAGCTGCCACCGAACACCGGTAGCAGGGGGCGGGCTCCGCGGTTGCCGGGGTGGGACGGGGCTGGGCCGGAGAGGAGAGACCACGGAGGCCCGTGGCTGGACCGGGTGCGCGGTACCGGAGCTGCGGGGGCTGAGGACAGGAGAGAAGCGGGCGGGTTCCCGCTCCCGGCACCGCGAACTGTGCCTGGGCGGGAGGACGGGTCTGTGCGGGGGCCGAGAGCGGTTCGCCCGGCCAGTCGGTGACGCCGGGACGCTCCCGCAGGCTACATCCTGCACGACCCATCGCGCCCCCGCGCCCCCGCCTTCACCTTCGGCGCGCCCCTCCCTACGCAGCAGACGACGTGCGGCCCCGGCCCGAGCCACCTGGTGCCCGCCCACATGACCGTGCGCGGCCGGGTCGGCACCCCCGCCTACTCCATCCTTGGCCGCCTGCGCCACTCAGCGCCTTTCCTCACTCCCGGACCGGGTCAGGACCCTGGGACCCTGGTCACCCCCACGCGGAGCTGCCTCCAGGGAGGCCCACCGGGGAATCCCGCACCCGAACCCCGAGCTCCCCTCGGGTGCCCTACGGCCCCATGTTCGGCAGCCCCATATCCGGATCTCAAAACCCAGAATCCCGATCCCCACTGGGCCTTGACAAATCGTGGCTTCAATTCCCCCAGCCCCACGACCCCATCACCGGTTCCCACCAGGCCCCCCACCCGTTCCCGCCCACACCCTTGCTTCCCCCACAGGCAGGTACTTCCCGGAGCGAGCTGGGAACGCGACGTACCCCAGCGCGCCTCGGCACACCATCGCTCCCCGAAACTGGGGTATCCACGCGGAGCACCAGACCCCAGGTGAGGTCAGGAAGACAGCACCTTGGAGCTTCCCACCCCAGACCCCGGACCGCCCTCCAGGCGCTGGGACCACCCTGCACTCGCGGGGAGCCCCCGCGCCTGTCCGCAAAGACATACCCTGCCCCAGCCGACCCCTTGCTGGCTCCTTCCCAGGTCCTGGGTCCTACACTGTGCCCTCGCTCCTGGGCCCGCGCGTCATCGGCAAAGTCTCCGCCCCAACGTACTCCATCTACGGCCGCAGCACAGTGGGCAGCTGCTTCGAGGACCTCAGCAAGGTGGGAGAGGGGCCGGTGGGCTCAGCATAGCGAGGGATCAACGGGGAGGACCGCACCTCGCGTCGGTGGGGAATGGAGGCCAGACCCACACCCCTTCCGCCCTCCTGCAGACCCCGGGCCCCTGCGCCTACCATCAGGTGAACCCTGGGGTCTACAAGTCCCGGGCCCCCCAGTTCACGATGCTACCGCGGACTTCAACTCCCCAAGACAACACTCTGAACCCAGGGCCCGCAGCCTACAACGTGGACCAGGTGGTCTGGATTCCAGGGTCAAGGGTCAGAGCCGGTGGCTGAGGGTCTAAGGTCCGAGGAAGGGGATCAGCGTTCCCCGGGGGTACAGGGGTCCCAGCGCGTAGCGGGACGGCTGGGTCCGCGAGGTCAGCGGCGTCTCCTGGGCCTGCAGCACCGGAAGCCTCGTGGCTGGACCTTCGGAATCCGGCACTCAGACTACCTGGCCAGGATGGTGACCAACGAGGACAACTGACTGACGGTGGCCAACGTGGACAGCTGGCTGACCGGCCGGGCGGGCGCGGCCCCACAACTGTTTGGTTAAAGTTTCTGAGCCAGCGTCGTGTCCGCCTGTCTCTGTTCGCGCCCACTCGGCCGGGGTCCCGGCAAGGCTAGGGGCGGGGCCGAGCGTCGGAGAGTCAGAACTTTGGAACCCCTGCGAGGGCGGGGCCGGGGCCAGAGGGTCTGGGCGGTGTCCGACCGTCGAACCCCCCCGGAGGGTGGGAAGGGTACATTCTGGGCCCACAGATTCCGGAGACCCCCGCAAGCTGGACGGAATGGGCCGGTGATCCCACCCGCCGCCTCTTTGGGCCCTCGAATTCCCGGAAGTCCTGCACCCCCCAGCCTCTTTGGAGAAAGTCCTGCACCCCCCAGCCTCTTTGGAGGAAGTCCTGCACCCCCCCAGCCTCTTTGGAGGAAGTCCTGCACCCCCCAGCCTCTTTGGAGGAAGCCCTGCACCCCCCCCCAGCCTCTTTGGAGGAAGTCCTGCACCCCCCAGCCTCTTTGGAGGAAGTCCTGCACCCCCCAGCCACTTGGGGGATTGGCCAAGACCGTAGCTGGCAGGACTTCCTCGAGGCGGCGCTTGGCGAGCCCCACTTAACTAAGGGAAGGGCCCCACCCGCCCGCTGTCCGGGGGCCGCTGTTGACCGCCGCGGACCTGCTCCTGCTCGCAGCCCGGGGACGGGTGTGCTCGAAGTGAACCCTGCGGTCCTGACCCCGCGGCCGCGGGCGAGGCAGGGCAGAGCGGAAGCAGAGCGGGCGAGGGCTGCGGTACTGAACAGGTATGGGCCGGTGCCAGCTGCGAGGTCGGGAAGCGGGAGCCACAGAGAAAAAAACGGACACGGCGAAACAAACAAGGGACAGAGGGGCAGCACCAGAAAAACACGTAGGAACAGGGTCGGGACAGGAGCGCGTGGCCGCAGGGACAAGGACACGGGCGGCAGCAGGTTCCAGATGTGTCTGGCATCCCCGTAGGCCCGGAGCTATGGCAGCCCCAGCGACGCCAGGAGCCCAGGCTCCACCCGCCCCAGTAGCGCCTGGTGACCTCTCGGGGGAAGGGAGCCGGGGACTTCCTGACGCCCCGTCAGAGCCCAAGCAGCTTCCGCAGCTGATCCGCATAAAGCGAGATGGAGGCCGCCTGAGCGAGGCGGACATCAGAGGCTTCGTGGACGCCGTGGTGAACGGGCGCGCGCAGGGCGCACAGATAGGTGCGTGGGGAGGACTGGGCCCTTCTGCCCCTGACCTTGATCCGAGGTCGGCTCCCAGAGACTATCCGTCCCTGGGAACGCCACAACCATCACTGGCCCCAGGATAACCCATTGCTTTGGGGACGCTGTCCTCACCATAATACTTCACACCCAGGGGCCATGCTCATGGCCATCCGACTTCAGGGCATGGATCTGGAGGAGACCTCGGCACTGACCCAGGCACTGGCTGAGTCTGGACAGCAGCTGGAGTGGCCAAAGGCCTGGCACCAGCAGCTGGTGGACAAACATTCCACAGGGGGTGTGGGTGACAAGGTCAGCCTAGTCCTGGCACCTGCCCTGGCTGCATGCGGCTGCAAGGTTAGAGACCACCTCCTTTCCAGACCAGAACCTTTGACCCCAGAGAGCCAGCAACCAAGCCATCCACAGGCAGCTTCCAACCCCCAGCCTGGCCCAGACAGAGCCCTCAAAGACAGGACCCAAGCTTCTCACCCCCCCCCAGAACTTGGGTCCCCTTGGGCCCCAGACTAGTCCCCTTGGAACAGAACCAAGTTCTACCAGCCGAATGCAGAACCCCCTTCCCCCCCAGTACCCCAGACAGCACTCCCAGGGAAAAGCGGAGTACCGTTCTCCCTCTGTCCCCTAGTCTTGTGTCCCCAGGGCTGGGTATCAACCTCCTCCCCAATGGACATCAGGCCCTCAACCAGGAAAATTTCATTTTCATTCCCTCTCCACCAGCTGGGCACCCACTAAAACTGCTTAAACACTGCTTAAGTCCAGCATAAGTCCTACCCAGGGAAAGTGAGGGAGCATGTGCAGGTGGGGGTGAGAAGTACTGTGCAGGTGTACTCAGCATCCCTGCCCACCAGGTGCCCATGATCAGTGGACGTGGCCTGGCACACACGGGGGGCACCTTGGATAAGCTGGAGTCTGTCCCTGGATTCAACGTCATCCAGAGCCCAGAGCAGGTACGAGACCATCTACTGGCTGTTGACCTCAGCTGATGGAGACCTTGGCCAGAATCATTGATAGACCATTAAGACCACTAATGAGGACCGGGTGCGGTGGCTCACGCCTGTAATCCCAGCACTCTGGGAGGCCGAGGCGGGTGGATCGCTGGAGGTCAGGAGTTCGAGACCAGCCTGAGCAAGAGCTAGACCCTGTCTCTACTAAAAATAGAAAGAAATGATCTGGCCAACTAAATATATATATAGAAAAAATTAGCTGGGCATGGTGGCGCATGCCTATAGTCTCGGCTACTTGGGAGGCTGAGGCAGTAGGATCGCTTAAGCCCAGGAGTTTGAGGTTGCTGTGAGCTAGGCTGACGCCACGGCACTCACTGTAGCCTGGGCAACAGAGCAAGACTCTGTCTCAAAAAAAAAAAAAGACCACTAATGAGGATATTGATCAGAGTTATTCATGGACCACTGATAGTCAATGGACTTTGGTCAAATCATCAGTGGATCTTTGATCAGGATCATTAATCTGGACTTGGTCAAAATCCCTGATGGGCCTCTGATCATTAAGGGGCCATAGAAAAGTGATCAGAATCTTGACAAGATAAAGGTCAGAGTCATTGCTGAGGATTTCTCACAATCATTCACAGATCACTGGTCGTGGTCTTGGACCTTTGTCAAGGCTGCTGCTGAGTCCTGTGATGGGGTTATTGATCCGGGTCACTGGGGATGGGGGCTGTCTGACCAGATGCAGGAGCTGCTGGAGCAAGTGGGCTGCTGTATCGTGGGGCAGAGTAAGAAACTGGTTCCTGGGGATGGAATCCTGTATGCAGCCAGAGATGTGACAGCCACCGTGGACAGCCTGCCACTCATCACAGGTGACATGACCCAACTCCAGGGGCCAGCTGCTGCAGGTTACAGAGCCCTGGTTTCTGACCTCACAGCCAGGGTCCTTTCGTTACAGGTGACCTGACTGTGGGACCTCCCCCAATCACAGTGCCCCCTTATCATAGAATGCCTGACCACCAATTTATGGGGGTGACCTGAGTCACAACCCACTAGGTGTGGCCACCCCATCCCGGGGAACTTGGCCTTCAATACCCAGGGCCCATGACCCCTCCTGCCCCTAGGGTTGGCATCCCTCAAGTCTCCCAGGAAGACCTTTGGCCCTCCATTGTCCCCTTCTGTCTCTCCGACAGCCTCCATCCTCAGTAAGAAAGTCGTGGAGGGACTGTCCGCTCTGGTGGTGGACGTTAAGTTCGGAGAGGCTGCCATCTTCCCCGACCAGGAGCAGGCCCGGGAGCTAGCGACAGTGCTGGTGAGCACCCTGCCTGCCGCAGCCTGTGGCCCCTCCATGGGGCCCCCGTGTGTCTGTGGCCTCTCTGCGGGGCTGGGCCTCTTAATGTGGACCTGACCGGCCCTCACCCCTCTACCCACACCCGCCTCACCATCCTGCTTTCTGCGTCCCACGCCCCCTTCTGCGGGGACCCACCCTCCCAACCAGCAGTCCCTCCCTCCGTCACACCCAACCCCCCAGCGACCCGGCCTCTGGCCGGGGATGACCACTCGAGGCCAGACACAAGGTCCTCCTGGCCCCTATCGCTGAAGTCTGGCATAGCGCTCGCTCCGGTTCCCACCCCAAGCCTTCCCTGCCCTCCTCCCGGGGCTGGCAACCCCGGGTGCAGCAGAGGCTGGAGCGTGCGATGGCGCAGGGCGGGGTCCACACTGAACCGCGACTCCGCAGGTGGGCGTGGGCGTGGGCCTGGGGCTTCGGGTCGCCGCAGCCCTGACCGCCATGGACAAGCCCCTGGGCCGCAACGTGGGCCACACCCTGGAGGTGGAGGAGGCGCTGCTGTGCATGGACGGCGCCGGGCCGTCGGACCTCCGGGACCTGGTCACTAAGCTCGGTGAGGGGCAGGGAGGGCGGCGGCGGGAGGCTTCGGGCTAGGCCTCCCCGCGAGGTGCCCGCACCGGCCCAGCCTGACCACCGCCCGCCGCCGGCAGGGGGCGCCCTCCTCTGGCTCAGCGGACGGGCCGAGACGCAGGCCGAGGGCGCTGCGCGGGTGGCCGCGGCGCTGGATGACGGCTCGGCCCGGGACCGCTTCGAGCAGATGCTTGCGGGGCAGGGCGTGGACCCGGGCCTGGCCCGAGCGCTGTGCTCCGGGAGCCCCGCTCAGCGCCGGCAGCTGCTGCCCCGCGCCCAGGAGCAAGAGGAACTGCTTTCACCTGCGGACGGTGAGCGCCGGAGGAGTCCGCTCCGGCCCCCTCCCCGGCCCCGGCCTCTCCCCGCCGCTCCCTCCCTCCCTCCTCCCTCTCCCCCCACCTCTCCCCCCCGCCCCCGCCCGCCCAACGCCCTCTCCCCGCAGGCACGGTGGAGCTGATCCATGCGATGCCGCTGGCTCTCGTGCTGCACGAGCTCGGAGCTGGACGCAGCCGCGCGGGGGATCCGCTCCGCCTGGGGGTGGGCGCCGAGCTGCTGGTCGACGTGGGCCAGAGGCTGAGCCGCGGTGAGCGCCGCCCCCACTGACCGCCCCGCCCCGTCCTCCCTCGCCCCGCCCGCTGACCGCCCCTCCACCGCCCCGCAGGGACGCCCTGGCTCCGCGTGCACCGGGACGGCCCCCCGCTCAGTGGCCCGCAGCGCCGGGCCCTGCAGGAGGCGCTCGTGCTCTCAGACCGTGCGCCCTTCGCCGCCCCCTCGCCCTACGCCGAGCTCATCCTGCCGCCGACCGCCGCGCAGCAATAAAGCCCTACAGCCGCAAAGCCGTGTCCGTGCCTGGCGCGCCGGGGACCGGGCAGCAGCGCGCGGGGGCGGGAGAGAGTGCTCGGGGGCGAAATCTGGGCGGCCTTGCTGGACACGTGACCTCCGGCGGGACCCACCGTCCCTCGCGCGTGCGCGGCGCCGTTAACGCATGCGCTGTGGCGACGGCGCGACTCCTGCGGTCCCGGCGTGCAGCGCGGGCGAGGGGGGTCGGGTACGAGACCCGGAAGCGCGGGGCGGCTTGCTCGGATTCACCGCCTCGCCGTGAGGTGCGGACGCCGGGGTTGGAGGGGAGGGAACAGCCCGCGCCTGGGACGCGCTCGGCTCTGCGGGGCCGGCAGCGGCGCATTCCCACCGGGCACGCCGGAGGGACCGTCGAATCTGGGGAGACGCGGGGCAGGGAGGTGTCTCGAGGCATGCACGGGTTGTCTTCCGCGGCGAGCACGGTCATAAGGTGCTCCCGTCCCGCGCGTCGCCTCAGGCGGTCCTCAGAGACCAGTCTGAGCACGAGGTGGTCTGGAAATGGCCCAGAGGGGGAGCGACGCGTCGGAGGTCAGACGGCACAGCCGCAGCCCGGGAACCGTCCGGCCTGGGGGTGGAGGCCACAATTTGGGAGCCCTCGGGAGGGTTCTCTCAGCAGGTGAGGGAGTCCCGAGACCTCCGGGTGGCAAACTTTCCGGGGCCCTGTGGAAAAGGCACGGCGGTCATCAGGCAAGGGCAGGGTGTGCGCAGTGAGCCAAGATCGGTGCCGTTGGGAAACCCGGATGTGACGAGGGTGGGGCTTTGTTGGGAGTAGGAACATTCTACATCTTTGCCAGGAAAGGGGCAGCGTTCGAGCTCGTCGATGGGAGGCACTGGTTCTCTGCTGAACTCGGGTGGGCGGGGAGCGGCCAGAGAGCCTTCGTTGTAGTGGCCGGAGGTGTCAGGAAAGGGCTGGAGGAGTCAGTTACTCTTCGGGGGTTACAACCCAGAGTTACCTACCAAGAAATGGGTTTATTGCAAATAGACACACATGCGCAGGAATCCAGGCAAGGCATGCTCTTGGAATGCTTTCATGTAGTAAGAGGCTCAGCTGCCCCGGTGCAGGACAGGGTGGGGTAAGAGAGGCTGAAGTTACCAGATTAAAGGACAAGAGTGACAAGCATGGAGTTGGCTGGGTGTGGGTGTTTGGTGCCACCTAAGCTGCAGTTTAGAGGTTTCAGAGGTGGAGCAGTTCTGAGCTCAGGTGAACAGTTGCAGACAGGCGGTGAACCTGAGAGTGGGTCTGTCTCCAGTTATGGGAGCAGCCCAGGCACCTTCTTGTCCCCTCCCCTCTGGTGTCCTGACACCTTTGCTCTTTTCCAGGTACATCAGGTCCATGCTGCTACTGGCTCGGGGGCCCAAGGCTTGGCATGGGCTCTCTCAGCTTAAATCCAGAGTCCTCCCTGGGACCCCAGGAAGCCAGGCCCTGCATTTAAAGCCCTGGCTCTCAGCAAGGCGGGGCCCTGCAGAGACCAGTGGGCAGGGCCAGCCCCAGGGCCCTGGGCTACGAACCAGGCTTCTGGTCACAGCCCTTTTTGGGGCCGGACTGGGCGGGGCCTGGCTGGCTGCAAGGGCGGAAAAGCAGCAGTGGCAGCAGCAACGGCGAACAGAGGCCCTGCGCCAGGCGGCTGTGGGCCAGGGTGATTTCAGCCTGCTGGACCACCGAGGCCAGGCTCGCTGCAAGGCTGACTTCCGGGGCCAGTGGGTGCTGATGTACTTTGGCTTCACTCACTGCCCCGACATCTGCCCGGATGAGCTAGAGAAGCTGGTGCAGGTGGTGCAGCAGCTGGAAGCCAAGCCGGGCCTGCCTCCAGTGCAGCCTGTCTTCATCACCGTGGACCCCGAGCGGGACGACGTTGCCGCCATGGCCCGGTACGTGCAGGACTTCCACCCGAGGCTGCTGGGCCTGACAGGCTCCACTGAACAGGTTGCCCAGGCGAGCCGCAGCTACCGTGTGTACTACAGCGCAGGCCCCAAGGATGAGGACCAAGACTACATTGTGGACCACTCCATCGCCATCTACCTGCTCAACCCCGACGGCCTCTTCACTGACTACTACGGCCGGAGCAGGTCAGCCGAGCAGATTGTAGACAGTGTGCAGCGGCACATGGCTGCCTTCCGCAGCGTCCTGTCATGAGCTGCCACCGCCTGTCATTAAATGGGGTGTGTTTTCATGTGTGCGTGTCTGTACCAGCAGCCCATGGAGTTCCAGCACTGTCTTTACACAGCAGGTGCAAGGGGTTTTGGGGGTACGTGGGATGGCAACACCACTTTATTAGGCTGGGCCAGCCAGGAAGCAACGGGAGTGAGCCAGAGGCACAGCTCGGGACACACGGGGGATGGTGGCCCCCACCCCCACCCCACCCGCCTCAGTGTTCCCCACTCAGGGCTGGGCCATGGAGGGGGCAGCATAGGTCTGGAAACGCTTGTGGGCCCGCTGGTGCGTGAGCAGTCTCAGGGACATGGTGTCCACAGCTGTCTCCAGCCCCGGCTGCTGGGTGATCTCCACTGTGTAGTCATTGGCCTGCAGGGGCACCGCATCAGAAGGGGCTGGGGACTGGTCCCCTCCCACGTAGCCCAGGCCACTCACCAGCTGCAAGGAGGCCAGCATGGAGCGACACACCTCGAAGGCAGGCTGGCCGGCCACCAGCTTTGCAAAGGGACACCACTCGTTGAGCTGTGGGAACTGTGAGACCACCTGGTCCCCGTAGGTGTGGATGTCAAAGGGCAAGTGCTCCTCCTGTACAGGGGAGGGGCACCTTGGCTGTGCGCAGGCCCCCTACGAGCCCCGGACGAGCCCCAGGCAGCAGGAGGCTCCGTTCTCACCTGCTCCTGGAGCAGGGGCCGGACAGTGTCCTCCCACTCCCTGACGCGCTGGCTCAGCTCTGTCTCCTGCACAAACTTCTGGGAGGTGGCGATGAACAGCTCCTAGCGGGGGCCAGCGGGAGCTGCCGCCTTCTGTGCAGGGCCCTGGGCCCCCACCCGCAGCCAACGGCCCGCCCCTGACCCAGGCCTACCACATTCCTTCGAACCAGCTCCTCGTAGCTCAGGGACGCCGGCACGGCCTCTGCATCTGGGGCAGGGGCAGCTGTGAGCTGCTGCAGCTGGGGGGCCACTGTCCCCTCCCTCCTGTGCTCAGCGGCCCCTCAGCACCCCCTGGCAGCTGCCCACTCCCAGACCTACCCAGGGCAGCAGGCTCCCTGGGGCTTGCCCCTTCGGGCTCCACGTACTCCTGGGGCTCCAGGAAGTCATCTGTCACGAGGCAGGAGAGACGTCCAGAGACCCAGTCAGCGGGCGGCAGGTGCCGCACCCCCTGCCCAGCCCCCCAGCGGGCACCCACCTGCTGCGCCCAGGTCCTCCAGGGACTCCTCCAGGCGGTCTTCCTCTGAAGGCCACAGCCCCTCCTCGACCCTCGGCAGCCACTGCTTGCCCATCTATCCAGAGAGAACACCCGTGAAGGGCACTGCCCTCTCCCAGCAGGGCCCCGTGTGGCCCCATACCACGGCCACTGACCAGTACTTGCCTCCCTCCTCTGCAGCGTCCGCAGGGTTTTCAGCTGCTCCCGCACATGCTCCCAGTACAGGACCTCCATGTCTGCAAAGACCTCGTGAGAGCTCCCTGCCCTGCCCAGGTCCTCACCGGTCTGACCGCAGGCAGGGGGCTGGCACGGGGGAAGGCAGAGTAAGACTCTTCCCTGAGAAAGGTGCACCTAGGGCCTCGGCTCACCTGCAAAGGACGGGCCCTTCTGCCGGGGCCGCCTGCGGTCAGCGTGGTCAGCGTCTGTGAGAGAATTCGCTCAGCAGGAGGCGAGCCAGGGCCCCGACCTGCCCACAGGCCCAGGGCTGCTCGCAGCACGGGGGAAAAGGGTGCCGAGCCCCCTCCACTGGCCCTGGCCCGGCCCCAGCTCCCAGGGGCCTGGGGTGCCCCACGGCCCACCCGCTGCACTCACAGGCAGCCAGGTACCACTGGTGGAAGTCCTGCAGCTTGGCAGGACCCTTCCTCTTGCGCTTCTGTCCCGGAGCCGCCTCCACACAGGGGGGCACAGAGTAGGGCCTGCCTGGGGGCAAACAGGATGGCGTCTCAGTGTGGCTGAGCATCAGGACGCGGAGCCCACCTGCCCACCCCAGCCACGGGCACCCGGGTGTAGGTGTCCCCCGCTCAGTTACCTTTCTTGAAAGGCTTAGAGTCCAGGGAGTCGAAAGGGTCCAGGCTCTGCCAGGGGTCTGCAGTCTCCTGAGAGAAGACAAGCAGAGGTGGGAGGATGAGGGGTGCACCCCCCCAAAAGCCCAGACACCCAGTGCAGTGACAGCCAAGGGGCGCCACGCACACTCAGTGCAGGGTCACAGAGGATGACATTCGAGGGAGGGAGCCCAGAGCTGCGGGACAGGGGACTTTAAATTCTGGGAGGAAGAAGATGCCTTGCAAGTGTGACGGGCCACAGGCTAGGAGCACCAAAGGCCAGTGGGAACAGGGGCATGAGGGGCAGACAGCGAGGTCCTCGTGTCTGCTCTCCCCTCCACACCTGGGGTGCAGGGCCCCGACACTCCTACCTTCAGCCGGGACACAGGCTCTGGGGGCGCCTCTCGCTCGCGCAGCAGGTACCTCCTGGGCAGGGCAGTGCTCTGCAAAGAAACGGCCCACAGTCCCCTCCTCCCCTTCTCCACCCAGGGCTCTGGGCACCCCAGCAGTTCTGCCCCGGGGTCAATGTCAAGAGCCCTGCAGGAAGTTCTTGGGGGCAGCAGTTCAAATAGAACAAACACAGATTAGTAGTCACGGGACTACTTTTTTTCCTTTAAAAATATGAGAGAAAAATAGAATGTCAAACATGCATGTTATTTACCAACCAGAATTAAGAAATGTTAACATTTTCTCCTGTATGCATCAGGTCGGGTATTTTTTAATAAATAAAAGGAATGATTTCTAAGCTCTAGGTTGAACAGAGTTGAACCTTGGGGCTTGAGTGAGGTAGCAAAGGCCCCGAGGCCCACCCCTCCTGCAAGCCCGACCCCGAAAGAGGCCTCGGAGACCAGCTCCCTTCCCGGGCAGCCGTGCGCTCCACGGGGCTCAGACCCCTGCACACGAGCACAGGCCTGAGCAGCGGCAGCTCTGCTCCAAGAAGAGAGGGACAGACGCTGCTGCCAAAACCGCTGGCTGCAGGGGTAGCCTAGGGCTGGCTGCGGGACAGCCTGACTTCTGGGCAAAGACCACGGGCCACAGCACTGTCCTCCTGTGCAAGGTGACTCTGCGCAGAGCCAGGGCCCGCCCAGCTGACAGCTCGGTCTCTGCAGGCCTCAGGGTGGGCCCCACCTGCTGTAGGGTCCCGGGCTCCTCGTGCTCCAGGGGGGACTGGGGGGCTATGGCCTCAGGGAGCTCTCCTGCCTCCTCTGCGTCCTCGTCCTCACCCCTGCCACTGGGCATCGGGCCTTCCGGAGAGGTGCCTGGGCAGGAAGCAAGAGCTGGTCAGCCCCGAGGAGCCTGAGGACCAGACGGCAGCAGGGCCGACACCGAGGGGACCCGACAGGCCTCTTCCTGCGAACCCAGAGAACGCAGTGGGCGCCTCACACTCTTTATCACACTAGTGGGCTCTGTCTGGGTCATCCTATTTCTCTGCAAATGCTCCTCTTTAAATGCTGCCATCTATGTCTGCCCGGAGAGGAGGCCGGGAGGGTAGTCAGAGCCAGACCCTGAAGCAAGACAGACAGAGGCCTCCGAGGCCGGGGCCCGAGTGCAGCTGCTCCCCTTCCCCACACCACAGGCTGCGGCGGAGCAGGCAGGCGGGCAGCTGGGGTAGCTGAGAGCAGCCCCGTCTGCTGGGCTTGACCTCCCCGGTGCCCCTACAGCCAGGCCCGCCAGGGAGCTCTCACCGGGCTCGTGGGAGAAGCGGAGCACAGGAACGGGACTCCCGCACACAGACACTTCCATCAGCTGCTCCTCGGCCCTCCCGGCATCTGGGAGAGACAGGGCGGAGGGTGGGCCCAGCCCCGCCCCAGACGGTTCCCACCTGCTGTCTCAAGACCCCTCCAAGGGGCCGGCAGGAGGGCAGGCCCAGCAGGCCGCCAGCCTCAAGCTGGCCAGAGAGAGCGGGGCCCCACCAGGCGTCAGGCCCCGGTACCGAGGCCTGCTGTGACCTTGTCAACATGCAATCAAGGCACAGCAAGGCCTGGTGAGGGGGACAAGTCCCAGCTGACCTACGACCTCCACAGAGCAGGGCGGGCACCTGGGGAGAGGGAACCCCCCAGACCAGAGCTAGCGAGCACGGGGGTCCCCACCAAGCCCTGCATCCTGGCCCTCACCCTGCTGGCTCCTTGGCATGGGGGACATACCCGCAGGCTCCAAGGGGGACGTGCCCACCGGCTCCAACATGAAGGCCCCTCTGGGGTGGGGGGTGCAGGTATTCATCCTGAAATCCTTCCGACTGGCCAGGACCTCGCCCTGACGGCTGTGCTGGCGAAAACATGCCCCTGTAGAGACCCTTCCCAGGAAGCCCCCCTCCCTGCTGGGCTCAAGCCCTACCTGTACAGGGGGTAGCTGTTCTTCTCCACTTCATCAGGGGCCACCAGGGCCATGGGCAGGAGGGGGACGGTGAGGACCTCCTGCGTGGAGGCCGAGGGCAGGTGAGCGCAAACCCCTGGGACTCCAGGAGGGGAACCCACACAGGGCAACACCACCTTCCCACACCCACCGGGGGAAGAGCCAACCCCTGCCCAAGGCAAAGGGGCTGGGGCACTCACACTGGGAGCCTGGTCATTCTTCAGGTCCACGTTGGCCCGGGAGTCGGGGAAGTCATCTAGCGACAGGAACTGTGGGGAGGCAGGCAGCTCACGGGGCGGGGCCCAGGCAGGCACACGGGGGCAGGGCCAAAGCCCAAGAAACTCACCTCATCCTCTGCCTCCAGGGGAGCCCCTGAGCTGGCATCCCCATTGGCCCTGTCTTCCTGCACCGAACAGAGCTGCTTGGCCCGCCTGAGAGAGAAGGGCATGGCGTGGGCGTCCCAGGAGGCCGCCCGCAGGCGGAGCCGCGCACACGCCCTCAGCCCCGGCTCCCACCTCCAGCACCCACCTCTTGCCAGAGATGAAGTCGAGCGCCTGGTAGACGAGTGAGTAGAGGTACTCCACCTGGCGACCGGGGTGGGCAGTGAGGGCACGGAAAGGAGGGGCCACCCACCGGGGGCCACAGCCTCCCCCAAAGCTGTGAAGCTCCCCAGCCTCTAGAACGAGCCCTGCCAATTTTGCCACCAAAAATAATTTCCGAATCAAACTAGTATCTCATGAGAATTACTCTACCAGCGGAGACTACCTACTTCCCGCCTCTGCCCCCTACACTCCACACAGCAACAAGCGCGGCCTTCTCGACGTGAGGCTGACGGCAGCGTGGTGCCCAAGGCAGGCCCCACAGTCCTGGGCCATCGGGCCGCAGGCCCGGCCTCCCACGCCCAGCGCCCGCCCCACCAGGCCTGCGTCCCTGCCGCCAGCGCCCTCACGAGAGCTCCCCCCGCCCCGGCCAAGTCCCGGCCAAGTCCCGGCCACCCCATCCAGGAGCCCCCAGAGTCTCCGACAGCCCCCACAGCCCCTTTCCCTTCACTTGCTTCTTGGCCACCACTAGGTGGGGGCCGGGGTTTCCGAGGTGCTGACAACGTGCACTCGCGAGGAGGGGCAGAGGGAGGGCGGATGTGTACGTGCCACCCGGGCTGTCGCCAAGGGTGCGCACCAGGTGTCATCCGTCGGGACAACAGAGCCAACCAGCACACAAGACCCTCTCTGCCCGGCCACACCACTGTAAGTCAAAAATTGTTCTCTGTTGTTAAGAGGTGTCGAGACAGCAGGGGTGAGGCCCGAGGTGCTGGCGAGGCAGGTCAGCAGCTGGGCATGAGCTCTGCTACCGGCCCCACCAATCGCCAAGACCCGCGGCCAGGCGGGGCCCACCTTCTTACTGTAGACGCAGGCCGAGCCCTGGATCAGCAACGCTGCTTCGATGAAGTTCATCGTGGTTTTGCCTTCGTCAAAGGAAATGCAGATCTGGTCCAGCTGCAAGAAACAACACCGGGCGGGGGGATGCCGAGGCCCAGTCTGCACTCAAGTCTTCTGGGACAGCCACCCGCCACCCGCCTCCTCCAGCCTCTCAGACCGACAGCTCCAGCTCTGCCCTGGGCTCCACAGTAGTGCCTGGATTGATCCAGACAGAGAGAAAGGTGTCTGTGACCTCCCCCCACTTCCTGTAACAAAAATCTTCCTGTAATTGGGAAGAGAGAGGCCCCCGGAGCACGCCGTCCACAGATAGCCAGAGCCGCACTCCAGCCCCCTTCACAAAGCACTGGAGGCGCTCCACGCTGCACCTGCCCCTCGGGGCCAACTGACAGGCTCCAGCAGGAAGACTCCTCCTCACTCCGAGAGAAGCAAAGGGAACCTCGAGTGGGCAAGACAGAGACAAAATGCTGGGTCTCCATCCTTCAAGCAGAGAACTCAGGAAAGTTCTGGGTGGGTCGTCACCTTCCTCTGCAGGCCCCTCAGCCTCCCCTGAGCCCTAGCTCGTCTGTCACCCTTTAAACACCCGAGTTCCGGGCTCTACCCTCAGCCTTGTCCTCTGCCCACAGCACACCCCCCACCACATGCTCTCGTCCCTCCTGTGCCACGTTGCCAACAGTCACAAGCCCATCCCCAGACACGGCCTCTCTCCCAAGCTCCAGGGCTGCGTCTGCAGCCACCGGCCGAGCATCTCCATGGAGACGTCCACAAACATTTTATCTCCATACCCCACCCAAGATCTTCCCCACAGAGTGGGCCCCTCTCATGTCAGCAAACGACACTTTGAAGGAACTACATGTTTTTCCTCAACGCTTCCATTTTGCTTTTCTATCTGCCTGGAACACTCGCCCCCAACTGTCCCCGGTGTAAATTCTGCTGTCTCGGTGCCCAGGGCCACCCTGCCACCCCATTAGTGTGATCCTGTCGCACCGTTTTCAAGTCTCTCCTCCCTTAGGGGACCATGAGCAGCACGAGGGTGACTCCAGCCTCTAGTTCAGTGCCTGACGCTGGCGCCCAGTACATTCCCAATGAACAGGTGAAGCAGTAATGTCAGAGCGGAGCCTGAAAACACACGGAAGCTCACCAGGCAGAGGGAGGGAGTAGCATTTTAGGAAATGATCGCTCACACAAAGGCAGTGAGCAGAGACAGGATGCAACTGCTTAGGAAAATGAGTCCTACGCAAACATGGCCAAGTGCAGGGTGCTGGGAAGAGGCAAGATTTTAGGCACCACAGTAGCACAAAGGGGGAGGCTCTAGCAGGGCATCGCCAAGGGGAGCCACTTCCATTACTTCTTTCAGGGTAAAGGGAGTTTGTCAGGTCACTGAATGCGGGAGGGGAACAGGCACACGACAGTCTCTGAAGTGTGAGGAACTGGGGAGTGCTCAGGATCGAAGGCCTCGGCCTGAAAGACGGGAATGTGAAGGGGACCCCCTTCCCCTCAGTGACCCCCAGCCCAGCTGCGTGGAAGACATGGGAGGGGCGTGGAGGGCAGGAGGAACCATCAGTGCAGGGCTCCAGGCAAGAGGGAGGCTGGGCCAGAGCGGTGGTCACCGTGTAGAGCGGCATGGACTTGGCAAGGACAGGACTTGGGTTGAGCAGGGGAGGTGGGAGGAGGCAAGGAGCTCAGAGCCTGGAGTTTCTGGGTGGGCAGGTTGGGGGGTATCTAGAGTTCAGTGTGGACGTGTTCAATATAAATCTTGGTTAAGACATCCAAGTGATGTTTGAGGTAGGCAGTTGGCCAAGCGCAGCGGCTCACGCCTGTAATCCCAGCAATTTGGAAGGCTAAGGAGGGAGGATTACTTGGAGCCAGGAGTTTGAAACCAGCCTGAGCAAGAGTGAGACAAGACACCATCTCTACTAAAAATAGAAAAACTAGCCGGCCATGGTGGTGTGCACCGGCAGTCCCAGCTACTCAGGAGGCTGAGGCAGGAGGATCGCTTGAGCCCAGGAGTTTGAGGTTGCAGTGAGCTATGATGATGCCACAGCACTCCACCCGGGGCAACAAAGCGAGACTCTCCAAAACAAAAAAAAAAAAGAAGGGGAAAGACAAAACTAGAAGCTAGGACTTCAGCGGGTAGAGGTTTGGCAAGCTAGACACATGAGCCTAGACACAGAGCCAGGAAGTGGATTTACCAGGTGTCTTCAGGGACCCTGCTTAACACACTGACTGCCACACTAGAAAAAAAAATTTCTTCCTTGGGGCCACAGTGTTTTATTAGGAAAATAGAATAAAAACTTTGAAAACAAAACAGTCCTTTCTAATTTAACGAAAACCGAAATTTATTGACTTCTATTCATTTAAGTCACATTTTCAGAATTAATTTGTCAATATTAATTGTAACAATAAGAACATCAACAAGTAAGATTTTCACGAACCAACTGCAGGGTTTTGCCCAGAATTGCTTCACAAGGCCCTGGGCTCAAAACTAGCATGAGTTAAATACAAGTCATGTGGCAGTTAACGTGTTAATGTGGAAGCCTGAATCCAGAGGACTCCACCCAGCCTGGTTCTCTGCATTTTCTCGGCTCACTGTGCATCAGAGCAGAGAAGGTCAGCAACTGGATCACTTGCTCATTTAAAAAACATTTATTCTGGCCAGGCACGGTGGCTCACGGCTGTAATCCTAGCCCTCTGGGAGGCCGAGGCCAGTGGATCACTCGAGGTTAGGAGTTCGAGACCAGCCTGAGCGAGACCCCGTCTCTACTAAAAAAATAGAAATAAATTAATTGGACAACTAAAAATATATATAGAAAAAATTAGCCGGGCATAGTGGCGCATGCCTGTAGTCCCAGCTACTCAAGAGGCTGAGGCAGTAGGATCGCTTAAGCCCAGGAGTTTGAGGTTGCTGTGAGCTAGGCTGACGCCACGGCACTCACTCTAGCCCAGGCAACAAAGTGAGACTCTGTCTCAAAAAAATATATATATATTTATTCTGCACCTCCCATGTGCTGGGCACTGTAAGCAGAGGGAAGAGAGCATAAATGCGGTCCATGCCCACACAGAATTTACATTCTAGGGTGGAGACAGACCACAAACAAGTAAATAAGTTGAAGAATGGCTTGTGGCAATAAACATTCTAATGTACATAAAGTGCTAAAACAGAGAGAACTACTTTAGACAGGGTGGTCAGCGGACATCTAAACTACAACCTAAACGATGAAAAGGACTTAGTCATAAAAGAATATTCTGAAGCTGAGCACAATGGCAGATGCCTATAATCTTAGCTACTTGGGAGGCTGAAGCAGGAGAACTGCTTGAGCCCAGGAGTTTGAGATCAGCCTGGGCAACATGGTAAGACATTACTTCTTTTATATTAATACACACACACATATATATTCCTTAGTGGGAGAAGAAAGTATATATACCTTCTGCTATGAGCAAGCTTGGGGTGCCAAAGGTTGACTGGTTCAAAAGAATAAGGTAGTGACCAGATGTGATGGCTCACGCCTGTAAGCCCAGCACTTTGGGATGCTGAGGCAGGAGGACTGCTTGAGGCCAGGAGTCCAAGACTAACTTGGGCAACACAGCAAAACCCCGTCTCTACAAAAAGTTAAAAAAAATCAGCCAGGCATGGTAGCATGCACCTGTAGTCCCAGCTACTCAGGAGGCTGAGGCAAGAGGATCACTTGAGACTGGGAGTTCAAGGTTACAGTGAGCTATGATTGCCACTGCATCAAAAAAAAAAAAAAGAACAAGGTAGAGAATAGCCCAAGATGAAGCTAAAGCATTAAGCTAAGACAGATTCAGAGGAGGAAGTTTCGGTTTTATTGAATACAATGGAAGGCCACTGAGGGGCCTTAGGCAGAGTAGTGCTGTGGCCTGATTTTAATTTTTTTAAGAGTCGCACTTGCTGCTGGGTGGAGCATGGATTGGTCTGGAATAAAAACAGGGGTAGGGAGCCCAGATGGGAAGGTTTTACACAAATCCAGGCCAGAGGAAACGGAGAACAGATTAATTCAAGTGATATTCTGGTACATAACTGATGGAATTCATGGGTGAACTGGGTGTGGAATGTGGAGCTTCACTACAACAGCACTTAGCTTTCACCTTTGGTCAATGGAGATGGGGAACACTAGGGTTTGAGCAGAAAAATGAAGAGCTCCATTTTAAACATGTTAAATATGAGATGTTTGTGTGACATCCTAGTGAATGTCAAGAGAGCAGCTGGATACATAAAAGTAGGTTCAGAGAAAAGATCTGATCTCAGATGGAGGTATAAACCTGGGAGTTGTCCTCCTACAGGCCACATTTTACATTACGAAAATAAGTGAGATTGTTTAGGGGAAATGTGCCAGAAGACAACCCAGGCCCCCTCCTGAGGAACTCAATACTTAGAGACTGGTTGGGACAGAAAAAGTAGGTAGTTAAATAGGAAGAAAATCATACTACCATCGTTTCAAAAGGGAGGGAGTGGCCAATCCAATAAATGCTGCTGAGTTGAATAAGATGACACTATTGTCCCTTGGATTTAGTAGGATGAGATCACCGTTGATCAAGACAAGAGACATTTAAGGGCAGTGGAAGCCGGATTGCAGTGGGCTGAGGAGTGGAAATGAAGCGCAGAGACGGAGTAGCCAGCTCCTTAACAGACGTCTAAGCAGGGCTGTCAAACATGGAAGAAAGACGAAATGCTGACAGCATGAGACACGGCAGTAGCTTGAAACTGGTTTGAACACCCCAGGTAAGAGATCTTTCAAACACACAAACATGCACACTATAACTGAAACAAAAATGATAACACTTCCTAGTCTAGTCCATTGCATTAGAGAAAAATGCTGGTCACCACCCACTAAATCGCTTTCACGGATCACTAACGGGTAGAGACGTGCAGTGACAGGTCCAGGCCAACCTGGCGAGAGATGATCTCGGGAGGCAGGGTGGAATCGGGAAAGAAGCCAGTCTGAGGACGAGCGCGGCCAGGGGGCCGGATGGCCACAGCCGAGGCGGCGGCGGGGCCGCTCGCAGCCCCCGGCCCAGAGCGCCCGCCCCGCACCACTCCCCGCCGCCCTCACCTCCTCCAGATACTCGCCCAGCTGGGCCGCCACGTCCACCTCCCAGTTCTTGGTGAGGTCGCGGATGGGCTGCAAGAGGTGGGCGAAGCGCGCCTCCACGTCCTCCATGTCCGGGAGGGGCCGGGCGGCAAGAGGACCGCAGGACCGGCTTCCGAGGGACACGGTGCTCTCAACCCGCCACTAGTTCTGGCGCCATTTTGCTGTTCCCGCCCAGGAAAGTACGCAGACCAGCGACGCGCGCATATCTATGACGTAATACGAGCCAAGGCCTTGAGGAGGGAACCTCGGCGCCTCTCGGCGGGAGCGCACCGGAAAAGCCACGATGCGTGCTGGGGGCGGGGCAGGAAGGGCGGGGCTTGGCCTGCCGTGGGTGGGGCCCAGCGGGCGGTGGGCGGGTTTGGAGCGGTGGGACTTTGGGCTACCGCGGGGGGGCGGGACTTGGGCTGCCGAGGGCGGGGCTTGATGCTGCCGTGGGCGGGGGTCGGCGCGGCTTGGGCGCCCGGGGCGAGGCTTGGGAACTGCCGAGGGCGGGGCTTGATGCTGCCGTGGGCGGGGGCCGGCGCGGCTTGGGCGGCCGGGGCGGGGCTTGGGACTGCCGTGGGTGGGACTTGGGCGGCAGGGGTGGGGCTTGGGGCCGCCAGAGGCGGGGCTTAGGCTGCCAGGGACGGGCGGGGCTTAGGCTTGGGCGGCCGGGGGCGGGGCTTGGTCTGCTGAGGGTGGGGCTTGGGCCCGCCGGAGGCGGGGCTCAGGATGCCGCGGGCGGGGCCGCGGGACCCGCGGGCTCTGCTCCAGCCGGCCGCGTAGCGGACATGGCGGGCTCCAGGCTCCCGCGGCAGCTCTTCCTCCAGGGCGTGGCCGCCGTCTTCATGTTCGCCTTTGCTTCCCTGTACACGCAGATCCCGGGTGAGGGCGCCCAGGGCGGGGCACCCCCCAGCGCGCGGGAACCCGCGTCCTCTCTGCGCCCCGCGCTCACGCCGTCGCGGGGGCAGCGGGGGCCAGGCCTGACGCGCGGGGCCGGGGGCGGCCGCTGGGTCCCGCGGGGGTGGGGTCGGAGGCGTGCAATGCTGCGTTTCCCGCAGGGCTCGGATCTGACCTGGGCGGGGGCGGGGCTTCCCCGCACCCGGCGGGCGGGCCGGAGACTGGCTCACCTGGAGCGGAGGGGCGTGGGAGGTCCCGTCCTAGGAAGCTGGGCGGGCCTCCTGGGCCCAGGGAGGGGTGTCAACAGGTTCTGACCTGGGCAGACATCCCGGAAGGGCCGTATGCCCTGACCTAGGCTGGGGGTGTCCAGGGCCTGGCGCTGACGTGCCCTCCCACAGGCCTCTATGGCCCGGACGGCATCCTGCCTGCACGGAGGACGCTGCGGCCGCAGGGCAAGGGGCGCTGGCAGCAGCTGTGGGAGACGCCCACGCTGCTGTGGGAAGCCCCGCGGCTGGGGCTGGACACCGCGCAGGGCCTGGAGCTGCTGAGCCTGCTGGGTGCGCTGCTGGCGCTGGGCGCCCTGCTGCTGCGCCCGCTGCGCCACCCCCTCGTCTACCTGCTGCTCTGGGCCGCCTACCTATCGGCCTGCCAGGCAAGTGGGGCTGCCTGCTGCCCCCACACACCACTGGGACCCCTGTCCCAGCTCGCTCCAGACCCCCAGCCCACTCCCCTGCCTCTGCCTTACCTGGCTCTGCAGACACACACTCCTGCCCCCTGATAGCCGGTCTCCCTACAGGTGGGCCAGGTGTTCCTTTACTTCCAGTGGTGAGTGACTGCTGGGTGTGGGGCCCCAGGAGGCTGGTGGGGCGGGGGGTGTTTGCTTCCGGGGAAGGACCCTCCGAAGGAAGCAGTGGGGAGGGGACTCTGCGCTACTTCCTCTCCCTGCAGGGACTCCCTGCTGCTGGAGACTGGCTTCCTGGCTGTGCTGGTGGCCCCGCTGAGGCAGCCCCCACAGGGCAAGCAGACCCCCAAGGGCGGCCCAGCAGGGGCCTTGCCCCACGAAGCCCTCCCCTTCTGGCTCGTGCGCTGGCTGCTGTTCCGCCTCATGTTCGCCTCGGGTGTGGTCAAGCTGACCAGCCGCTGCCCCGCGTGGTGGGGGCTCACTGGTGAGGGTCCCGGCCTGGACCTGGGGTGGTCTGGGGGCTCTGCCCAGCGCCGACCACCTGCCCGTCACCTGCAGCCCTCACCTACCACTACGAGACGCAGTGCCTGCCCACGCCTGCCGCCTGGCTGGTCCACCGCTTGCCCGTCTGGCTGCACAAGCTCAGCGTGGTGGCAACCTTCCTCATCGAGATCGCCGTGCCCCCTCTGTTCTTCGCCCCCGTTCGCCGCCTGCGCTTGGCGGCCTTTTACTCCCAGGTGTGTGGGGCCTCGGCACTGTGCAGTGTGTCTCACTGGGGACAGGTGGCAGCTGCTGTCAGGGAGGCCTGGTGGGCAGAGGGGTGTGCCCCGCCAGGTTGGAGGACGCCCGTCTGTGGGCAGCAGGGCCCAGGGTAGGTGGCCGGAGCGCCCAGTGCAGGTCCTGCCCCCACCAGGTGCTGCTGCAAGTCCTGATCATCATCACCGGCAACTATAACTTCTTCAACCTGCTGACGCTGGTGCTCAGCACCGCCCTCCTGGACGACCGGCACCTGGCCGCTCAGCCTGGCCACAGCCACCGAAAGACGGTTCCCACCTGTGAGTTTCAGCCTGTCCTGGGCAGCCAGCCGTCCTCAGCCCCGTGCCCTCCCAGGGTGTCTTCGTCCCCCCAGCACCCCCCACGTGAACCCCACTCTGGCTCCACCCCCGCCCCCTGGCTGTGGACCCTCTGCAGAGCCACTCCTGCCCTGCTCCACAGCCTGGCCCAAGGCCCTGCTGGCCTGGCTGTCCCTGCTGCTGGAGCTGGCCGTCTACGCTGTGCTGGCCTATGGCACCGTGCACTGCTTTGGCCTGGAGGTCGACTGGCAGCAACGCACCATCCACTCCAGAACCAGTGAGTACCAGCTGGGGGGGCAGAGGGGAAGGGCTGGACCACCCTTCTTACAGCCCCTCCCTCGGTAGCCTTCACCTTCCACCAGTTCTCCCAGTGGCTAAAGACAGTGACCCTGCCCTCCGTGTGGCTGGGCGTGGCCTCCCTCGCCTGGGAGCTGCTGGCTGCCGTCTGGAGGTGCGTGGCCTGAGACGGGGGGAGGGAGGGAGGTGCGCAGGGTGGGCCTGACCGCAGCTGGGTCCCTGCCCCAGGTGGACCCAGGTGCGGGGATGGCTTCGGAAGCTCAGTGCTGCAGTCCAGCTGTCTGTCCTCGGCACTGCCACGGTGTCCTTGTTTGTGATCAGCCTGGTGGGTAGTGCCGCGGGGGGGTGAGGTTGGGAGGGGCTGCAGCAGCAACACTGAGCCTCTGCCCGCCTGCGTCTAGGTGCCCTACTCCTACGTAGAGCCGGGGACCCACGGGCGCCTCTGGCCTGGGGCCCACCGCCTGTTTGGCGCCGTGGAGCACCTGCAGCTGGCCAACTCCTACGGCCTCTTCCGCCGCATGACCGGCCTGGGTGGGCGGCCCGAGGTGGTGCTGGAGGGCAGCTATGACGGGCACCGCTGGACGGTGAGGCCCCCCATGGGTGGGAGCTGGCGGGCACGGGTCAAGGGGTCAAGCTGGCCCAGCTGACTGTGGCTCCGGCTGGCAGGAAATCGAGTTCATGTATAAGCCTGGGAACGTGAGCCGGTCACCGCCCATTGTGGTGCCGCACCAGCCGCGCCTCGACTGGCAGATGTGGTTTGCGGCCCTGGGCCCGCACACACACAGCCCCTGGTTCACCAGCCTGGTCTTGCGCCTGCTGCAGGGCAAAGAGCCAGGTGAGGCGTGGGGGGCGCGTGGGGGGCGGGGTGCATGGGGCCAGAATGGGGCCATGCTGAGCCCCTCCCCCGCCACAGTGATCCGCCTCCTCCAGAGCCACGTGGCCAGGTACCCCTTCCACGAGCAGCCGCCCACCTACATTCGGGCCCAGCGCTACAAGTACTGGTTCTCCCAGCCCGGGGAGCAGGGGTAAGGCCAGGGCGCCGGGTGGGTGCTGGGGCCTGGGCTCTGGCCGCGCCCTAAACATCTGGTCCTGTTGCAGCCAGTGGTGGCGGCGGCAGTGGGTGGAGGAATTCTTCCCAGCTGTGTCCCTGGGGGACCCGACGCTGGAGACCCTGCTCAGGCAGTTTGGACTGCAGGTAATAGGGGTGTCAGTCAGGATGGGGAGGGGCGGGCTGACCCCTGCCACAGGGGTGATCCCTGTGGGCCTCCCTCAATATCGTCCCCACAGGATAAGAGCCCACTCCGGGCCCGCAGCTCCAACAGCACCTTGGCCTGGGCCCTCCACTGGGTGCGGACGCAGCTGTCGCCCCTGGAGGCTCCCACCCTGCTCTGGGGGCTCCTCGTGGCTGTGGCGGCTGTCCGAGTTGTGCAGGCCCTGCCGGCCCCCTGGTCTCTCCAGTCCTCCCCGCCGGCCAGGGGGGAGAAGCAGAGACAAGCCCCCAAGAAGGACTTGGGAGCTGCCTGTGAACAGGCTACCCCAGCCCCCGACAACTGCAGCAGTGGTTCCCGGACCCCCCGGCGGAAAAAGTAGCTGTGTTCTGTCAGCCGTGTGTCCCGAGAGGGTCAGGGTAGGTCCCCAGCACAGCTCTGGTCTCTTGCAAGAGGACATGGCCCAGCCACCGTGCCTTAGCCAATTCTGCCAAGCTAGACGCAGGTTGGGGGGTTGCCCCCAGAGGATTGCCGGGTGCTACTTTGAGGGCCCCCTTGTCCCCTGACACCAGGCCCCCACCACTGCCTCCACTGTTGGCCCCAGAGGTGAACGTGTGACCCAGCTCAGGACCTGCCCCTGCCCTGGGCCGTGGGCGTTGAGTCTGGAGCCGAAGCCCCTGTGCTGGAAGGGGTGAGGCTGACCCGCTGAGCAGGAAGCGGAGAGACGGTGCAGGTGCTGCACACCTTCCGTGTCCTCTCCGTCCCAGCCCACCTGTCCTTCACACATGTGCACCAATAAAGGCATCTTCTGTGCTTGGCCACGAGCCTGCTGTTTCCTTCCTGCTGGGAGGCCTGAGGATGCTGCCCGGGCTCACTGGGCACTCCGCCTGCCCCATTCTCGGTCTCCTCCCCTGCAAAATGGGACAGAAGGGCCTGGTGGCCCTGTCAGCTGCCAGGCCAGTGGTGGGATGTGGACCCGGAACCAGTGCAGGGCCAGAGAACTGGCCAGAACACCGTCCCTGCCTTCCCTCCTGCTCCCACTTCCTGATCTCCGGAAAGGACAGACGGGTCGGAGGGGCAGGGGCGAAGGAAGGACAGGGAGGTGGACAGGTCAGCAGAGGCTCCTCTGCAGAGTGGGGCAGCGGGGGAGGGCAGCTGGAGGCCGGGTGGAGAAGGGAAAGTGCGTGTGACAACCTCCGGCCTCCATCGTGGGAAGAGGACACCGGCCCAGTCGGGGCACCATCCAGGTTTCCGTTCGGGGTCAGGCTGCCAATCGGAGGTCACCGCCCTCCCTGGGAACTGCAGCACAGCCGCCCCTGCCCTGGCCCTGTGCTCGGTACACAGCCACCCGGGTCTCGGACCCACCCAGACAGACAGAGCCCCGTGTCCAAGCAAGCCTGTGGCAGGAGCTCTCAGGCGCCTCGAGAGCACTCTCACACGGGACGAAGGATCCGGGAGTCAGCCTTGGCTCAAAACATTGTCATGTGTTTAAAATTCAAAAACCTGTCTGTAGGCTTTATCACTTTATGAATCTCTCTTCTGGGTTTTGTTTTTGTTTTCTGCAACAGCTCTCTTGATAATCCACATGCAATACAATTCACCCATTCTTCTAACCTAACAATCTTTCCAAGGACTGAAAAATTTATGAATAAACATACGAACGCAATGAGCCAACAATTCTCTTGAATGTTGCCATAGCACGCAGGGAAACCTAGTCCAAATCCACACGAGGAAGTGTCCTGATGATGACAAATCACTGCCACTATCACAGACCTGTCCTGGATGGTGGCTGGTGGGGCTTCTTGGGGGAGGTGCGTGCCAGGCTCCGGGGTGGCCACGCTGGTCAGCTGTGAGTTTGCTGAGAGAACATACAGCTTGTGGCACCCACACGGGGCTCCATCTCTGCCTCGTGGAGCCCACAGTGCCTGTATCCGGCAAGAGGAAGTCCATGGCATCCGTGGACCTGGCCTCGGGACCTCTCTGCGTTCTTAAAAATTACTGAGGGCTCCGAAGATCCTTGTTTCTAAGAGTTTTACCTATCAGTATATACCATATTAAAAATTAGCCAGGGCCGGGCGCAGTGGCTCACGCCTGTAATCCTAGCACTCTGGGAGGCCGAGGCGGGTGGATCGCTCGAGGTCAGGAGTTCGAGACCAGCCTGAGCAAGAAGGAGACCCTGTCTTTACTAAAAATAGAAAGAAATTATCTGGCCAACTAAAATATATATATATAAAAAAAAATTAGCCAGCATGGTGGTGCATGCCTGTAGTGCCAGCTACTGGGGAGGCTGAGGCAGGAGGATCACTTGAGCCCAGGAGTTTGAGGTTGCTGTGAACTAGGCTGACGCCACGGCACTCACTCTAGCCCGGGAACAAAGCGACACTGTGTCTCAAAAAAAAAAAAAAAAAAAATTACTGAGGACTCCAAAGATCCTTGTTTCTAAGAATTTTACCTATCAGTATATACCATATTAGAAATTAGCCAGGGCTGGGCACGGTGGCTCATGCTCCCAGCACTCCGGGAGGCTGAAGCAGGAGGATCACTGGAGCTCAGGAGTTCGAGACCAGCCTGAGCAAGTGTGAGACCCCATCTCTACTAAAACTAGAAGAATTAGCCGGGCATCCTGGCACACACCTATAGTCCCAGCTACTTGGGAGGTGAGGCAGGAGGATCCCTTGAGCCCAGGAGTTTGAGGCTGCAGTGAGCTGTGATGACGCCACTGCACTCTAGCCTGGGTGACGGAGTGAGACTCTGTCTCAAAAGAAAAAAAGAAGTTAGCTGAGTGTGGTGGCTCAAGCTTGTAATCCCAGAGCTTTAGGAGGCCAAAACAGAAGGATCGCTTGAGGCCAGGAGTCTGAGACAAGTCTGGGCAACATCTAGGAGAGATCCCATCTCTAAAAAAATGAATAAAAAATTAGCCAGTGGTGCGCACCTGTAGTCCCAGCTACTTGGGAAGCCCAGGCAGGAGGATCGCTTGAGCCCAGGAGGTCAAGATTACAACGAGTTATGGTCACACCTCTGTACTTTAACCTGAGAGACAGACTGAGATCCTGTCTGTAAAAATATAAAAATAAATTTAAAATATTTACCATATTATAAACTGAGAATTTTTAAAAAACATTTACTGATTAATTTTATTTAAATGTAAAAAACTCATTACATGTTAATATAATAAAAAATTTATAATGAAAAATAACTATTTCAAAAAAAGCAAGTGAGGAGAGTGGCATGGTTTTGTTTTTGCGCATCTCTTTAATATTGGCCTCTCATATTGCTTCTGGCCAATGTGTTACAATATGGTTTTGGTTGAAATATATTAATATATATGAAGAAAATCTGGTCTCACACAGATATGTCGTTGGAAAGAGTGTTTTAAAAGCCTTTTCAGCTTACTGTGGGTATTCTTCCTTAATACCACCAGATCCAAACTCTGTAAGTAGTAGTTTATTAGAGATGAGTTGGAATTTGGAGTCTGAAACCATCCCAATGAACTTTTTTATCCTCTGTCACATTAAAATCACTGGTGTGTCCTGCACTCTGAATGCATTTTTTTACTCATGCATGATTTTGGAACATCACATATTATTCATTTGGAAAATATTGGTTCTTTTGTTACACAGAGCTTCTAAATGTTAACACACCTCATTATACAATCTCGAAAAATCATAGTCGTCAATATCACCATCAATCTCACCAGGAAAATTATTAAGTATGAGGAATCTCATACTTAATAATGTCAATTCACAGTGGCAGACACAGGTTTGCCCAAATCCCAGTTTTTGCTCAAAAGCTCAACTTTATTACCAGCAACAAATGCAGTCATTGCTGTCCTTGAGGTGACAGGCTCACTTTGCTCTTTTTTTTTTTTTTTTTTTTGAGACAGAGTCTTATTCTGTTGCCCGGGCTACAGTGCTGTGGCGTCAGCCTAGCTCACAGCAACCTCAAACTCCTGGGCTTAAGCGATCCTCCTGCCTCAGCCTCCCGAGTAGCTGGGACTACAGGCATGCACCACCATGCTGGCTAATTTTTTCTATATATATATTTTTAGCTGTCCAGATAATTTCTCTCTATTTTTAGAAGAGAAGAGTCTCGCTCTTGCTCAGGCTGGTCTCAAACTCCTGAACTCAAGCAATCCTCCCGCCTCGGCATCCCAGAGTGCTAGGATTACAGGAATGAGCTACCTCGCCCAGCCTGCTCATTCTTAAAGAAAATGCCTGCCAAATACCCCAGACCAAAGAGCCATGGCTCGTTTGTCACTTGTTCCTTCCAGTGAGGACGGTGTGGGGTCATTAAAGTGACGAGTTAAGCTGGCATCTCAGACAGTTGCTCGGGTTGTTTGAGATGGTTGTTGTGTTTATATTCAGCAGAAGAGTTTTGTGTGTGCTGCCTGTTTGTCACACAGAAAACATTTTTAAATGACTCCAGGATGGAGATTTAGTAATATTAATTTTTTTTTTGAGGTAGGGTCTTGTTCTGTCACCCAGGCTGGGGTGTAGTGGCCTCATCACAGCTCACTGCAGCCTTAAACTCCTGGGCTCCAGCGATCCTCCTGCCTCAGCCTCCCGAGTGGCTGGGACTACAGGTGCACACCACCTCACCCTGCTAATTATTCTACTTTTTGTATTTTTGTTTTATTTTATTTATTTATTTTTGTGAGGCAGAGTCTCACCCTGTTGCCTGGGCTAGAGTGCCGTGGCGTCAGCCTAGCTCACAGCAACCTCCAACTTCTGGGTTCAGGAGATCCTCCTGCCTCAGCCTCCCGAGTGGCTGGGATGACAGGCGTGAGCCACCATGCCCAGCTAATTTTTCTACTTTTTGTAGAGATGGGGTCTCACTATGTTGCTCAAAGTCCTGGCCTCAAGTGATCCTCCTACCTTGGCCTTCCAAAGTGCTGGGATTACAGGCATGAGCCACCACCCCTGGCCGTAATATTAATAATTTTTACTGCACTGACAAATCTCTCTATGTCTCCATGACTCTTGATGTCTACTCTTTGTAATTTTCTATCCAGTAACCTTTCTCTGCTCTTTGGCTATAAATGCCCATCTTCCCTTCTTGTGTTTGGAGCTGAGTTCAACCTGTCTCCCCTCTGAGACAGTCTTGACCCTATTGCAATAGTGTTGAATGAAACCATCCTTACCGAATTTTAACAAGCATCAGAGTAATTTCTCTTTAACAACCAACGCTAGCTGGGCTCAGGGCTGTGCCTATGGTCCCACCCACTCAAGAGGATGAGGCGGGAG
This sequence comes from Lemur catta, assembly GCF_020740605.2. Classification (NCBI taxonomy): domain Eukaryota; kingdom Metazoa; phylum Chordata; class Mammalia; order Primates; family Lemuridae; genus Lemur; species Lemur catta. The sequence goes on from NC_059133.1 coordinate 496,177, forward strand.
GACCACTTGAACCCAGTTCTATCCAGCCTTGGCAACATAGTGAGATGCTGTCTCTAGAAAAAAATAAAAGTAAAATAATAATAATTTTTACTGTTTCATCAAAGGCATTTTTAAGTAAACCTGATCTTTTTTTAAGCTGTGGGTGCCTGGTGCTGAAGAACACGGTTTTGACTAACACAGTTTCGGGCCACTGTCTCGATTCCTGCTGGCAATTTGATCCATCCGTGCTCTTATGTCATGGGTGCAAATGCCAGCCCCGGGGGGAAGGCAAGTGGCGTCTGGGTACGTTGGGAACACGGCCCTGCCAGGAGTGAGCAGAGGCCATGGGCTGCTACCAGAATCTCCGCACAAGGCGACTGGGGTCAAGGGTCATGGGAGCCAGAGTGGGGGGAGGCGGGAGAGCCAAGCCCCACCCACGCTCGGCAGGCTCTGCAGCCACCCCAGCGACATGGGGCCCCAGCGAGGCCTGAGCTTCTCCTCAGTGCACAGACGTCTGGGGCTCTGACCCCTCTCCCTCCCGGGCCTTTCCGGAGGTGGCAGGTTTAGGGTTAGGATCTGCCCGGGGCACAGGGGCAGGGGAGGCTGGGGTGAGGAGGGCAGCAGGGGCAACGCTTGTGTCCAGTGGCCACAACCAGGGGTCAGAGGTGGAGGTGAATGTTCAAGAGGTGATTGATTTAGTCCCCAACATGTGACCTGAAATTCCATTTTCCACTCAGAGAAGTGACAGATTCCAGGTCTGGGCAGCCTCTGTGGGGGGCTGGAAAATGGTACCCCAGAAACATCCACGCCACATCCTGGAAGGTGTGAACTGCGATCTTGTTTGGGAAAAGTACCTTTGCAGATGGGAGTTAAGTGAGGGACCTCAAGGTGAGGAGGTCACCAGACGACCCGGGTGGCCTCACACGAGGGAGGCAGGAGGGGACAGACTCATGAGGCCCAACCTCGGAAACGCTGGAGCCCCCAGAGCTGGGGACGCAGAAGGGACCCTCCCCCGGAGTCTCCAGAGGGGCCCACGCCTTGACCCCAGACTTCTGGCCTCCAGAACGTGAGAGATTAAAGTTTTGTTTTGTTTTTTAAATTGACAAATAAATATTGTGTGTATTTATAGGGTATAACATTATGTTTTTAAATATGGGTACATGGTGGATGGCTAACTCAAGCTAATTAACTCACGTATTACCTCACATACTTATTTTTTCATGGCGAGAACACTTAAAATCTACTCTTAGCAATTTTCCAATATACAGGACATTATTACCAGCTGTGGGCACCATGTACAACGGATCCTAACTGAAATCTCGTGTTCTTTGACCAGCGTCTCCCCGACACCCTCCCGCCCTGGCAACCACCCGCCTGCTCGGCTTCGGTGAGTTCGGCATTTTCGTTCCACCAGTGAGACTGTGGTGCTGTCCCCGTGCCCGGTGTGTTTCACTGAGCATCCTGCTCTCCGGGTTCCGCCGTCTGGCCACAGACGACCGGGTTTCCTTCTTTGCAAAGGCTGCCGGGAGTTCAGTGGTGCACACCACGTTTTCTCACTGGGTTGGCGCTGATGGGCACAGAGGGCGACTCCATGCCTCAGCTGTTGTGCCGCGTGCTGCCATGTACACGGGGTGCACACGCGCCAACTTCACCTCCTTCAGACGTGTACCCGCCGAGCTATTGCTGGATCACACTGTAGGTCTGTTTTTAATTTCGGGGAGAACCTCCGCGCTGTTTTCCATTAGTGGCTGCACTAACCGACATTCCTACCCACATCGGGCAAGGGCTCCCCTTTCTCCGCCCCTCATCAACACTTGTTATTGTTCGTCTTTTTGCTAAGAGCCATTCTGACAGGCGTGAGGTGGTATCTCATTCTGGGTTAATTCACATTTCTCTGATGATTAACGGGGTTGAGCATTTTTTCATATACCTGTTGGCATCTGTAGGTCTTGAGAAATGTCTATTCAGATCCTTTGCCCATTTTTAACGTTTTAATTTTTAATTTTTTTTAGAGACGGACTCTCAGTTTGTCTCCCAGACTAGAGTGCAGCGGCACAGTCAGCTCACTGCAGCCTCGAGCTCGTGGGCTCAAGCGATCCTCCTGCCTCAGCCTCCCGAGTAGCTGGGACTACAGGCATGTGCCACCATGCCCGGCTAATTCTTCTATTTTCTGTAGAGACGGGGTCTCGCTCTTGCTCAGGAGGGTCTGGAGCTCCTGGCCTCAAGTGATCCTCTGGCCTCAGCCTCCCAGAGTGCTGGGATTATAGGTGTGAGCCACCGCATCCAGACACTACTGCCTTTGGCATGTTGATTTTGCATCTCACAACTTTACTGAATTTGTTTATTAGTTCTAACAGTTTTTTGGTGGAATTCCTGTTGTTTTAAGCCACCCACTTTGTGGTAATTTGTTATGGCAGCCACAGGAAACGGACAGTCTGGGTGTCTTGTTATTAATGCATCCACCAGAGACGGCTGCAGCCACGCTGGAAGGATCCTAGAGGCCCTTCCCAACCACACCCAAGGATGGAATCATCTGAGCCCCAGGAAAGGATAACTCAGGGACCTGGAGCACATCAAACACTCTGAAATCTACACGTCTTGACGCAAACACAAATCCGTTGCCTCTGATGGATGCTGGGGAACCGGCTCTTTTGCGCACTGGTAACTCGAGGCAAAGGCACAAGCACTTGCCTGCCTTTCCTACGCAAACAGCACACGGGGCAACCAGGCAGCACGTGGGAGGCAGCCTCCGCTACTGAAGTGCTCCGGCAGGTGAGGACGGCAGCATGTCGCTATCCCCGCCCAGGTGAGCTGAGGGTGTGGATGAACTTGAGCCTGGCGGCTTCCGTCCCACAACACGGGGACAGCCTCCCAGTCAGGAAAACACCACTTCAAACCGCTCTTGCCCACAAGTCGAACCCAAATCAGGTAAAGCCTCCAGACGCATGTGCCAAGTCGCGGGGGACACGGAGGACAGTGTTAGCAGAGGGAGTGGGGGTGCAGCCAGCAAAATCCCAACAAAAGCAAGTTCCCCTGGACAAATGACCCGCTCTCTTCAGAGAGACGAGTCACTAGAGAAGGGATGGAAGCCTCTGGATTAAAAGAAATGTCTGCAGAGCCAAGGGGTGGCAGGGAGGGCTGCGCACCTGGGTGACAAAGCCATGCAGAAAAAAGGAGGCTGGTGACGGCAGAGCCCCTGCAGGGCTGCGGGGTGAGGGCTACAGCAGTGGGGGGGGGGGGGGGTCCGACCACGGTGCTCACAGGTGTTTGCTTTATAGCAATTACCCCCAGCGGCTGTTTTGTGTTGCTTTCTACGGACACAGCATTCCTCTAGCTATTGGGACTTGTTTTTGTTTGTTTGTTTTTTAAGGAGACTGAGACCAGGAGACTTGGTGACTGTTTAAAGAACCTGAGGGTGTCAAGTGACTCGTGCCCCAGGCTCTGACACAGAGCTGGGAGGATGAGCAAGATGTTGACAGTGGCAGGCGCCACAGCGCACATGTCTAGTGGGGCACACGTGTCTGAGGGTCGTGGGACGGGGTCCATGCCCTGCTGTAGGAGTCCTTCAGCCGGGGCCACCCCTACTGCCACGACACGCCCGCCAGGGGGCCCAGTGAGGCGTCGCAAGAACAGCTCCTTCAAGCTCTTTATTGCTGCCGGGCTCCAGTGTCCGTGAGGGGCGGCGACTGCAGGTGGGTGAGGGGGTCCCCCCGTGAGGGTGAGGGGGTCCCCCCATGAGAGTGAGCAGGTCCCTCCCCCCGTGAGGCTGAGGTGGGTCGTTGCTGAGTCTGAGGGTGTTGTCTCCCCCCAGGGCCAGACCCTGGGGACAGAGCCAGCGTGGGGTGCAGCGGTGGTGGGGGACAGGTGGGCGGTCACCAGCACAGGACGCCGGGGCAGTACTTGTCAATGAGCCCCTGGTAGTAGGGCCGCAGCTTGTCCACGTCCGGCAGGTCGGGGCTCTTGGTGTAGAGGTCAAACTGGCTGCAGCAGGGGAGGAGCAATGGGCCTCGTGAGGGCCTCACCACCCTGTCCCCTTGGCCCCCACCGCCCCCTGGGGATGACCATACTTGAACTTCTGCACCCAGGGCAGCATGTCCAGGTCCTGCTGGCTGCACAGCTGCCGGTAGTCGCCCCGGGAGTGCCAGGGGTAGAAGGAGTGGAACCGGACCATGTAGAAAGCCTGTGGGCAAGGCCACACCCGCACGCTCGCACACGCACGCTGCCCGGGCAGCTGGGCACCCGGGTTTGCCCTCCCCACACCCACCTCCGAGGGCAGGGAGAACTTGTTGAACTTCATCATCTGGTACATGTACTCTGCAGAAGAAAGGGCGTCAGCACCGGGCATCTGGGGGCCAACCCTCCCGCCGACCCCCTGCCCCACCGGCCTCACCGTCATGGCCCCAGGACATGAGGACTTTGTCGAGCCCGCAGTGGGGCTGGTACATGCCCAGTTCGGTGCTGCGGTGAGAGAGGAGAGTGAGGACCGCTCGGGAGCTGCGGGGCTGGGGAGGACCGGCTCTGGGGGGGGCACCTGTATCGGGGGTCCTGGAGGTCGGGATTGTCCTGGAAGGTGGAGTCACGGAAAACCACGGAGGCCTGGGGGCGGCATCCAACTGGGAAGGTGTCTCCAACAACCGCCCACTGCGGAGGGACAGCAGCCGGGGGTGGGCGGGGGGTCCCCAGCCCAGAGCCAGGCCTCCCCACCCCCACCCTGCCCTCACCTGGGGCTCCCCGAACAGAGCCAGGACCTTGCCCAGGTCGTGCAGGAGCCCAACGAGGTGGAACCAGTCTGGGGAGACGGCAGGTGGGTGAGGGGTGTAGGGGCCAAGGGGCCAAGGCCTGCTCCCACCCGGGACGGGGCCTGCTGGGAGAGGCCGAGACCCCCCACCACGCAGGGCCCCTGCCCTCGGCCCCTCTCCCACCGCCGCCGCCGGGCAGGTGGGCCGCACCCTCGTCCGGGTGGGCCTTCCGGATGCCCTCCGCCGTCTGGAAGGCATGGAAGGAGTTGGGGAAGTCCACGTCCGGGTCTGACTCGTCCACCAGCTCATCCAGCATGTCCACAGCCTCCATGACCGTCATCTTCTTGTAGGAGAAGCCCCCGAACTGGGCGTGCTGAGTGGGGAGAAGTCCGCCGGGCCACAGGGTCAGCAGGGTACCCACGCGGTCCTTCCCTGTCCACCTGGCACTTGTGGGCGCTGGGCGGAGGGTGGGCTCCGTCTCACCCGGTTCTCGCAGGGGAGCAGGAAATGCCGGGCTCCCTGGCGGCCTACCTTCCTCCTGACGAAGTCCACGGTCTGGTGCGTGTGCATGAGCTTGTAGGTGGCGAAGACGCGGTCCAGGAGGGGGCCCGACTGCAGGGCAGAGGTCAGCGGAGGCTGCAGCCGCCCCGCCCTTCACACCACGGCCCCTGCCTCCCCCGTCCCAAGCTGGGCCCTGGAAGGTGTGAGGGGGCTTCCCAAAGGGCAGCCCTGGAGCTGTGTGAAGGGGCAGGTGTGGCTGGGCCAGGGAGGGGGTGCACGGGGCAGGGCCAGGTCCTCACGGTGTAGTTCCGGAAGCCGCCCTTGTCCTCAGCTGCCTCTGGGTCCACCTCAGGTCTGTAGACCAGGGAAGGGTCCGGGCCCTAGTTGGGTGGAGGATTTGGCCTGTTTCACGTCGTCCCAGCTCCAGCAGGGAGTGAGGACACCCACGGGGGGTGGCGGCCTGCGGGCACAGCCGCCCACACCCAGCCCAGCCCGGGGGAGGCTGAGGAGCCCCCACCCCCGCTGGAGTCCTTTTCCGCAACGCGGATGTCGGCAGGTGCTCCTGGGCCTCGGCACCGGGAGCGGCACAGCACCCGCCGGCACCCAGCAGGGCGCACGCGGCTTTGTGGGAGAGACCCGAGTCCACAGGAAGCCTGGGGTCAGGTGCCACTGACCCCTGGCCCGGCAGGACCACGGTGGGAAGGAGGGAGCCCTTTGCCCCGGACGGCCGGCAGGAACCAGCCAGAGAGGGTGGGAACAGCCGGCTACCAGGTGCGCGGCGGTGGGACCACTTCCGCATGGCCCGGGTACTTACCACCACCTTCTTCATCCTGAGAGCGCGCGGGCAGGTGAGTCCTGGGCCAGGTGCCCTATATATGCCCACAGGTTATATAAGTGACCAGACGCCACCCGGCCCCTTGGCCTCCGCTTTCGGTAATGAGTGACCATCCACCCTCCTCCCCAGCGCGGCGAGTTAATGTGTCAGCACAGGGGCAGCCCCCGGTGGCCCCAGCCCCCTCGCCCTTATCTCAGCCTCATCGGCGGTGCTGAGGCCCACCCTGCAGCCCAGCCCCCCGAGCCACAGCCGGCCCCGCCCACTGGGTGTGCAGACCCCACCGTCGGGAGCCGCAGACCCCACCCTCAAGCACATGCCCCCTGCTTTCAGGAAGTGAAAGCTTGCCCTCCAGGGAGCCCAGGACTCTGGGTGGGGCAGACGCTTGTTGAGAAAAAGTTATCTGGATAACTTGTTTAAACGGGAAGCAAAACTTTATTCGGGACTATCGCAACAGGGGAGAGCCTGGGCTCAACTGCACACAGCAAAGACGGCCCTGGCCTCCCAGCTGAGGCGTGTCGGGGCCAGCGGACGGCAGACCACGGAGAGGAGGCAGCAGCGTGGCGGCTCCTCCCAAAGCGACTTGGCAGGATTCTTGCAGGGTGATCCCATCAACAGTGGGAAATGAGGAATTTGATCAGATACGAAGGGTAGGGGGATTCTCGATAAACCAACTCTGCAGGATTCTTTCTGACTCTGGGCTGGGCTGGCCCTGCAAGGACGTGGCCAAGGTCGGGTGTCGTGGAGAAGAGGACCCCAGGAGCCTGTCCGGAGCCTGGTGGAGGGGAGAGACCGGGAGGCTCTCGGGAGGGGCCTGGTAGAGAGCCAGGGGCAGAGATGGACTCAAACTCCACTTGGCAGGGACGAGCCCTGCCCCGGCCCCGAGGACACGGCAGGGACCACACAGAAAGAAATGCCTGCCTGGGGAGCTGACCTCCTCGGAGCCGGGTCAGGACAGTTTGGGAAGAGTGGGGCTGAGGGTGCGGGGGTGAGCAGATCTGAGCACCAGGCTTCACGCAGGAGGTGAGAAGCATGTGGAGAGTTGATCCGACCCAACAGGCCCCTCCTGCAGTGAGCCGAGAACAAACAGAGGGGGGACCCTGGAGCCCCACTGAAAATGGCAAACTGGGGCTGGGCACAGGGGTGCACACCTGTAATCCCAGCACCTTGGGAGGCCGAGGCAGGAGGATCGTTTAGAGCCAAGGAGTTCAAGACCAGCCTGGGCAGCATAGTGAGACCCCATAAAACAATTAGCCAGGCATGGTGGTGCATGCCTCTGGTCCCTGCTAGTTGGGAGGCTGAGGTGGGAAGGTCGCTGGAGCCCTGGAGTTTGAGGCTAAAGTGAGCTGTGATTGCAGCACTGCACTCCAACCCGGGCAACAGAGACCCTGCCTCAAAAAAAAAAAAAAAAAAAAAGAATAAAAATAAAAAAATAAAACAGCAAACTGTGGCCCGCCCTGCCCACTAATCCCCACCTGACTCCTCAAGGCTCCCTCACGCCCTCATCCCTCCCCACTAGAACGTCAGCCCTGGGGGTGGGGCTGTATCCTCAGGTGCATCCCTGGGGGGTGGGGCTGTATCCTCACGTGCGTCCCAGTGAGCACGTGTCATACACACTCAGCACCAGCGGCCAGGCCATGGAGACCTGGTCGTCACCCCAGGGCAGCTGGTGCTGGGGTCAGGAGGCGTCTGCATAGTTTCCAAGGAGGGGGTGAAAGGAGGGGAGGAATTTGGCCAGGGAAGCTGGAAGGTGTTGCCAGGGAAGGTGGGGCTGCAGGCGCTGCTGCTGGGCCCGAGTGGGGGTCCGGTGGCACCGCGGCACCCCGGGGGGCTGGCTTCACAGCAGAGGCAATGCTGTGGGCTGCGAGGGACACCGGCCTGCATCATGGCGCAGGATGCCATGAGGGCAACAGCGTGTCCCACTTTGTGGAGAAGCCTGAGGCGGGTGGAATCCTGAGGACCCGGCCGCCTGTCCCAGGGTTCTCTGCGTCAATGCCCAGGGCCAGCAGGATGCAGGGTGTCACCTGAGGGCGCCTTCTGGCAGAGGGAACAGCTTGTACTGAGGCGCAGGCCAGTGGTGGGGGGGACTGGACTTTGCCCCAGTCCCAGGGAGGAGGGGGACATCGGGGAGGGTCCTGGCTGAGCTGAGTAGGGAACACTGAGCCCCTGACCCTCTCCGGGCACCCCCATCCTCAGTGCCCCTGGCAGTGCACGCCCTGCCGGTCTCTGCTAACACCCTTCAGTGGCCACAGGGCACAGGACTCTGAGGCTTTGGGCTGGACTAGCCCAGCTTTGTGGACTCTCCGGCTCCTTCCACTGGGGAGGCCCTGCTGTCCTCAGACCTCACCCAGACGGAGGCCAAGCGGCCTGGCTGTGCTCCCCCCGCACTGACCACCCTCTGCTGCAATTCCCAGGCCTCCCGCAGGGCAGGCCCTTGTGGAGGGAAGGTGAGTTACCTGGGCCCGGTGGTCCCAGAGCTGAATGGAGCCAGGATGGGCACCTCTAGGTCTCTCCTACCTTGGGGGCCTGGGGAGCCTTAGGGGCAGGTGCGTGGCTCTTTTGCTCACTGTCCTGTGGGGCTGGGCTCCTGGCCCCATCCTGGTCCCACTGGGTCTCTGCACGGGGGTGGTGGGAGCCCCACCCTCATTTGGCTGCCCCAGCCCCTTTGACTCGGGGCGGGTCTTACCTAAGCGACCTATTTGGGTTTGGGGGCTCTTTCCCCCGCCCCAGCCCCACCCTGTCCTAGGGTACAGGGGTGTCTGCTCAGCCCCAGAACAGCCAGGGTGAGGGGGCCTGAACTGCTGAGCCCCACCCTGGCCACCCACAGGGGAAGGAGGCAGAGTCCCTGTCACAGCACAGAGGCCCCTCGTGACCCCAGGGAACCCCAGCATCTGTCCTGCCACCTCTCCTGTCTCCAGGGCACAGGGAGGGAGAGGCTGTGGCCCTGGGGTCGGGCACAGGGAAGGGTAAACTGTGCAGCAGCCCAGGGCCAGAGTGGGGCACGTGCAGCCAGCTCAGCCTCTCGCCCCCTTGCCCAGACGAGGCCCTGTGTGTTCAGGACCCTCCTGGCTTCTGCCCCACATCCTCGGGTAGACCCTTCCCTTCTGAAGGGCTTTTCAGCAACTGAGGCTGCCAGCCACGCTGCCTGGCACCTGTGCCCTGAGTGTGCACGATTCTGGGTGTGCAGACCCCGTGCTATATAGACGCGGCTTGTAGACCGGCCTGGGTCCACACGTGTGCATAGGTTTATGTCTGCAGGAGCTCCGAGGGACTGGGCCGGGGCTCAGCTGCTGCTCCGGGGCTGGGCACAGCACCCCAGCTGGGATGGGCAGGGGTGCGGCCAGCCCCCCTCAGCCATAGCTGTGGGGGCTGCTGGGGTCCACAGGCGCTGAGTCCCGCCGGCCGGCCGGTCCCACAAGCTGCCACAGGCGGTGGCTGAGATTGTGCACCTGGCAGGTCCCCAGCACGCAGCCCACCCGCAGGAGCTGGGCTCGGGGCCTGTGGGAGCCCAGGTGTCTTCGGGGAGCTGAGTGTCGGCCGCCACCATGCCAGAGTGGCTGACCCATCACAGGGGCCAGGCTGGCACTTCTCTGTGGCTGGGGGCCCTGATGAAGCTTCTGGACCACAGGACGGGGTGCAGGGTGCCAGGGCTGCAGGTCTCTGGAGGAGGTCCGGGCTGGGGGCTCCCTGCAGAGAGGGCTGGGATGTCAGCCTGCTGGCTCCGCCTTTCAGACAGCCCCAAGCCCACCCACTGTCCCCTCCACACAGCCTGGGGTCACTGCCAGGGGAAGCCCACCCACTGTCCCCTCCGCACAGCCTGGGGTCACTGCCAGGGGAAGCCCACCACCCCACCCCCACACAGCCTGGGGTCACTGCCAGGGGAAGCCCACTCCCCCACCCCCACACAGCCTGGGGTCACTGCCAGGGGAAGCCCAGGTCCCTTCTGAGCTCAGGGCCTGGGTCCCAGCAGCTCAGCCATCTCAGCAGCATGGGTCACATGTCCTACTGCCAGCACCTCCCTGGGCAAAGGGCACCCTGGCCTCGGCGGGTCACCACTCTCAGGGTGGGTCACCAGGACTCAGGGTGGCTGCGCTGGGCCCTTCCCTTGGGGTGGTCAGTGGAGCGCGGGGGACCCTCCAGCGCCGCCTCCCCCAGCAGAACCCAGGGACGCAGGGGCTGCTCCGCCGACAGGTGTGCGGGAAGAGAGGCAGCTCGACCTGCGTCGCCGAAGGTGCGGGGGGTGGGCCCTGATTTGAGAGATAAGCCCGAGCAGCAGGTGGCGGGTCCCCAGCGCGGGGTGCGGGGTTAAGGGAGGGAGACAGTCCGGGTCCCCGCTAGGACACGCCCCGGCTGGTCCGCCCCGCACTCACCGAGGTCTGACCGGCCGCGGGCCCCCGCCCAGGCCGCGGGACAGCGCGCCCGGGAGCTGCAGGCAGAGGAGGCTGATGCACCCGACGGCGACCGTCAGGACCCGGGCCATGGCGGCGACGAGCGGCGGGGCGCGGGCGGGGGGCGCGCAGGTGGGGCGGCCTCAGCCTGGAGCCGCCGTCGCACCTTGGGAGCCCGCGTCGGGCCGGGCCAGGCACCTGCGTCCGTCGGTCGCGGGGCTCCCGGGGCGCGGCGGGCGGCGGTCCGAGGTCTGCGGGCGCGTCGCGGAGCAGAGCGGGGTGCGGCGGGCGGTCCGGGGTCCTAGCGGGACGTCGCCTCGGCCACCTGGAGAGCTCGGCGCGCTCTCCCCGCAGAGGCGGAGCAGGACGCACGCACTGGGCGGGGCGCCCCTCCCCCCGGCCCCCGCCCCCGCCCCCCTCCACCCCCCACCCCCACTCCACCCCCCGCCCCCGCCCCCCTCCACCCCCCACCCCGCGCCGACCCCTGCGGGGCTCCTGGGCGCGCCGGGGGCGCACGGAGGGGCGGCGAGTCGGGGCCACCCCCCGGGGTGCGGCGGGGGCCGGTGCCTGCTGGGACCCCCGGGGGCGACCGGCCTCAGTTTTCGCACCTTCTAGTAGGGACCCCGGCCGGGAGCCGGGGAGCGGGACCTTCCGGGCTGAGGGGCTGGGCCCCAGGAAAGGGGTCGCCCCAGCGCCCGGCGGCGCCCACCCCCGAGGGCGGATCCGGAGGAGCCGAGAGTCTGCGGGCGTTCAGTTCCCTTCAGAGGCAGTTCCCGACCCTGCGAGATTCTCAAGCGGGTTTATTTCTAAATGAATAAAGTCCTTTCCCCTCGTACCAAACAATGACTTGGTTTTTGTAAGACACCCCCTCCCGCACACTGCCACCCTCGCCGGGTCCCTCTCCCGGGTCCTGACCGACCTCTCCCGACGCCGGTGCATGGCGTGAGCGTGGCACACACGTACATACGGGATGCGAGTGCGTATAAACACACAGACCCTCGTTCCCTCTTATGGCTGGTCCTGCTCCAACACGTGGGTGTTGTGTGATTTACTTAATCCATCCTTTATTAATGCACAGTTAGGTGATTTTCAGGCTTTTCCCCAGCAAGAACGCTGCTGCCATGAGCTCACACAGCTGTCTCGCAGGACACCTTCCTGGAAGTAGAAATTCTGGTTGGAGGTGAGCGTGTGTTTCACAGGGAGTGGCAGGTTGTTCTCCACAAAGCTCGTGCCAATCCCCTGCCCACCAGAAACGGACCTGTGTCTGTCACTGCTTCTCAGCCTCTGTCTTCCAAGAGGGGCAAGGATCTCATGCCACAGTGGACCCTTCTTCTCTTGTCTGATCACCCAGTGTCACTGTGTTTCCTCCCCTGCCTGGGCGCTCTGTCCCTCCTGCTGAGCCCACCAGGGGAGCTCCACAAACATTTGCTGGATGAATGAATGCACGAGTGCCGTGCCTTGGGTACGTATGTGCCATACTAAAGAGTTTGGTTTGCATCCCGAGGAAGGTAGAGAAACTCTGGCAGATGTTCACTGTTTTATTTATTAATATTTTTACCAGCTGGGGGCAGGAGGTGGTCCCATTTGTTAGAAAGCTGGAGTGGCAGCCAGGAAGGCAGGTCAACATGGGGCTGAGAGGCAGGTGCCGGGAGGTGGGCGGGTCTGAGAAATTCGGCAGGGCCCGCCCGTTGTGAGGGGGCTCCCAGCTCTGTGCACAGCCCCGAGGAAGCTGTGGCTCATGGCTGCAGGCAGCTGCTGGAGAGGGTGGGCATGCCGAGGGGGGGGGCGCCCAGGTAGAGGTGTCTGGTCAACTCCAGCCATGTGGGCCTGGGGCTGAAGAGAGGGCAGGTCTGGAAGTTTGGGGGGTTTCAGAGATGGCGAGGCTCTGGGAGGTACGGTGAGCAGGGGCAGAATCCAGTGTGCCAGCTCTGCAGGGTCAGGTGGGGAAGGGGACGTGCAGAGGACCCCAGAGGCCAGGCCCATTTGCAGCTGCGTCTCCTCCTGCAGCCTCCTTGCTCCGCCTGCAGCCTGTCTTCCGTGGAGCAGCTAGCGCCAACCTTCCAAGACACAAATGCAATCACGTTATTCATCCCACCACTATAGAAAAAATAGATTAAAACTCCCTGTTTTCACGAGGTTTTCAAAATCTGGGACAGGCGGAGGTAAGTCTCAGCGAGGGTCATAGTCCTCAAGGCCACTGGTTCTTTCTTCCAGACTCTGGGGCGACAGAACAATCACTGCCTCCCCCAGCCCCAGCCCTGAGCCCACAGTCCTGTATCCCTGGAAGCCCGAGGGGAGGGGAGTCCTCCGCCCTCAGGCTTCAGTGTGGCTGCCCCCACCCCTCCCAACTGGACTAGAGGCCCCTCTGTGGTCCCATAGCCCCTGCACTCCTGGCATGTGGCTGTCCCTGTGCCCTTCATAGGGAGATCCAAGGGCCTCTTTCCTTTGTCTTCAGTTGGCGAAGGTGCTTCTGGGGAGCGACGGGGCCGTCCTCCCAGCACCGCCCTCCGTGGACACAGGTAGACAGTCCTGTGTGACCCGGGACTGGGCCCCAGGAGGGCTGGGCCGTGCTGGCGGCATGGGGGAATGCTTCAGAGAAGTCTGTGTGGGGCAAAAAAGGCTAGGGAGGCAAACGGTTGGGCAAACAGCATCAAGGGAGGTTTTGTTTGAGTGTTTTCAGGTGGGGGAGGTTAAATTTGATCCTGATCCCAAGGATCCTGTGGACAGGGAAAGGCTGAGTGTGGCGGGGCATCGACAGTGAGCGGCGTGAGGGGAGGAGGGCTGTGGTCAGAGCCTGCGGGGACTGCAAGTAGGTGTGGGTGTGGGGCGCAGGACTGGGGTTTGGTGGTGCCACCTGAGGCCTCCTGGCTTCTGTTTTCTTTGTGAAGGAGGGGCAGCCAGTCATCTGAGACTCTGGAGTGGGGCTGGAGGATTGAGGGGCGTGCAGACCAGAAGACAGCTGACCAGACGCCAGCAGGCTGCGCAGTTCTGCGGAGACGGAGGAGTGGCCGTCCACCCGGGCTGGGGCCACGGTCTCGCTGTGGCCACTCTAACCTGTATGGTGGGCGCAGGCCCAGAAGAGAGGGATGGTCAGGACTGTGCATGGCTGGGTTTTGCCAGATGGGAACAGTGAAAAAAAGTCAGAGAGGCAGGAGACTTAACACACTGGCAGCATGACAGCCATGGGAGCTGTGACGGCTGGGGGCCATGGGACTGAGGAGTCACTCCCTAGAGGAGGCCTGAACCTGCTGGGGTGAGAGAAGGGCCTGGGGCACCACAGGCCCCGGAGAAGGGGAGGAAGCCGGGCCCAGGAGCAGCCATCTCTGACAGTGCAGTGGGTGGGTGCTTGACACAATGGCAGGAACCCTGGAGGGGGAATGGGGGTCTGGAAAGGACCCCCACAGGAAATGGGGGCTCCCTGGCGGAGGACCTCAGAGATGGCTGTTCCCAAGGGCCTGATGAAAGGGCATGAGGGTGAGGTGAGCGGGGTACGGGGTCCCCACAGTCTCTGGAAGGAGACCCAGCCCTGGACTTGCCCAGGGTCACTGCCGCCCGGACACAAGCTCTGTGGTGTGGCGATGTGTGGTGACGACCTGCTTGGGTGCCAGCAACAGAAACCAGCTTGAGCCAGCTCAGGCCAAGAGCAAGATTTCTGTGCTGTGTGAACCAACAGTGGCAGAGGAGGCGTGTGGCCTGGCCTGTGCCCCAGGGGCAGTGATGGCACCCCGGTGGGGTCTCTTCCTCAGCTAGTCTTTGAGTTTGGTTTCAATCCTTCTCCTGGGCTGGTAACTGCACATGGATGGAACAGGGATGCCAGTCAAGGAACGGTCAGTTCTTGCAGCAGCCTGCGGGGCTCCCTCTGCTCCCTCCCATGGCATCCCGCCCTTGGCTGCTGTGTCCCCTTTGCCCTCCCTGTGCCACTGTGGCGGTGGGCATCGTCAGGGGTCCTGCGTGCTGCAGCCTTCCTGGAAGCCGGGCACCGTGGCCTCCACGTGGCTCACACGCTTGGAACACTTGCTCTTTACAGGGAGACGTGGGCGCGCCTTTTCTCCCCCCAGGACGGAGTCTCGCTCTGTCGCCGGGGCCAGGGGGCCGTGGCGGCGTCATCACAGCTCACTGCACCTCAAGCACCCTCCTGCCTCAGCCTCCCGCGAAGCGGGGACTGCAGGCGCGCACCACCGCGCCTGGCTAATTTTTCTATTTTTAGTAGAGACGGGTTCTCGCTCCTGCTCGGGCTGGTCTCGAACTCCTGGGCTCAGGCGAGCGTCCGGCCTCGGCCTCCCGGAGCGCCGGGATACAGGCGCGAGCCAGCGCCGGCGAGCGCGCCTTTTTCTGAGGACCTGCGCTAAGCAGAGGCTCCTGCCTTCCTCCGCCCGGCGGCGCGGCGCGCGGTACGGGGTCCCCAAGGCCGGCCGCGCCCCGGCCCGCTCCTCCCGCCGCCCTCAGCGAGCCCGGGCCGGGGCCGCTGACCCGCGCGAGCCTCCGTCCGCGTCCTCGGCGGGAGGGCGGCACCCAGGCCCGGGGGCGGGCAGCGGGGGCGGGGCTCCGCCCTTGGGCGTTGGCCCCGCGCCGGCCAGACCAATGGGAGCGTGCAGGCGAGGCCCCGCCCACTAGGGGGGGCGGTGCACAGGTGCGCAGGCGCACGGCGCGGCCGGGCGGGCCGGCTGGCTGGGAAGATGGCGGCGGGAGCCCTGGGCGCCGCCGCTGCCGCGAGTCGGGCCCGGGGCGTCCGGGCTGCTAGGTCCAGGGCGGAGGCCGGGCCATGAGCGCGTCGCCCTCGAGTGCCCGAGCCGCGGAGCCCGCCCGCGCCCCTCGGGCCGCCCCGCGTCCCTCGCCATGGCGCGGCTCGCGGACTACTTCGTGCTGGTGGCGTTCGGGCCGCACCCGCGCGGTGAGTGCGGCGGCCGGGGCCGGGGCCGGGGCCGGGGCCTGCTGGTGCCCGTGGCGGCGTCCGGGCAGCCCGCGAGGACATGGGCCGCCGCCGGGGAGGCGGGCCGGGCGGCGTGGCCTCGCGGCGGCCCGGCAGGGACAGGGCCTGGCGGCGCAGCCTGCCCGGCTCCTGCGGGTGGGCTGGGCGCGCTCCGCCGGCGACCGCGGTGGCGGTGTCTCCGGGCGCGGGCTGGTGGCTTGCCAGCCCTCCTCTGACCCGGAGCTGTGTCCGAAGCCTTTAGCGGTCTTGGCGGGGTGCAGAAGAGGGGTGGGGTTCAGGGGCTGTTTCACGGAGAGGCGGTGTTTGACCCAAAACTCGAGGGTTTCAGGAGGAAATGTCGGGAGCAGAGAGAAGAGCGTTCCTGGCGATCAGCCTGCCCGTCCGGGCCCTGCCAGCCAAGCCCTGGGTGGGGGACCAGTGTGGTGACTGGTGCCGATGTCCAGGAGGTCCGTGTCTGGGGTCAGTGCCTGTGTCTGAGAGCCCTTCAGCCCAGGGGGGTAGGAGAAAACGCAGCCTGACAATGACATCAGCAACAGCCGTGGAGACAGTGCGTTGGAAAGCGAGCTCAGTGTGCCAGGCCCTGCCCGGCTCTTTGTGTGTGTGATCTCACTTCTTCCCAGCAGCCCACCAAGGTTGCCCTGCTGTTACCCCATCTGTAGAGCAGTCAGGCACAGAGAGGTTTGGTGCCTGGTCTGAGCTGGCACAGAGAGGCTGGGCCTTGTACCCAGGTCGTCAGATCCCAACTGCAGAGGGGCAGTTGCCCTGGGGCTGGCTGTGGGGTCAGGCTGGGGCTGGACCTGTAGCCTGGAGGTGAGATCGAGCCCCCGCTTCCCAGTTTCCCTGCTGCTTGTCAGTCCAGCCACCACTGTCACCACCCAGGACCTGCTTTCTCTCCGCTTTGCCTTTCTTCTTGCTCCACCTCCACCTGCCAGATCCTGCATACTCTGTGGAGCCTCTTTTGCATCTTCCTTGTCACCGGACCCTCCCCAGCGCCCTCTCCCTCGGCACTCACACTCCTCCCTGCTCCCATCTATCTAAGTATGCGTCTTTTGGCACCGTGGTCATGAGCATCTGTCCTTTCCTCCAGAGAGGGAGTTCTCATGGGCATGGACCACATTGTCCTTGTCCCCACATGGCAGGCTCCCTGTCAGTGTTGTACTGGCCCACTGAGGGAGAACTGTGCTCCAAGGCACGTGTGGGGGCACTGAGGAGGCCAGGCCACCTGGAGTGGAAGGTGCATGGGGATCCAGGCAACAAGGCTGCTGGGCCTTGGCTGGCTGCTGGGGCAGGGCCTGATGACCCTGAGGGCAGTGTGGGGAGTCCACGTGGGAGGTGTGGTGGCAGAGGGGGTGGACGTGGAAAGTTGAGGGTGGATGAGCAGGGAGGCATGTCTGGGTCCCATGACACCCTAGCTGTCCCCCTGTGTGCCCACTCTGGATGTACATGTGGGGCAGGCACCTCTGGCATGTGTGTCTCTGAGTGGGCAGGGTAGAATGCTGGAGCCTGAGGTGCCCACTTCCCCTGAGTGGCAGGAAGGAGTGACTCCCAAGCTGTCCCCTGCAGTTGTGGGGGCGTGGAGCCCCCTAACCACTGCCTTCTGGAGTTGGAGCTGTTCAGCTGCCAGCTGGCACCCTTTAGAAGGACCCTCCATCCCTGTGAGGAACACGGCCATCAGCTGGGACCCTGGCCGTGCCCTGAGGGCAGAGCCTGGTGGTGGGGTGAGGAGGGAGGGAGCCAGAAGCAGGGGAGCAAGGTGTTGGAGGTCAGTGGTTTGATAGCTGTGACCTCAGGCCAGTCATTTGGCTCTCTGTGCCTCAGTTTCCTCTTCTGGAGATGGAGAGAATCTCACTAGGCTCCCGGGCTGCCGTGAGGATGTGATAAACACACACATGTGCAGCTGTGGCACATGGGGGGGTCCCCGGAAGCGATGAGCGTCTTGATGGTTGAGCAGCAGGTGTGTGGAGCCTCTGGGCACAGACACAACAGGAAGTTCTGAGGGGCGGAAGGACCCCTGTGTCCTGGCAGCCCAGGACACGGGGCAGGGATGCAGGGTCTCTTGGGTGGAGGCCAGGGTGGCAAATATCTCGTCTTTGCTCTGGGAGCCGTGGGGTACAGGGCCTGGGTGCCGAGTGTGAGTCTCGGCTGCCCGGGCTGGTCCCGTTCTGCCTGAGGTGGCCTCCCCATTGCTGTGGCTGCCAGCGGGTCACCTCTCAGGAGAGTGGGGAGGGCCCCTGAGACAGTGGATGCCGGGGCTGGCTGTGACTCTGTCACCTCAGAGGGTGCAGGCAGCCAGCGCTGGCCCACCTGTAGGCCCCTCACCTGGGGAGTCAGAATCACCTTGTGCGCCCTGGGCTCGGCTTTGGGGCAGCCTGAGGACCAGACAGACGCCTTCTGCCAGCCCTCGGCCCTGGAGGGCCTTGGTGGCAGTCAGCTAGTTTAATGCCGCTGCCCAGGGCCGGGGCGTCTGGGAGCAGGAGACACACTCGACCTGGGCAGGGGTCCTGCTCCCGCAGCTGAGTGCGTGCCTGCCTGGGAGGAGGGCCGGGACCCCCAGCATCCGAGAAAAAGACCTTTCACTGCATGGCCTCTGCTCTTCAGTCCTGACCGTGATGAGCTGGCCACACTTTCGAGCCCCATCTGCTGTCCCCACCCATGTTCCCGCCCTCTGGAGCAGGTTGGGGCTGTTTGGGACGGCCTCAGCTGCCTCTCAGCCCCGCCCTGGCTGCCTAAAGGGGCCCAAGGCCTTGGGTCTGACTGCTTTGGGGGGCTGTGGCAGTGGGGAGGTGGGGAGGTTGGGCGGCTGGGGAAGCTGCAGGCCCCTCGTGCGTCCCACTGCAGCTGGCCCGGGGGAGCCGCCCGCGTGTTGAGGTCTGGGTGGGTGGTGCAGCAGGAAGGTGCCGTCCTTCCCTCTTTCCTCCTCCCTCTTCCTATAGCTGGGTTCTTCCCGGGCAGCGGAGCGGCCAGTGCTGGTCAGCGCGGGCAGCAGGGCGTGTGGACAGTGGGGGTGTGGCAGGGGCGGAGAGGCTGCCGTCCCTGGCTTCCCCACAATGCACGCTGTCCCGGGCAGGGCCCGCCAGGCGTCAGAGCCTGGCACTGGTGATGGGGTGCTGCCAGCCGACAGCAGAACAGCAGCCTGTGTTCTCCCTGCAGCCGACTTGGGGGGGCTGCAGGAGAGAGTTCTCCTCGAGGCGCTTGGAGGACAGGAGCCCCAGTGTCGCCTTTGGGTGGGCCTCCCCTCATCCCTGGGTTCCAGGCTGGAGGGGACGGGGACTTCCCTCCTGCCTGTGCCTCAGGGAACCTTGGTGCCCCTGTGATACACAGCCAGCCTCGCTGTTTGGATTGGTCCTGTCACTGTGGGGTGGGGGGAGGACGTTCTCGTCTCCACTGAGGTGGGAGCTTGGCTGCTGTCACTGCCTGTTACAGTTCCAGGGCTTGAGTGGGAGCCGTGGCAGAGCACCCTGCACCCCGAGAGTGCAGGCCAGAGGCCGAGCTGCAGCCTGGTCCCATAGGGCGCAGAGCTGAGGTGCACGCCGGGCTCCCATGAGGCGAGGGGAAAGGGGCTCCAGCGGGCTGCGGGGCCTTGCTGTGGCCTGTGCTCCTGGGCGCTGCATCCTGTTGGCCCCGGGGCTGCGGAAGCTGCTCGGTGCCTCCCACTGAGGAGCCTTCTTGCTTGTGGGGTGTGAGTGAGGCCAGGTGTGGGAGGATGGTCGTGTAGCCGACTGTATGCGTCCCCCAAGCCGTACTTAGGCTGTGCTCTGTGTCAGGAGCTGGAGCTTGCTGTGGGTCAGCTGGTGACAGGTGTACCAGCGACCACTGGGGCTGTGGGGGGAGGGAGGTCCTCGGGGTCCCTGCAGGTCCCAGGCTTGGGGCAGAGAACTTCCCAGAGCAGGGCACACTGGGCTGGGACCCAAAGGGCAGGTCTAGGGCTGTCGTGGCCCGGAGGAGCTTGGGGAGAGATGCCGGCTCGGCTGGCCTGACCTGACCTGACCCTCCACCCCCAGCTCCAGGAGAGGGGAGCTCAGGGTTGGTTCTGTGGAGGGCGGAGCCATCAGAGGACTTTCAGGCTGAGTGGCACGTCGGAGTTGGCGTGGACGGTGACCCGCAGCTCTGTGTCCGTGCCCCTGCCTGCCCTCGTTGGGAGGCTGCAGAGTAGAGGCCGCTGTCCCTGCTCGCACACCCTCTCTCCCTTCCTCCTTCTGCTGCCTCGTGGCAAGAACTGGGTGAGCCCTGGGTGCCAGCCAGGGCCGGGCCCAGATGGTGGTTTGGGGCCCAGCACAGGGAGGCCCCTGGGGGAGTGGGTGGGGGGCAGAGCCGCGGCTGGGAGTGCCGGCCTGGGTGTGTGGAGGTGGGGGTGGCACTGGCAGACACCTGGCCCCCTGCAGCGTCCTCTACTGGTGTCAGTGGCAGGAGGGGGAGGGGAGGAGGAAGCTGAGGTTTTGAGAGTCAGAGGCAGCCTCTCACCGCCCACCACCTCCCTCTGGGCGGCAGCCTGCCTGTTCCTGGCTCCCTCGCCCGGCCGGCCGGTGGTCTTCCAGGGCTGCAGCCGGCTCCCCTGCCTTTGGGGGGCCTGGGGGCGTGTGGAGTTGCGCTGCCTGTGTGCAGGTGGCCCAGGCTGGCTGGACGTGGGTGTGGCCCGGCAGGCTCCCAGAGGCTTCGTGCTTGGTTTTCCTGGGCTCGGGGCGCGGGTCCACGGGGGGCTCCATGTCACGTGCCCTCCCCTTGCCCACCTGCCCTCCCCTTGCCCACCTGCCCCTGCTCCTTCTGGCGTGGGCGGCAGTGCTAAGGCCCAAGCAGAGGACAGGGACCCTGCTGCCTGGGGACCTGCGGGCTGTGAGTGGAAGTGAAGGCAAGGATGGTGTTGTCTCCCTGTGCACCCCGCTCCCCGCTCCCCGAGTCCTGCAAGCCCAGGGAGCCGTCTCTCGGCAGGAGCTGGGCCCCAGGTGGCCCTCGTCCTGCTTCCTGTTTGGTTCTGAAGGGGGTAGATGAGCCTTCCCCCATCCGTGTGGACTAGGCCTGGAAACAGTGCCCTGGGTATGGTTTGGGGGGAAGCAGGCCAGAGGGGGATTAGGGGTCATGGGTTCTGAGGAGAGGAGGGGGGTCTCTGGGGAAGACATGGGCCTCCTGGCACCCCTTCCCCCGAACGCCTTCCTCCCTGGCCCAGGGGACCAGGGACTGTGCTCAGGGCCTGTCATCCGGCCTGCATGCGGGGGGCTGCCAGGACAGGGAGCAGGCCGGGGGGCCAGGCCCTTCCCACCCTGCCCAGGGCTGCGGGCCCCAGGGCGCAGGGGGCCGTCGCATTCTTCACTGGGGTCCTGAGACCACGTCTCCACCTCCACCCCTCTGGGGCCTTCTGGCTGTGGGCGTGGACCCAGCAGATGCTCGCTGAAGCCCATCTTCTAGAGCCTGTGTTGGCACCTCTCTGTCTCGAGGTGCCGTGGACAGGAAGCAGCTGGGACTGTGGGCACAGGTGTCCTCCCCGCTGCTGCTTGAACCCCGCACAGACGGTGGGTTCTCTGCACCCCAGCGTGGGCCGAGGGTGGAGGTGGCAGGGAGCTCTGGGGTACGTGCTGGGCACAGGTGTGCCCTGCTGGTGTGGTGCTCACTGCCTGGCAGGCTGCGAGAGTTAGGGGGGCCGAGGGCCTTAGTGGGGGGCTGGCTGTGGGGGCAGATGCCGAGTGGGCTATGGAACATTCCAGAACTGTTGCTCGTTAGAGGGTCTCACGCTGTGTGAAGGTGGGCTAGTCTGTGGCAAACAGAAGGAGGTCTCTGGTGTGTGGCCCTGACATGGTGGGGTTGGGGGCCGTGGCTTGCAGAAATCTGGGAGCGTCTCTCTCTGTCCCCAGACCTGGTGGCCCTGGGTCTGCAGCTGCCTCGTGGCCTCTCCGTAAGAACTATTTTTAGGTAATTGAGGCCAGTGTGGTGCCAGGTGAGGGCCTGGTGGGTGGGGTGTTTGCACCCTGGGCCACGAGGCAGCTGCCTGGATCCTGCAGCCTCCTGGGGGGTGCGGGGTGCTCTGACCACCGGCCTTGTCCTCAGGGAGTGGGGAAGGCCAGGGCCATATTCTGCAGCGTTTCCCGGAGAAGGACTGGGAGGACAACCCGTTCCCCCAGGGGATCGAGCTGGTGAGTGGGGGAGGTGGGGTGGGTGGCTTGAACCCCCGGGACTGAGGAGCCCCCCACAGTGCCTGGCCCCTGCCGGGCTGGGGACAGGAGAGGGCAGAGCTGCTGTGGAGGGCAGGGGCAGCAGGCTGCCTGGTGCCCACATCACCGTGTCACGTTGTCACTCGCTCCTGATGGTGGGGACCTTCCATTACCACCAGCTGGGGAGGCCGCAGACGGTGACTCCTGAGGCCCAGGGTGCGAGGTGTCCCCAGGGTCCCAGCGCGCTGTGTGTGTACTGAGCCCCAGCCCAGGCCGTGCGGACAGCTGGTGGGGGGGGAGTTTCCCACCGCAGGGGTGGGCAGAGGAGCTGATGGCTGAGCCCTCCCTGCAGTTTTGCCAGCCCAGCGGGTGGCAGCTGTGTCCCGAGAGGAATCCACCGACCTTCTTTGTTGCTGTCCTCACGGACATCAACTCTGAGCGGCACTACTGCGCCTGTCTGACCTTCTGGGAGCCGGTGGAGCCCACACAGGTCAGCTTGGGGGCTCCGGGGGGCAGCAGGTGTGAAGCAGGGCCCCTGGGCTTCGGCCACCTCCCCGCCTCTGCCTCTGGGGGTGTCTTGCACCCCCTGGAGGCTGCAGTTCCTGGAGGGCCAGGCAGTGTGAACCGCCTGTGTCCCCCCTTCCCCACCTCTGGCTGGAAGAGAGCAGGGAGGACGGGCTTGTGTCTGCAGGAAGCCGCGTGCTCTGAGGACGCCACGGAGAGGGAGGAGGCGGCTGAGGGAGGCCGGGTGGGGCTGTCGCCCACAGCACCCACCCCCGCTGGCCAGCTGTTTGCTCCGAAGACACTGGTGCTGGTGTCACGACTGGACCATGCGGAGGTGTTCAGGGTGAGGCAGGCGGCCGGGGCGGCAAGCTGGGACGCGGGTGGCCCCTCGGCGGTGCCGTCATTTCCTGGTCTGGTCCGTGCAGAACAGCCTGGGTCTCATCTACACCATCCATGTGGAGGGCCTGAACGTGTGCCTGGAGAACGTGGTCGGGAACCTGCTGACCTGCACTGTGCCCCTGGCCGGGGGCTCCCAGGTGGGTCTTGGGGGCAGCTGGTGTCCCCACACCCACAGGCTCTCCTGGTGCAGTCATGGGATCGGCCTGGTAGCACTTGGAGTCCAGCCGGGGCTGAACGCAGCCGAGGCCTCGGACGCGCCCTCCCGCATCGTGGTGCCGCTGCCGACTGTCCGGGCCCTGCCTGCTCACCCGGTCCTCGCTTCTGCGCTTTTGGGCCTGCGTGCTCCGCCTCTGTGCTCTCCCTGTGGGTGTCGCCTGTCTCTGGATCCTGCTGTCAGCTTGTCTGTCTGCTCCCTGTCCTGTGCTCGCGTGAGCCGGGGTGTCTAACCGTGTCTCTCTGCCCGTCTGTCCTGTGCAGCTGGACTCTGTTGAGGAAGGAGCGGTACGGATTCTTTGTTTCTTTTCCGCCCAGGCCCCGTCCCCACCCGGCTCAGAGGCAGCCGCCTGCCCTGAGTCTTCTCTGCAGCGCTGTTCAGGCGGCAGGTGGGGCGTGGCCTTCGCCTGCGCCGTGCCAGTGCCCTGCCTGTCCCACTCGGTCTGTCTGTTTGCAGGGCCTGCCCACGGCCACGGAGCTCCGGGCCGACTTGGGTCTGGTCGCCCTGCGGAGCCCTGACCCTTCTCTCTCTGCAGAGAACCATCTCTCTGGGGGCTGGCGACCGGCAGGTCATACAGACCCCGCTGGCTGACTCGCTGCCGGTCAGCCGCTGCAGCGTGGCCCTGCTCTTCCGCCAGCTGGGTGAGCCTGCCCGTCCCGCCAGGCGCGGCTTCCTCCCCCGGGGCTGGGGGTCGGGTGTGGGCTTTCTGTGCCCAGCGCCCTCTCCAAACCTCCCGTCTTGTTCAGGCATCACCAACGTGCTGTCGTTGTTCTGCGCTGCCCTCACGGAGCACAAGGTCCTCTTCCTGTCCCGGAGCTACCAGCGACTCTCAGACGCCTGCCGGGGCCTCCTGGCCTTGCTGTTCCCTCTCCGATACAGGTGCTCACCTGCTGCCTCACAGCCTCCCGCCCCCGTGCCCAGCTCCCCACCCGGCTCCCTGCCCGGCCCTGGCGTCTGGGCTCACTGCGTCCTCTGGGGCCCTACAGCTTCACCTACGTGCCCATCCTGCCCGCCCAGCTGCTCGAGGTCCTCAGCACACCCACGCCTTTCATCATCGGGGTCCACGCGGCCTTCCAGGCGGAGACCCAGGAGCTGGTAAGGGCTGTGGTTTGTGTCCGCCTCACTGCACAGGCCTGTGGGTCCCTGACCACTCGCTCCCTTGGCCACAGCTGGACGTGATTGTTGCTGATCTTGACGGAGGGACGGTGACTGTCCCCGAGTGTGTGCACATTCCACCTCTGCCGGAGCCACTGCAGAGCCAGACGCACAGTGTCCTGAGCATGGTGAGGGGGCCTCGGGGAAGCTGTGGCCTTGTGGCCTATGGGCTGTGGCTGCCTGGCCGAGGGGGCGTCCAGAGCAGAGGCCAGTGTGCAGCCAGCTGCCCCTCTGCCCCGCAGGTCCTGGACCCAGAGCTGGAGTTGGCCGACCTCGCCTTCCCCCCACCCACGACCTCCACCTCCTCCCTGAAGATGCAGGTGGGAGTCGTTACTGCTCCAGTGTGGAGACCCCCGCACCCCCACCCGCTCATTTAGGGCCACTGCCACCGACGGCCGGGCTGACAGCACCGAGCTCAGGGTGGCCCCACTGCGGGCAGCCCCAGGCAGGAAGCCCCTGTGGACAGTTGGGTGTGGGGCCGGGAGAGGCACAGCCAAGGCGGCAGGGGCCCCTTGAGGACCAGGACTGAGCGTCTGGTGACAGAGAGCCTCTGAGGGTCCTGAGCAGGAGCAGCTTGTCCAGTTTCAGTGGAGTTGTGTGGGCGGCCACGGGTGGCTGGTGGGTGGAGGGGACGGAGGAGCCCGGGGAGGGGTGGGGCACGGCAGCCAGGCAGCCCGGGGGGCTGGCGCCCGGCACCCACCCGCCGACCTGTGCCCTGTGCTCCAGGACAAGGAGCTGCGAGCCGTCTTTCTGCGGCTGTTCGCGCAGCTGCTGCAGGGCTACCGCTGGTGCCTGCACGTGGTGCGCGTCCACCCGGAGCCTGTCATCCGCTTCCACAAGGTGGGCCGCCTGGGCGCCGTGGGCCTGGGGGGAGGGGACCGCGGCGGAGCCCCCGAGGCTGACCTCCCGTGTGTCCCCAGGCAGCCTTCCTGGGCCAGCGCGGGCTGCTGGAAGATGACTTCCTGATGAAGGTGCTGGAGGGCATGGCCTTCGCCGGTTTCGTGTCGGAGCGGGGCGTCCCTTACCGCCCCACGGACCTGTTTGATGAGGTGTGCCCCGCTCTGTCCCCTGGCCCCTGCCCCGCTGGCCTGCCTGACGCTGCCTCCCCTCCCTCCTGCCCCAGCTGGTGGCCCATGAGGTGGCGCGGATGCGGGCCGACGAGAGCCACCCCCAGCGGGTGCTGCGGCACGTCCAGGAACTGGCGGAGCAGCTGTATAAGAACGTAGGGACGCTGGCAGGGGGTGCCTCGTGCCGCCGTGGGCCCTGGCCCCGCCCCACACCTGCCGTCTCCCCCCAGGAGAACCCGTACCCCGCCGTGGCGATGCACAAGGTGCAGAGGCCGGGCGAGGCCAGCCACCTGCGCCGGGCACCCCGGCCCTTCCCGCGGCTGGACGAGGGCACCGTGCAGTGGATCGTGGACCAGGCCGCCGCCAAGATGCAGGGCGCGCCCCCCGCCGTGAGGGCAGAGCGCAGGACCACGGTGCCCTCTGGGCCCCCTATGAGTGCGTGATGCGGGAGGGGCAGCCCCGAGCTCGGCCAGGGTGGGGGCGGGGCCAGGGTGAGCATGTCCTGTCCCCGCAGCTGCCATCCTGGAGCGGTGTGGCGGGCCGCAGGCCACCAGTGCCCGCCGGCTGGAAGTGGTGCGCAACTGCATCTCCTACGTGTTCGAGGGGAAGATGCTTGAGGCCAAGAAGGTGAGTGGGGGGGCTCCAACCTGGGGCCAGGGAGTGGCTTTCCGAGGAGGCCTGGGCCTCACCTCGGGGCTGCGGGGGAGGGCAGGGGGTATCCGGTCACCCGCCTTGCTCTCAGTGGGTGGTGGGATGCGCCTTCAGGGGAGGCTCAGAAAAGGGTGTTTAATTGCACCTTTTGGAAATTAGAGGACTCTCAAGATTTCTACTGTTGAGTTCTCTCTGTAGCCATCCTTCAAGAAAAGACCATACGTTTCCTGCTTTTTGTAAATTTTAGAAAACGGAGCTCACTTACGTGCTGCTGCGCACGCCCTGGTGTTCTCTTGGCACCTCTGGGCCTTTCACGACAGCCGGTTTGAGTCTCTCTGGTTTTTCACGGCTCTGTGGTGTCTCCGTGGTGTCCAGTTTTATCATGAATAGCAGCAACAACGAGACAAGCCCTGAGCCCTTTCTCTGGCCTGGCCGGTGCCACATGGGTCACCTGTTTGGGCCTGTGCTCTCTGGACACTGAGCTGGGGCCACGGGGCCTCCCTCCGGAGCACGTGTCCTCGCTGGCCTTTGAGCACACGGCCGTGGGACCCTCACGCCTCTGGGCACCTGCACTCCTGGCCTCCCTGGGTCCCCTGGGAGTTGTGGTCTCAGCTGGTCAGCAGAGCCCCAGCGTCAGGGAACACTCCGGTGATGGCTGTCCGTCTCCTCCGTGTTTGGAGCAGGGCTCTGGCCTCCGGGGCACCCGCAGCTCGCGCCCCTGCGGCCTTGTGTGCGGGTCTTCTCTGTGCCTGCCTCCCTGCGAGCCCACAGCCCCTGTCCCCTTGCCCCCGCCCCCAGCTGCTCCCAGCCGTGCTGCGGGCCCTGAAGGGGCGAGCTGCCCGCCGCTGCCTGGCGCAGGAGCTGCACCTGCACGTGCAGCAGAACCGCGCGGTACTCGACCACCAGCAGTTCGACTTCGTTGTCCGCATGATGAACTGCTGCCTGCAGGTGAGGCGGGGCCTCCGGTCCCAGCCCGGTGTGGCGCGTGAGCGGGGACAGGCAGGAGATTCTGGTCTGTGGGTGAGGGAGTCCCCAGTCTGCAAGGGGGGCAGGTCGGCGAGACCCCTGCTGGAGGCAGGTGCAGGGTTGTGGGGTCTCCTGATCTTGAAGCTCCCAGGCAACCCTGAGGAGCTGGAGCCCGCGGTTTGGGTCACAGCCTGGGGTGGTCGGGGGGCAGCAAGGGTGTGGTGGAGGTGGGCACTGCCTGGGTGAGGAGGAAGGGCCCCTGGGCTTAGCGCTCTGCCTGCAGGACTGCACCTCTCTGGATGAGCACGGCATTGCGGCGGCCCTGCTGCCCCTGGTCACGGCCTTCTGCCGGGTGAGTGCTCGGGGACCCAGGGCGCCTCCCCAGGGCCCTCCTGGCTACATCCCGCTGACCTCCCACTGGCGTCTGCAGAAGCTGAGCCCGGGGGTGACGCAGTTTGCGTACAGCTGCGTGCAGGAGCACGTGGTGTGGAGCACGCCGCAGTTCTGGGAGGCCATGTTTTACGGGGACGTGCAGACCCACATCCGAGCCCTCTATCTGGAGCCTGCTGAGGACCGAGCCCCCTCCCAGGTGTGCGGGGACTCCCTGGGCCTGGGCCGGGGTGGGAGCCGGCGTCCCTGGCTCACGTGCCTGGTGCCGTGGCAGGAGGCTGAGGAGGCTCCTTCCCGGGAGGACGAGCGCTCTGCCCTGGACGTGGCTTCTGAGCAGCGGCGCCTGTGGCCGACCATGAGCCGCGAGAAGCAGCAGGAGCTGGTGCAGAAGGAGGAGAGCACGGTGTTCAGCCAGGCCATCCACTACGCCAACCGCATGAGCTACCTGCTGCTGCCCCTGGACAGCAGCAAGAGCCGCCTGCTGCGGGAGCGCGCGGGGCTGGGCGAGCTGGAGAGCGCCAGCAACAGCCTGGTCACCAACAGGTGGGCGGGGCAGGGGCGGGGGGGGGCACCGGGGCCAGGGGGACGGGGCCTGTGCCCACCGCCCCCTCCCTGGCCCAGCATGGCGGGCAGTGTGGCCGAGAGCTATGACACGGAGAGCGGCTTTGAGGATGCAGAGACCTGCGACGTGGCGGGGGCTGTGGTCCGCTTCATCAACCGCTTCGTGGACAAGGTCTGCACGGAGAGTGGGGTCACCAGCGACCACCTCAAGGGGCTGCACGTCATGGTGCCAGGTATGGGGTCTGGGCATGGGTTCTCTCCCCTCAGACGGGGGGCGTGGCCAGGGCATGAGAGCTGCTCTCCCCAGACATCGTCCAGATGCACATCGAGACCCTGGAGGCCGTGCACCGCGAGAGCAAGAGGCTGCCCCCCATCCAGAAGGTGAGCGGGGGCCTGGCGGGCTGCGGGCACCGGGGCCTGGGCTGGGCCCTGAGCTGCCGCCCTGTGTCTAAGCAGCCGAAACTGCTGCGGCCACGCCTGCTGCCCGGCGAGGAGTGCGTGCTGGACGGCCTGCGCGTCTGTCTGCTGCCGGACGGGCGGGAGGAGGGCGCCGGGGGCAGTGGGGGGGGCCCTGCCCTGCTCCCGGCTGAGGGCGCCATCTTCCTCACCACGTACCGAGTCATCTTCACCGGGATGCCCACCGACCCCCTGGGTGAGCCTTCAGACCCGCCCCGGGCCCCCCGGCCCCTGCCCGCGAGGGCTGTGGGGGTGGGTGGAGCGTTCCCTGCGTGTCCCCCCTTTCTCAGGGGTGCAGGGCCCCTGTGGAGATGGGCCCCGGTCTATCCCCCCGCCCCCTAGAGCCCCCGCGACGTGGTCCCCTCCCGCCCTCTGACCCTGCCGCCTGCTGTCAGTGGGGGAGCAGGTGGTGGTCCGCTCCTTCCCCGTGGCCGCGCTCACCAAGGAGAAGCGCATCAGCGTGCAGATGCCCGTGGACCAGCTCCTGCAGGACGGGCTGCAGCTGCGCTCCTGCACCTTCCAGGTGGGTGGGCTCGCGCCTGCCCCGCCCTGGGCCGGCTTGTCAGCTGGGGGCCTCGCCATGGCTCTTGGCTTGCTGTCCACTGCCCATTTGATGTGTCCTTTGAGTCCCTGTCACTTCCGTGGGGCACTGACCCTCGAGTCGGTGTGTTGGGTCTGTGGTGCGAGCTCAGACTTCGCCCTACGGCTACTGGGACTTTGACTTTGCGGGAGGGGCCGTGGGGCCTGCCTCTGCTACGGCTGAACTGAGAAGGGCCCAGGTCCCTGGCAGTGTCATAGCTGGGGAGTGGCCACCCAGACCCCTGATGGCTTCTTTCTGACACAGCTGCTGAAAATGGCCTTTGATGAGGAGGTGGGGTCCGACAGCGCCGAGCTCTTCCGCAAGCAGCTGCACAAGCTGCGCTACCCGCCGGACGTCAGGGACACCTTTGCCTTCACTTTGGGCTCTGTCCACCCACCCGGCCGGCCACCCCGGGCCACCAAGGATAAGGGTCCCTCTCTCAGGTGTGGATCTGGGGCCCAGGGCCAGGGCCCCGCTGTGCTCCCCACCCCCGTGCCCATGTCCTCACGTCCCCCGTCCCCCCGGCTGACTCTGCAGGACGCTGTCCCGGAACCTGGTGAAGAACGCCAAGAAGACCATCGGGCGGCAGTACGTCACCCGCAAGAAGTACAACCCCCCCAGCTGGGAGCACCGGGGCCAGCCGCCCCCTGAGGACCAGGAGGACGAGATCTCAGGTTGGGGGCAGAGGGGGAGTCCTGGGTGGCCTCCGGGTGGGTCCCCTGTGGAGGACGGGACGCGGCAGGGTGGCCTCTGGGTTGTGACCCTGTGTGCCCGTCCTGCGCAGTGTCGGAGGAGCTGGAGCCCAGCACGCTGACCCCGTCCTCAGCCCTGAAGCCCTCGGACCGCATGACCATGAGCAGCCTGGTGGAGAGGGCTTGTTGCCGCGACTACCAGCGCCTCGGCCTGGGCACCCTGAGCAGCAGCCTGAGCCGGGCCAAGTCCGAGCCCTTCCGTGTGTCCCCGGTCAACCGCATGTATGCCATCTGCCGCAGGTGAGGTCACCGGGCCACGCCCCGGAGGGCACGGGCAGGGCTGGGCTCTGAGTGTCGGCTGCCCATTTGACACGGCGGCCTTGGGGTCCTTGTCATTTCTGTGGGGCACGGACCCTCGAGTCAGGGGGTCCCTGTGGGGAGGGGGGAAGGGGCTTGGGTACCTTCACTGCCTGCTGTGGCCGTCACGGTTCCCTGTCAAGTGTGGCCAGGGTGAGGCTGCAGGGCCTGGCGGGCACCTGGCTGAGCACAGCTGCCCGGGCTCGTGGCCGAGGGCCAGAGGGGGCCTTGCCTGAGTGCTGGGGAGCCCTTGTCCCCCACGGCTTGGCTGCCTCCCCCGCTGGGGGTGTGCGCCTGGGGCAGGCGGGGCTTCCCGCTGCCCTCATGCCGCCGCCTCCCTGCAGCTACCCAGGGCTGCTGATCGTGCCTCAGAGCGTCCAGGACAATGCCCTGCAGCGTGTGTCTCGCTGCTACCGCCAGAACCGCTTCCCTGTGGTGTGTTGGCGCAGTGGGCGTTCCAAGGCTGTGCTGCTGCGCTCCGGCGGCCTGCACGGCAAGGGTGTGGTTGGCCTTTTCAAGACCCAGAACGCGCCTTCTCCAGGTACCTTCCCTGTGCCCTGCCCTGGGTCTGCCCCGCCCTGCCCCGCCCCGCCCCGCCCCGCCCCAGCTCTGCCTCCTCTCCCAGGCCAGTCCCAGGCAGACTCGAGCAGCCTGGAGCAGGAGAAGTACCTGCAGGCCGTGGTCAGCTCCATGCCCCGCTACGCCGATACGTCAGGACGCAACACGCTCAGCGGCTTCTCCTCAGCCCACATGGGCAGTCACGGTGAGGGCGCTGGCGGGCAGGCGGTGGGGCAGGGAGGACTTACGGGGGCTGTGGTGGCGTTTAGGGTGGGCAGGGCGGAAGTGGCCTAGGTCAGGGATGTTTGGGTCGGAGGCACCTCTGCAGACTAGCTGGGTGTCCCGGGGCGCTGCCTGCTCTGCCCACCTGCCTCTGCGTGTCCCCCACCTGTGACCTCTTGCCGGAGGCTCCGAGTTGCCACTTGCACAGCCGGGCCTTCCTGCAGCTGGTCTTTCACGCAGCTCCTCCCCCAGTTCCGCCCACCCTCGGTCCTCATTTGTCCTGGCTCCCTGGGCCTTGTCTGTGCTGGCCTCACTGTCCCTGTCCCCACCGCCTGTGCACGTCCACAGTGCCCTGCGCACGGAGGCAGGTCCAGGCCGGCTGCCCGTGCAGGCCGCGCCTCCCTCTGACCCTGCATGTTGTGGTCACGTGAAACGCATTGCACCCTGCAAGGGGGCGCCACTGTCCCATTTTGCAGCGGAGGCACCGGGCCGGGGAGGGTGGGGAGCATCCGCGGAGCCCTTCCCCGGGGCCAAGTAGGGCTGTGTCTGGATTGGCCCCAGGCGGGGAGCTGTGGTGCTGCGTGTGCTCTGTCCACCCACTGTCCACGCGGGGTGGGCAGCCGTGTCCAGTGGCGGGAGGGGCGGGCAGCTGCGGGAGCTGAGCCCAGCAGGGCCTGATGGCCAGTGGAGGGGATGTTGTTACGGGCCCACCGGGGTCTTCCCGTAGGCAGCTGCTTGTGTTCCTCCTGCCCCTACCTGACTCTGACCCTCTGATCTCTCCGTCTGCCCCAACCTCATCTGACCCTGTGATTCCGTCCACCCAGCCTGCATGTGGCGCTCTCTCCCCATGACCCCCCAGATCTGTCCCTGGCCAGTGGGTGCTGGGGCTCCTTGAAGGTTGTCCTTGGACTCAGCTCCAGCTACCGTCCAACACACAGGCCCAGTTTGTGTCTCTACCTGGGTCCTCTGCGTGGACGTCTCCTCCCAGCACCGGGTGTGAGACCCAGAGGCTCCTGCACTGGAGCCTGCCAAGCCCACCGGCCACACCCAGCCTGTCACCTCTGTGGGTGCAGCGACGGTGCCCCCTGGGGTCGTGGGGGGTGTGGGCTGTTGACATTCACACCGGGAGTCATCCGAAGCCTCCTGAGCCCTTAGTCCCTGCCCTTGAGCTTGTAGGCCCAGCTCCTGGGAGGGCAGTGAGGGGCACTGGAGGGTTTTAGGGGCCGATAGCACCACCCTGCGGCAAGGCTGTCCCTGGATCTGTCTGCTGTGCCCCCGGCTCCCAGGGCTGGCCACGCAGTCTGCAGTCCTGGCCCGCGGCCATCGCCCTCCTGTGGGGCTCCCTGCTGAGCGCACCCGGCCTTCCTCAGGGGTCCGTCCTGTGAGCCGGCCGTGGGGGCCCAGGGGGCGGGGAGCAGGGCTTCGAGTCCGCCCTCGTGGTCACTGGGGGACACCATCCTCGGGAGAGGCCAGACGTGACCCATGGTCACTCCTGCCAGGAATATTTGCTCTCCAGTTCAAAAGTGGGTTTTGATTTTCGACGTATCAAACCATGTGGTCGTGTTTCACAGTTGCCTGGTCTTGGTGCCTGCAGGTGGGGCTTCCCCCCACCGCCCCCCACCGTCCCGGTCGGCCTGCGCCTCCCCCGCGTCCGTCTCCAGCCCTGGCTGGGGCTGCCGACTGCCCAGCAGGGTGCGGGGGCTCAGCTCCCCCGCTGTGCTCTCGGGCCCTGGCCGGGCTCTGACCTCTTCACAGGAGCGGGCCTTGGCCAGCGCCCTGCTGTCTCGCTGAGCCGGGGGCCTCAGTGTGGCAGCTGTCAGAGGACCCGGCTGTGGGACACAGGCTGGCATTGTGCTTGGCCCGTGGTGGCCGCTGGCTGGATGGGGAGTATTGCCTCACGCCCCTGTGTCCTGTCCCTGGGAGAGGCAGGTGAGCCCAGGGCATGGCACACAGGGACCCACAGTGTGACCCCAGGCAGCCCAGCCCCCGGGGCCGCCACCTCCTCACGTGGCCTCCCTGCCCTCAGGTCAGGCCTCACCCAGGTCACGTGCGTCTCAGCCCAGCACGGCCCGGGGCCCAGGTCTGCTTTGCCCTATTCTAGCTGCGCTCCGTCCTGTGCTGGCATCTGCAGGTTCTGAGCCACCCCCTGTCCTCTTGCGGATGCCTCCGGGCCCCTCTTCTCCAGGCCTCGCCTCTCAGGCCCTGCTGTTGCCGTGTGTGCGGGGTGCAGGCCGCTGCTTGCCCCTGCGTCGAGGGCAGTTCTGGGCAGTGACTGTCAGACCAGCCCCGGCCCCTGCGCTGGGGAGGAGAGCCTGGGAGGGTGGCCGCTCGGCACAGGGGCCGGCGCGGGAGGGACTCGGAGACACTTGTTCTGAGTCGGCCAAGTGGGAAGAGAAGGGCCGGTCGAGAGCCCAGGACTCGGGCCCCCCCCACCGTGGAGCCTGCGGCCACCCGGGCCATTTGCTGTTACCTGTACCAGGACGACCGCGCTTCCCACTCTGAGACCCGGGACTCGGCAGTGATTGCTGCTACCTCCAGGGCTCCTGGGGGCTTCACGGGAGCCTGTGGGCTGTAGGCACCCCAAGCCGGGTACTGCCCAGGCCTGGGGCCAGGCCTGAGCCACCTCTCTGCTGTGCCCCCAGCGCCCAGTCCCAGAGCCAGGGTCACCACGCTGTCCAACCCCATGGCGGCCTCGGCCTCCCGACGGACAGCGCCCCGAGGTACCGTACTGGGCCTACGCAGGCCGGCTCCCCTCACCTGGCACTGACGGCCCCAGTGGGCACTAATGTCTCCCTCCACACCTGACACTAACGGCCCTGCCCCGGCCCTTGGCACTCACCTGCCTGACACCGAGTCCTGCCCTAGACACTAACACCGGCCACCAGCTAGTGTCTCAGCGTCTGTCGCAGCCCTCCTCCCTCGCACAGCCCTGCTGGGGTCCTGCCGGCCACCCCCGCCCTGCCCTGGGAGCTCAGCCCCCTCCCTGGAGGCCGGGCCCAGCCAGCCCCAGGTAAGTGGTGCCCAGGCCTGGCTTGGTGCTCACCTGGTGTCTCCTCTGCAGGGAAGTGGGGCAGCGTCCGGGCCAGCGGGCGCAGCGGTGGGCTCGGCGCCGATGTCGGCTCCCGGCTGGCTGGCAGAGACCTGCTGGGCCCCCCCCAGGCCAACGGGGCCCCCTCTGATCCAGGCTTTTTGCGACCCCAGCGTGCAGCCCTCTACATCATTGGGGACAAAGCCCAGCTCAAGGTGACAGGTGGGGGCGTGGGGCCGGGCAGGGGGTGCAGGGCCTGGGCACGTCTGCCTCACGGTGCTGGGCCGGCCTCTTCCCAGGGCGTACGGCCAGACCCCTTGCAGCAGTGGGAGCTGGTGCCCATTGAGGTGTTCGAGGCACGGCAGGTGAAGGCCAGCTTCAAGAAGCTGCTGAAGGCATGTGTCCCAGGCTGCCCTGCCGCGGAGCCCGGCCCGGCTTCCTTCCTGCGCTCACTGGAGGACTCAGAGTGGCTGACCCAGGTCTGTACTGCCCCTGCCCTCAGCCCCCTTGGTGCTGGGCCCACCACGTGGCTGGAGCTGAGCGGCCAGGGCTCTGAGTTTGTTGTTTGACGGTGCTGAACACCAGGAGGTGACAGCCACCTCCACCCAGAGTCGTGGTGCCTGAAGGCAGCTGGGCAGCCAGGCTTGGCAGGAAGCTGGCAGTGAGAGTGGCCAGGTCCTGGGTTTGTGTGTATCGGGCAGCCTGCTGGGCCTGGGTGGGCTGGGGACCCACACAGGACATGGCTTGTGGGTTGGGTCCCACTGCTGTGTTCCCCTCTAGGCGGGGCTGGGCACTGCGGCACTGCCCTGCTGAGTGCCGGAGGGTCGGAGAGGGGCTGCTGGGCATCTCCGTGGCGCCTCTTCAGTCCAGGGGAAGTGCTGAGCTTGCCCGGGGCAGACTGTGTGGTGCTGTGCCCACCCGGCAGGGCTGCAGACACCGCCAGCCTCGCTTGGGTGCCGTGGGCACGTGAGTCTCTGTGGCCTGGTCAGCGATGGGGCCAGAGCGGGTCTCGGAGGTGGTGAGGGGGTGCCTCTCCCTGCAGATCCACAAGCTGCTGCAGGTGTCGGTGCTGGTGGTGGAGCTGCTGGACTCAGGCTCCTCCGTCCTGGTGAGCCTGGAGGACGGCTGGGACATCACCACCCAGGTATGTGGCAGGCGGAGCCACGGGAGGGCGGGGTCCCCGGGGCTCCGTCCTGACCCCGGGCGGTGTCGGCAGGTGGTGTCCTTGGTGCAGCTGCTCTCAGACCCCTTCTACCGCACGCTGGAGGGCTTCCGCCTGCTGGTGGAGAAGGAGTGGCTGTCCTTTGGGCACCGCTTCAGCCACCGCGGGGCCCACACCCTGGCCGGGCAGAGCAGCGGCTTCACACCTGTCTTCCTGCAGTTCCTGGACTGTGTGCACCAGGTGGGTCGGTGGCCGTGTGGGGTGGGGGCTGTGTGCTGACGCCTGACCCCCGACCCCTGACCCCTGTGGCGCACAGGTCCACCTGCAGTTCCCCATGGAGTTTGAGTTCAGCCAGTTCTACCTCAAGTTCCTTGGCTACCACCACGTGTCCCGCCGTTTCCGGACCTTCCTGCTGGACTCCGACTACGAGCGCATCGAGCTGGGTATGTGGGGGCGGCGGGGGCGGCTGCGTGGCCAGGAGGGCCCGGGCTCAGCGCTGCCCCTGTGCAGGGCTGCTGTACGAGGAGAAGGGGGAGCGCAGGGGCCAGCTGGCCTGCAGGTCCGTGTGGGAGTACGTGGACCGGCTAAGCAAGAGGACACCCGTGTTCTACAACTACATGTACGCGCCCGAGGACACAGAGGTGAGCTGGGGCCTGGCTGGGGCTGGTGGCTCCCGCCCGGCCCAGGTCCTCAACACCACCCCACCCCCAGGTGCTGCGGCCCTACAGCAACGTGTCCAACTTGAAGGTGTGGGACTTCTACACCGAGGAGACGCTGGCTGAGGGGCCCCCTTACGACTGGGAACTGGCCCAGGGGCCCCCCGAGCCCCCAGAGGAGGAACGGCCTGATGGAGGCGCTCCCCAGAGCAGGCGCCGAGTGGTGTGGCCCTGCTACGACAGCTGTCCCCGAGCCCAGCCTGATGCCATCTCACGCCTGCTAGAGGTATGTGTGGTCCAGAACAGGGCCTGGCCTAGCACCTTCTTGCTCAGACACTAGGGCTGTGCCTGTGTGTGTGCACGTGTAGGTACCCCTGGGTGTTGGGGTGGCCCTGCCTTCCCCCTGCCAGATGACCTGCTGCTGGCCTGGGGTAGCTGTGGCTGCCCGGTGGCCCCGGCCCACCTCGGGTGGGTGTTTGCAGACTGGTGACCAGAGGGCTGTTGTCACAGACCCCAGATCTCAGGACTCAGCCTCTGGTCTGGGCATGTGGCCTTCCCCTGAGCTGCCTTTGAGAACTTGGGCAGCCCGCAGGGTCAGTGTTTGCCCGGGAACCGTTTCCCCCTGCCAGACTGCCCGCCCCACCTACCCCAACAGGAGCACAGCAGCTGCTCTAGGTTCTTTTTTAAACAGTTAAACATATTTAATAGAAATATTAATTATCTTGAATCATTTTGCCTGAAGAAAAAGAAAAAGAAGAAACATTAAAGTAATATTACATCTTCTTTCATTATTGAAACCATGAAATATGCCTTTTGTGATCAAAGTAATAATTTTTTATCATGCAAAAGATAAATATATATTTTTTGAGACAGAGTCTCACTCTGTCACCAGGCTAGAGTGCCGTGGCATCAGCCTAGCTCACAGCAACCTCAAATACCTGGGCTCAAGTGATTCTCCTGCCTCAGCCTCCTGAGTAGCTGAGACTACAGGCTCACTGCCTGGCTAATGTTTCTATTTTTAATAGAGACGGGGTCTCGCTCTTGCTCAGGCTGGTCTCGAACTCCTGACCGCAAGTGATCCTCCTGCCTCAGCCTCCCAGAGTGCTAGGATTACAGGCCTGAGCCAAGGCTGAAAAAGATATTTTTGTTAAATACATTCATAAGTGGAAACTGTATTTCAAAACAAGTTTATACAGACTCAAAAAGGCCTACACTTAAAGTGAAATTTATTTAAATACCATCATAGTTACCTTGTATGCTTCTGGCATACCCATATTCACAGTTCATAAAATACAGAATCTAAACTCTTAAGGTCAGCTCTGAAATAGATGCATTTTCTTTAATACATTGACTAGTTATGTCTGTTCCTCTAAGACAGGAGGAGAGAGATACTGAAATATTTTTTAAAGAACAAACTCAACATGTCAGCAGCAAATTTCAGTTAAACTAAATCGGAAACCAAAGTTCTACATAACCAGAGTACAGAGTTCTCTCTTCTAGGTTCTTGACCCAAAAGCTTGGGGATGACGTCGAGGCCTCTCTGGCCCCTCACGCTGCCACCCTTGCTGGGCGTGTCTGCTTGGCCTGAGGAATCAGGACAGAGACCCTGGGGGGCAGTAGTTGGGGTCGTTCGTGTGGGGGGCTGGGCCGCTGCCTCAGTGAGCAGTCGGAAGGGTTTGGGCCTCAGGTCCAGACCGCGGGGGGTCTGCACCCCACTCCCCACGAATGGCTCTGTGGCCTCCAAAATGGCCTCAGTGTCTTAGAGCTTCTGCTTCCTTGAGCAGAAAGTGGGAGCGCTGATTCCCCCTCACGAGGCATAGAATGAGTGACGAATTTCGTTGCCCCAACATGGGTCCCTGCCCAAAGGCACCTGTGTCCCTGGGGTGTGGGGGGGAGCACGGGTCATAGTTCTGTGGATGAAGGGAACCCACAGAGGAAAGAGAGTCTCTCTTTATGTCTGGTAATGCTCCTTGTCTTGAACTTGGCTTGGTCTGTGGCTGACGGAGCCACTCAGCTTTCTTAGGACTAGCGTCAGCTTGGTCTTTTATGTTTTGTACTTTTCTTTTTGACTGGGCTGTGTCTTTATATTTAAGGTGAACTTATTGTATACAGCTGGGTCTTTTTTTATCCAGCCTGATAGTTTCTTTTATTGAAATTTTTAGTCCATTTTTATTCACTGTAATTATTGAGGTAGTTGGGTTAAGTTTAATCTGTTTTCTGTTTGTCCTATTTTTGCTCCTTTGTTTTCTTTTAAAAAAAATTGAGTATTTTTTAGTATTCTATTTTATCTACTTTATTTGGCTTTTGAGCTATATATACCTCTGTGTTATTTTTTAGTGGTTGCCAGAGACTGCAGTCACCATTTCTCTTGAAGTTACACCCACCGTTCACACGCAGGGGCTCACAGCGAGCCCTTCCGGGTAGCCCCTTCTGTCCTCCATGCCCCTGCTGTCTCCATATTACTTCTCCATGTAACAGAAACACCCAGCATGTATTGTTTTTGCTTTAAACAGTCAGCTCTGTTTTAAAGAAATTAAGAAAAAAGGAAAAAGCCTTCTATTTTTGCCATTTCCAGTATCATTCAATCTTTCAGTGTAGGTCTGGTCTGGTGTCGTGTCCCTTCAGCCTGAAGAACTTTTCCTATTTCTTGCAATGCAGATCCGCCAGCCACGAGTTCCCTCAGCTTTTGCTTATCTAAAAATGTCTTCATTGTGCCTCTGTTTTTTAAAGGGTGTTTTCTCTGGGTACAGAATTCTAGGTTGACAACTTTTATACACTCAGCAGTTTAAAGATACCGTTGCGTTGTTTCCTGCTTGCATTGGTTCTGATCAGAAGTCAGCGTTCATTCTCGTCCTTTTAAACTGTGTATGATGTCACCATTTTTTTCCTGTACCTTTAAGATTTTTTCTTCATCTTTAGTTTCAGCAGTTTGACCATGAAGCAGTTTTTCTTTTGTGTTCATCCTGCTTAAGGTTCCTTAAACTTCTTAGATCTGTGGGATGATCATGTTTATTATATTTAATATTAGGTTATTAAGTATGAAATGCTTAACCGTTTCCTCAGGTACTAAGTTTGACAGTTGATATCTCTGACATTTCACTTTGACACTTCTTGTTTTATTTTTATTGTGAAGGTGCATCCTCAGTCTTTCAAATGCACGTTTCAGCTTGCGATTATCTTTCATATTTTTTCTTAGAGCAATTTTTGTGAAACCATGGATAAGTCAAAAATACATGTAATTTTCGAATATGAGTTCCATCATGGAACAGTTGCAGCACAGACCTCTTGAAATATCAACTAAGTGTCTGGGATGGATGTGGCTAATGAAAGCACAGTAAATGGATGGTTTCGGAAGTCCCATTCTGATGATTTTAATCTTGACAGTGAGCCATGTGGGCGACCTGAGACCAAGGTGATAATGATGAGCTGAAAGCTATAGTGGAAGCAAATCCATCTGAACTTGAGTGTGAATTAGCAGCAAGGTTTGATGTTACTATTCCAACAATATTGGACCATTTGGAACAAATGGGCACGGTAAAGAAGCTGCATAGATTGGGTTCTGCGTGAAACAAGTGTGAGAAGAGAAATCATCTCGAAGGTTGCCTTTCTTTGCTGTCACAACACAAAGGTGAACCATTTCTACACCGTATTGTTCCATGTGATGAAAAATGGATTCTTTTTGACAATCACAAGCATTCAGCACAATAATTGGATACAGATGAAGTGCTGAAACACAGTCCAAAACCGAATATTCACAAAAAAAGCTAATGGAGGGTCCGGCGCGGTGGCTCATGCCTGTAATCCTAGCACTCTGGGAGGCCGAGGCAGGTGGATCACTCAAGGTCAGGAGTTCAAGACCAGCCTGAGCAAGAGCGAGACCCCGTCTCTACTAAAAATAGAAAGAAATTATCTGGCCAACTAAAAACTATATATAGAAAAAATTAGGCGGGCATGGTGGCGCATGCCTGTAGTCCCAGCTACTTGGGAGGCTGAGGCAGGAGGATCGCTTGAGCCTAGGAGTTTGAGGTTGCTGTGAGCTAGGCTGACGCCACGGCACTCACTCTAGCCTGGGCAACAGAGTGAGACTCTGTCTCAAACAAAACAAAACAAAACAAACAAACAAAAAAACCTAATGGTATCTGGTGGTCCAGCGCTGTTATTATCCACTACAGCTTTATGAAACCTGGTCAGTTGATCACAGCAGGTGTCTACTGCAACTAATTGGAAGAAATGATGAGGATGCTTGCAATTAAGCAGCTGAGGTTGGTCAACAGAGACGGGCCAGTCCTCTTGCAAGACAACACTCAACCACATGTCGCACGAACAACTCTGCTCACACTACAGAGGCTGGACTTGGAAACTGTGTCATCCACTGTATTCACCAGACCTTGCACCAACTGACCACCACTTCTTACAGGCTTTGGACCACTTCTCGCAAGGAAAAATATTCAGTTCTCCACAAGCTGTGGAAAATGCCTTTCCTGATTTCATTGTCACTTGTTCTCCAGGCTTCTTCACTGCTGGCATTAACAAGCTACCGTTAACTGTCGATAGTTTAGGCGCATACTTTAACTGTACTGCTTCTTGTTTGAGATACAATAAACTAAACTTTTGATTCAAAATTGGACATTTCATATTTAATGACCTAATACATTTTAGGTCATTGCTTCTTTAAATTTCTTTTTCTGCATATCTTTCTCTTTTTTCCTTCTGGAATCTGCTGTCCCATAGGTTACTGAGGCTCTGTTTGTTCTTATTCCTCAATCTTTTTTCCTCTTTGCACTGTATTGTAGATGATTTCTGTTGTCCTGTCTTTCAAGATCACTGCTCTTTTCGTGTGTTTAATATACTCAAGCCTATCTAATGAATTTATTTTAGATACTGTGTTTTTCAGCTCTAAAATTTCTATTTTTTTAAGTTTGTATTCTCTGTAGAGATTCTCTGTCTGTTCAACCATTATGTCTCTTTTCCTTTAAATCCTGAAGCACATTTATAATAACTTTTGAATTTCTTGTGTACTTTAAAACCTGTTTGATTTCTGAGTCTGTTTCTTTTAATTTTTTTCTGCTCCTTTTCTGCCTTTTTGCTTTTCTAGTCTTTTATTTTAGGCTGGACATTGTGGTTCCTGTCTTGTCAAGGATTGGGACTGTGTTATCTTCCTTTAAAGAATCTTAGGTTTTATTCTTACAGATAGTTAATGAACTTGTGGGTCGGCTTATTTTTCAGCATTGTTAGGGCAGCTCTGCAGCACCTCCAGAGAACCTCCAGGGCTACACAGCCCTACTCCTAAGGCCTGGCCTCTCCAGGGTTTTAACTGCAGTTTTTGTGTCTTTAGTGAGGCCTTGCCACTCTGGCCGTTCGGAATTCCTGCGTCTCCCAGCACTGTATGACCTCTAGAATTTAGATTCAGTTCACAGCTTTTTAATACCTTTTCTCTGCCGGGACTTGTGACATCTTGCTTTGCACATGGCAGCTCAGTTTGGCCAAAGACTCAAGGAGGCCTCTGTGTAGATTTCTAGAGCTCCTTCTCTGACCCTCCCTCCCCTCACGTAGGCTGCTCTGCAGACCCATCTGCACCAGCGTCCCCAAAGTTCCCGTCCGCATCCTCAGCAAGACCTCAGTGTGCCGTTTCAGCCCCACCGCCTTGCACTCTGGCTAGGCAGACAGTGGGCGACTACAGGGCTCTCCTTGTGTGCTTCTGTGTCTTGGTCTCAGTGTCGTGGTGCTGGTTGTGCAATGTCTGAAAATAGGTGCTCCCCGTTCCTGTCCAGTTTTACAGGTGCCTGTGGACAGAGGGTGGTCAGAGACTGACTCCCCTGTCGTGGCTGGAAGTGGAAGTCAGCCACCAGTTTTATTGTTGCTCTTTCAAAGAGAGCATGTTTTTTTTTTCCTTCCACCTGGTTTTGGGATTTTTCTTTTTGTTTTTCAGCAATTTTTCTGTACGATTTTGGGGTATTTGTATTTAACGTATCCTGTTTGGAGTTTGTAGTGCTTATTGATTATGCTTTGATGCCTCTGGTTAGTCTGGGAAATTTTTTAACTGTTGTCTCCAAATACTCATTTTGCCCATTCCCTCCCTCCCTCTTGCTGCCACCTGTACTCCAATTACACTGTATCTCTGTCCTATATATATATTTTTAATCATTTTGTCTTTTCACGTTCCAGTATGGGTGTTTTCTCCTGAATAACATTTTACTAATAGTTCACTAATTCTCCCCCAGGAGCTGCAGCGGCTGGAGACAGAGCTGGGCCGAGCCCCTGAGCGCTGGAAGGACGCCTGGGACCGGGTGAAGGCCGCACAGCGCCTGGAATGCCGGCCAGACGGACATGTGAGCGGAGGTGGGGGTGGGGGCGGGGGTGTTGCCAGGTAAAGTGGAATCTGCCCACCCCTAACGCAGGCCCCACTGTCCTGCCCCCAGGGCACCCCCGGCTCCCTGCTCGTGTCCAGTGTGCCCCACCACCGCCGCTCGCTGGGTGTGTACCTGCAGGAGGGGCCTGTGGGCTCCACCCTGAGCCTCAGCCTGGACAGCGACCAGAGCAGCGGCTCAACTGCATCCAGCTCCCGCCAGGCCGCCCGCCGCAGCACCAGCACCCTGTACAGCCAGTTCCAGACGGCCGAGAGTGAGAACAGGTGAGATGGCTCCTCTGAGCAGAGTCTGGGCTCCCGGGTGGTTCCCAGTGGGGGCTGCAGGTGCCTCTGCGGAGCTCTAGTCATTTCTTAGGGTGGGAGGCTGCACTGGTCCCCAAGCGTAAGCCAGTGTTGGAAGGAGTTTGGAGCATAGAGCCAGGGACCATAGCCGGGCTGCAGGAGGGTCAGGGGCTGTGCGACACCTGCATCCCTGAGGCTGGAGGAGCCATGTTGCCATGGCAGCCTCCTAGACCTGTCTGCTGAGCGCTTTCTTCCTGGCTACACCTGCCTTGCGTGCGGGGCTGCCTTCCCAAGACCCCAGGGCTCTGGTGTTGTGGGGCCCTCCCTGGTGTCTGGAGGTGTGTGGTAGACCCTTCACCTCTCCATTCCGGGTAATCCTCTTCCTGGGTCTGTTGCCCCAGGGCTTCGTGGCCCCCTGGCCAGTGGTCTGGGGCAGAGCCTGGCCTGGGACGGGTGGGGCAGCTGCTGGGGCCTGGGCGTGGCTGGGCAGTGACGGCCAGTCTGGCCCCGGTTCTGCAAACGCAGGTCCTATGAGGGCACCCTGTACAAGAAGGGGGCCTTCATGAAGCCGTGGAAGGCCCGCTGGTTCGTGCTGGATAAGACCAAACATCAGGTGAGTGATTGGTGGGGGGTGGAGGGACTGGGGAGGGGCTGCCCTGACTCTGTGGCCCTTCCAGCTGCGCTACTACGACCACCGTGTGGACACAGAGTGCAAGGGCGTCATCGACCTGGCGGAGGTGGAGGCTGTGGCACCAGGCACACCCACCATGGGCGCCCCTAAGACTGTGGATGAGAAGGCCTTCTTTGACGTGAGCCTCGGCCAGGCCCGGGAGTTGGGAGGGAGGGTCTCCTGCGTGGGGCCGAGGAGTCACTGACCCGCCCATTCCCAGGTGAAGACCACGCGTCGCGTTTACAACTTCTGTGCCCAGGACGTGCCCTCAGCCCAGCAGTGGGTGGACCGGATTCAGAGCTGCCTATCAGACGCCTGAGCTCCCCGGCCCACCAGGCTGCTCTGCTTCCAGTCGTTACAGACCACTAGGGGTGGGCAGGGCCGCCCCGGCCATGTTTACAGCCCCGGCCCTCGACAGTATTGAGGCCCCGACCCCCAGCACTTGTGTGTACAGCCCCCACCCTGCCCGGCCAGCTCTAACTTATTTTGGCGTCATGGCTGAGCGCCGTGCCGGGAGGTGGCCATGGTACAGCCCCAAGATGGGCCTGTAAATAGTCCAGCCCATCAGCGTGCTGGCCCCGGCCGGCCGGCCGCAGGTGAATTGTTTCTAGAACCAGAGTCTATATAAAGAAATAACTAACGCCATGCTCACGTGCCTGCCTTACCCACGCCCTGCTGTCGGCCCAGGGCCAGCATGTCCTCGGCCTGCCCAGCAGGTCCCCTTTGGCCCCCAGCAGGCCCCTGGTGTGGGGGGAGGCTGGCATCCTCTGTGGCCTTCCCTGGTAGCTGGCCCCATCTCTGAGCTCCCCTGGCCCTGGCCGTGGCTTTGCTCTGGGAGGCTTCATTGGGTCCTCAGGTGGTGCCTGGCACTGCTGGGGACAGGCGCCAGGGGAGTGTGGGGAAGGGGGGGATGGTCGTTTGCCCAGCCCCCAGGCAGCTGCTGCAGCTTCAGGGAGATGGGCTAGTACAGAAGGATAGGATGGTGGTGTCAGCAGGATCAGAGGAGGGTGGGCTCATGCCTACAGGCCCTGACCCCCTCGGTTCTTGGGAATTTTGCTGCAGATGCCTGCCCCTTGTCCCTGGGGTGTCCTCTCAGCGGCCCTCGATGGCCTGCGCCTCGTGTCTGTTGGTGGGCTTGTCACTCACTGCTCCTTTCCTATTGGAGTCCGTCCACCAGGGCACCTGCCTGGCTGCTGTGTCCCTATGACAGGTGCTGGCCAGGGTGGGGCTGGCAGTAGCAGGTAGAGGACTAGGGGTGTTGTAAAGGCTGAGAGGAGGCCCAGAAAGTGTCCAGGGGTGGCCACCGGTGACCTGGCTCTCAGGTGGGAGGTGAGCAGCAGGTGCAGAAGAGGGGAAGGTTCTGGTAATGATGGGCGGAGCCAGGCCCAGGTGTTGGCTGGAGCGGTGGGGTGAGGGGGGCTGTGTGGGCTGGGACACCTTGGGGGAGGCAAGAGTGGCCTCAGGTGGGCTGAGACTGCCCAGGGAGCCCCAGGACCGGACAGGTAGATCCTGACC
Source organism: Lemur catta (assembly GCF_020740605.2). Taxonomy (NCBI): domain Eukaryota; kingdom Metazoa; phylum Chordata; class Mammalia; order Primates; family Lemuridae; genus Lemur; species Lemur catta. Next base: position 540,138 of record NC_059133.1, read on the forward strand.
AAGGTCTCCAGCACCCAGGAAACCCATCGGTCCGAGTAGGGGGAAAAAGGACCCTGCCCTCCCAATTTCATGTTTTCGGGGTAAGGTGTGGTGACAGCCAGGAGCAGCTGATGGCAACTGGCTGCCCCGGACGCACCCCAGGCCCAGGGCAGTGTGGGGCCTGCCGAGGCGACGCGGGGTGAGTGCTGGAGAGCGCTGGGCCTCTGGGCCCCCCTCTGGCTGAGTCACTTCTCAGACAAACCCTCCCGGGGGGGTCTGGTCTCTCCCGGCCCCTTCTGCTTAACCAGTGAGGATGAGGGGGGCGGGAGGGGAAGCTGCACACATACGGGGTCCTCAGGTACAGCACCCTCGGGCCCACCTGCCCTGGACTAACATGTTTGACTCAGGAGATTCAGGCAGAGCTTTTTTTCTTCTGAACAAAAAAAAGCTCAGTATCTGCTCAGATTTAAAGACCTGCTGCTATGACGAGGCTGGTTTCACCCCTACCTGTCACACAGGGGTGGGCCTGGGGACAGCAGTGAAGGTGCTGGAGGAGAAGACGGCCAGGCCTGGCGAGGCTGGCCCCAGGCCTGCAGCTGAACAGTACACAGGCTGCCAGAAAGAAGGACACAGCTTTTATTGGGGATCAGGGGTTCTGGGCGCCCTGGCAGACAATCAGAACATTAAAAATAGACTCAACGTAAGATGATCTTTTGGACCCTTCCCTCTGCGTGGTGCCAAGCCCCTCAGCACCCTGCCGTGCCCCCCACCCACACGTCAGGTCAGCTCCCACCAGGCACCCCATCTACCTACTCCAGAGTGCTGCTGGGGACAGGGACACTCCCACCAGGCCTAGATGGTCTTGGTTTTTTAAGGCAGTCAAATTTTGCAGCCTGGTTCAATGCTAGCTCCCAGGGCTTGGAGCAGCTACACCCTTTGGGGTCCGAGACCCTGCCTGGCCAGATGTGCTCCTGCCCGGACGCCCACATGTTTGTGGGAGTTGGGTTTCCCCTGCCCAGGCCCTCAGCTCTGCCCCAAGCCGGGGAGACCCCTCGCTGCAGCTGGATACAAAGTGCAAAAAACTTGGCTCTTCCTGTACTCATTAAAAAAAAAAAAAAAAAAAAAATCAGTAAAAACCGAGCCTCACATCCATGCCCTTCCTGGCCCATCAGGTCCTGGTGGCATCTCAGGATGTGGCCCCAGCCCTGCAGGCAGAGGCTGCGTACCTGAGGCTGCTGTGCTTAGGCCCTGGGCAAGGCTGAGGGGCATCCTTGTCCTCCAGCAGGGGTGACCCAGGGCCCACTCAGGCTGGTCAGGAGAGACGAAAGCTGGGCCCTCCGACTGGTTCCAACTGCCAGCTTTACCAATGCAGCATTTATTTTAAAATTAAATTAAATTAAAAAAGAAAACCAAATTGCATCACCAGGTAGTTTTCTTGATTAAGGATGCAGCCTGGCCAGGGCGGGCCGTGGCCGGGCAGCAGCAGCATCACACGGGGCCGTTTAAGGCAGCTCCTCCTGGCAGGGCGTCGGTCTTCCTGCAGGAACAGGGCGGGGTTGGAGCCACTCAGGCTGGGGGCCCCAGGCCCTGTCTAGCTCCCCTGTACCCTCCTTGCCCAACCCGCTCACCTGTCCTTTGTCACTGTCCCCAGGGCAACTGCCACGATGGGCCCTGGGGGGACTGCCACAGCCACTGCAGAAGAGACTGCCGTGGGGGCCACCGGGGGGCCAGCCTTGCTCGGTGCTGTGGTGGTGGTCTCCGGGGGCGCAGCCACGGCCAGGGCGGTGGTGACTTCCGCAGCGGTGGGGCGGGCAGGGTCTGGCAGCATGCTGTCCATACACTCGGCCCTGTGTGGCAGACGTGGGCTCTGGTTACACCCTCAGTGACACCCCAGCTCATGTGCCCGGAGACCAGTGGGGTGCAACGGTCCAGCAGGTGGCCTAGGAGCTCCACGCTGTGGGGGCCCAGGAGTCACTTGAGCTCCAAACGCCAGGACAGGCTCCCGCCCGTCGCAGCCTCAGACCTTCGAGAGGCACTCAGATCCTGTTCAGCCTGAGGGACCTTGTCCTCCAGCGGCCCAGGATGCTCCCGCTGCGTGACTTCAACTCCAGCCTCACACTACCTGGGAGGTGGGGGCCACCCAAGCACGGGAACAGGACCCTGCTGACGCCGGGGGCCTGCTCTGGGGTGGTCGGGCACCCAAGGCAGTAGCAGACGCGCAGGAGGGGCACTCCCATGGGGTGGGGGCTGCAAGCTGGGTCGCCCGGGCGGGCGGGGACAGCTGCAGTGGGAGTCCGGGTGGCTGTACGCAGGGGCTGGGGAACATGGTGCCTTACTCTGCAGATAACAATACCTGCTTTTCAGAGCAGACTTAAGAAGTTTTTTTAAGGGATGTTTAGAAAAGAGGGTAAAAGATTTTAACAGTTTCTGTGATTCTAAACTCAAGAAGCAATGAAGTCCACTCAGGGAAGTTGTGTGATGTCCAACCCACAGGACTCGGGCCCAGGTGTTGGCGTCAGCGAGGACAAGGCTCCCTCTCCCCAACAGCTGCCTCTGTGACCCTGGCCCCGCTTTCCCTGGGCTGTGACCCGGGCTTGTTGCAAACCCACAGAGGGCAGGGGGGCTGGCTGGACAGCCCATGCCATGTCTGGGGTCCCTGGAATGTGTGCCCGGGGCCTCAGGGAGCCTTGGCCAGCCACGGAGCTGGGCTATGAGCCGCAAGCAGACTGCAGAGGCTACGTGCCCAGACCGGACCTGCCACACCAGTGGGACAGGTCTGGCCTGGCACTGAGCTCACAGCCTGGCTGGGGGAGACATCCAGAGTCCCAATACCACAAGGACCCGCCAGGGGTCAGTGGGCAGGGCCCTCTGAGGCATGAGACCTGCCCATTTGTTGGGGGAGGAAGGGCAGCATGGGCCGGGAGTACCCCTGGTCTGGCCCTTCCCAACCCTGGAGCCAGGAGTGGTTGGGGACAATGGATGAACTTGAGGGCCCACAGGTACTGCTTCACTTGGAACAGATGCCAAGTCCTCGCCCAGACATCCAGCCTGGTGGAATCCAGCCCAGGGACCTCCCTGCTGCTCCCTAACCTCAGGGCCTTTGCACCTTTTCGCCAGGTCCACCTGACCCTGGTGCCTCCTACTGGCCCAGCCTGTGTCCCACGACAGCACCGGCTCCTGATGTGTGGGTGCTCCCAACTCCCCAAAGGCAGGAGGGGTCTGTCTGTTCACTCACGGGGCCCAGAGACCTTCTTCCTGTGGGAGGTGCACAGGGTTGAGCTTGCTAGAGGGGCCAGCGGGCCCTGGTCCCCTTGCAGGGGGGATGTCCTCCCCACGCCCCAGGGATGGTTCTCAGGGGGCTCCAGGGCTCTGTCCACTTCTAACCCCCAGCTAGCATTCAGGTGCCGTGAGCGCACTGAGGCTCTCCCCATCCTGCTGTCTGAGCGCAACAGGCGTTTCCGTGGTGCTTGGGTTGAGGTGGGCATGTTTGAAATTTAGCAGAGGCCCCACAGAAAGGGGGCAGAAGACACGGTCTGGGCAAGCCCCCCAGACGCACATCTGCCAGACAAGTGAGTCAAGGGCCGTGTCCTGCCCCTGCCACCCAGGGCACTGCAAGTGTCGGGCAGCTCAGCCACTCCCGGAACCCCCAGAGCTGGCTGTGCTCTCCAATCAGGCCCTCTGTGGCAGGGGCTGCCCCCCATGTCCCTGGGGTGCCATCTGGGACACTGAGGCCCCATCTTCTCATCTTAATTACTTACAACAGAGAAAACAGACACTGCCTCAAAGAAGCCCCCCAAACCTGTCCACCCTCTACTTAAATGCACCGGCATCAGCCTCCACCCCGATTCCTGAGCCAGACCCCGTGCGGTCACGGGGCCCTGCTTGCTCAGAGCTGAGGACAGAGCCTGGAAGCCACACTGTGCACCAGGGGCCTGGGCAGGCTGCCACCCCCTCACCTGCTGACAACAGCCTCCTCGGTCCTGGCCACTGTGGGCAGCGGGGGGGCCTCCTGGCTGGGGCTCCTGCGTGCGGTTTCCGTGGCACCAGCTGCCTTCTCGTCATCCTCGCTGTCGGACCCCCCCGAGGAGCTGCTGTCGGAGACCACCAGGGGGGCCTTCCTGGTGACACACACATTCCAAGCACACGGGGAGGCTGGGCCAACTGCAAAACAGGAGGACTGTGATGTCCAGTGAGGGCAGAAGGACAACCAAGCGCAGCTGCTGTGGCCTCAGAGCGCCCAAGCCCGTGCGGGGCAGCGTACAGCCGAGACACGCTGCGCTGCCCGCACGTGCTTGACGGTGCGGGAACCACGTGCAGCGCAGACGGCTCCCACTCCTGCTGGGTGCTCTCCACGCAGCCTGTCCTGCAGCCCACCCACGAGACAGGCACTGTGTCCTGGCCTCAGACCAGGAAGCAGAGGCCCGGGGGCCCCCTCAGCCCTGTGTGGCCCTGCCACGGCTCCAAGTCCAAAGGACAGACAGACACTGTCACTGTCACTGTCACGAGGACAGCTGTCACTCACCAGGAGCTCTCGGCCTGCTCCGGTGAACTGAGCCTGACTGGGGGTTGGGGGGCCGAGGGCTTTGATCAGGCCCCAGGACGGCTTCCTGCCGCCAGCCCATCTGCACACTTCTCTACACTGGAACCCCAGCGCTGCTGCCCAGGACGCGGGTGCAGACCTGGGCCAAGCAGCCTGGTCAAATCTGGGTCAAAGGGCAGCCTGATGGCCTGGCTGCCCCCACCCCCCATGGCTGGGGGTCCCATCTGCATGTGGCTGGGCCAGTCCCACAGGCGCATGCAAGCCCAGCATCACCACTGAGACGTGGCCTTCTCTGGGGCCTTGCCAACCTCCTCCCACTGTTCCTAAGGAGGGGCGGCCTCAGGCCTTGGAACTGGGTGAGGCCAGACCCCCTCCAGCAGCGCGGGGTGCTGCGTCGCTGCTCCCACTCACAGGCTTTCTCCAGGTCCTGGCCGCGGCCGCCCTCGGCAGGGCTGTGTTCCGTGTCCACGGGGGAGCTGCACCTGGGGCCTGACTCGGAGCTGCAAACAAGGACAAGGTCAGGGAGAGACCTTGGGGGATGGGCACCTACCGATCCCGACCCCAACCCTGACGGGGCTTCCTGGCACAGCCCCACATGCTGATGCATTTGTTACCAGCAGAAAGGCTGGAAGTCGGAGAACTTGGCCCAGCCTCTCTCCTCTGGAGCCAAGGCGCTGGCTGCCCACACGCTGGAACCCATGTCCCTCACCACTCCTGGGGCCGTGGGTGTAGCGTTCACTGGGTCATCAAACACCGCCGTCCACGCAGCGCCCTCTGGGGAGAGACACGGCAGTCAGCAGTGGGCAGGCCGGGGGTGCCGTGGGCAAAGAGCCTCCCACCCCGAGGTCACAGAGCTTGGCCGGAGCATAGGGCTATTCCCAGGAAGGACGCTTGGCCTGTGCCCTCCCTGCTGGGCAGCGCCCCTGGGAGCAGCTCCCCACCAGAGGTGCGTGGCCCCCCAGCCCTCTCAACACGGAGAGCAAGAGGGGCGGATCAAGGGTTCTGATAAACCACTGTCACCCCTGGGGCGCGTGTGAGTCACCGTGTGCCCACGACATGGGGCTACTGGGCACTTGTGGGCCCCCCTGGGGCCTCCAGCAGGGCTGACGGCATGGAGGGGCCATGGCTGCCTCCACATGCCGTCCACGGTGTCCTGACCAGGACCAGGTTGGGGGAGGCAGGGTAGCTTGCCAAGCACTGCTGCCCCTTCCCTGGCTTTGTGTACAGGCCACCTTCCTCCTGCTGGGGACATTCCTGCCTCCCCAGGGTCCCCCAGCCCATCTTCTGTCTCAGCCCAGCACTTTCCAACAGAGACCCTGCCCCCCCCGCCCCCTGCAGGGCAGAGGTGAGAAGAGGGTGTGCTGAGAGGCCGGGCCTGTGGGCTGGACTAGCTGCTGCCCAGCTGTGCCCCTGTGCTGAGTGTGCTGAGGCGTGGTCGGGTCACGCCTGAGACACGTGCTGGTGCTGCCCACACTGTGGGGCAAGTCCCTGATGGGGACCAGCTGGACACTAGACACTAGCTGTGGAGATGCAGCTGAGTGGCCACAAGAGAGGGGCAGAGGCAGGAGACCACCTCGTGCGGGGCTCAGCGCACAGCGGGCCCCTGCCCGGGAAAGCTGGGTGGCTGCTGCCCCAGGAGAGCTGCGTGGGCACGTGTGGACAGATGCAGGCCCAGGCCACCGGCAGCCCAAGATGCCTCGGCTCCAAATGAAGCCCCCACAACACCCAGGAAACCACGTCCTGTCCCCAACACCTAAGTCCCCTGCCCAGCCCCAGCACTACCTTCTGAATCAGCCTCCATGGGGGGACCTTCATTGCTCACGGGGACCGTGGGGGTGCCTGCCCCAGGCGTGTCCCTGTCTGCTTCCAGGCGCACCTTCCCATCCCGGCCTTGGTGCTCCGGGCCATTCTTTGAGCAGCTCTCTGAAGCCTGGGGGGCTCCAAACCTTGAGGGAGGGCACGAAGTCAGACGCCTAGTGGCTCAGGATGGGCGCTCAACACCAGACGGTTTAGGGGTGGGGGCTGGGGCTGGGGCCAGTAGGGTCTCGAGAGAGGAGCATTGATTGGCTCCAGGCCTCAGCTCTGGCCGCCTCTGGTCACCCTCTCCAGGCCCTGGGGCTCCCGCTCTGCGACAGGCAGTGTAACCACCAGCACAGTGGCCAGGCCTCCAACGCCTGTTCCAGGGGCCTCATGCCTCTCGGCAGAGCTTCAGAAGGATGGGGGTCCCACACCTGGCTCTGGCCATCGCCCGGGTGACACAGCGAGTCTCCTTGTCTTCCCAGATGTCCTCCTCCTCGTCATCGTCAAAGGGCTGGATGCGGTCGCTGCAGCAGGCCTCAAACAGAGCTGCGCTGGGCTGCAAGACATAACACTGAGGTCAGTTTCTTGAGGGTCTAGGGGAGGCAGGAGGCCCTCGGCTCCCAGAGGGGCTTAGCTCTCAGCATGTGGGAGGCCTGCCTGGCTGGAGGGCAGGATGGGGGCAGCAAGGAGGCAACTCTGCTCCGAGCTCCCATGCGGGGCCCCTCCTAGCCCTGCCACACACGTCCCACTGGCTCAGGGCTCCCCACGCATCCCCCCAACAAAAGCTGAGCCCCGGGCACAGCCTGAGCTGTCTGGGCAAGCAGGATAAAAGACGGCCGCGTGCCCCGCCCACCAACGTGCCCACGGGCCCCCGGAGCAGCCCCCGCTCACTCACACTGTCCTCGTCAGCATGGATGTTGAAGTTAATCTCTGCGATCCTGTCAAACGGGGCACTGCAAGAGCAAGGGCGATCCTCAGCGCCTCCTCTGCCAGCGCTGGTCGGTGCGCTTGGCGCCCTCACGCTGCCAGGGCACATTTGCTGTCTGCTGGGGACACCAGGCGACATCCCCGGCAAGACCCCAGGGAGGGGCGGGGAGCCGAGGGACCGGGCCTGCTCTGAGGCCAGAGGGTCTCCGGGCACATCTAAGAGACTCACTTGATGTTGTCGTCTTGGTCTGCAAACTCCTCGTCGTTGAAGCCAAACTGATCTACAAAGTTGGCTGTCATCTGCTGGATCTGGTACTCGGAGAAAGCCTGGCAGGGAGGGCACCTGTCACAGAGCAGGCCTCAGACTCCGGGCCACTCTGTGGGACCAGAATCTCTCTGGCTGTTCAGGAGTTTCTCTTCCAGCAACAGTGGGCACTAAATTCTGTCTGTTGAGGGCTCAGGATTCCATCAAAACTCAGGCTGCACGTTCACTATGGTCACGTCGGAAATGATGCCTCACTAGCTCCACATTTCAAGTGTGGCCTCACCAAGGGGAAGCGACTTTGCAGCCCTCCCCCCAGCCCCCCTCTCCCCTACATACGCTTGGGGATGAGCCACCTCTCCCCTTCACTAGTGAGATGCCAGCGGGGACACGTCTAGAGGACTAACAGCTAGCAAGCGCACACAGGCGCTGGGAAGGGCCCGGCAGGGTGCGAGTGCCGGCCACACCCTCACCTGCTGAAGGGACAGCTCGTTAGGGAAAGCACCCTCAATGTCCTCGTCCTCACTTGAGGAGTGAAGGTGGTGAGTGCTCACCTAAAACACAGGCCAGACGGGGTGGGAGTGTGAGCCAGCCCAGCGCCCCAGACCCCGTCCAGCCCAGAGCCCCAGACCCCGTCCAGTCCAGTGCCCCAGGGACCCTGCCCAGCCTGGCACCTGTCAGACCTCTGGGCCCGGGGGGCCACGCCTAAGGAGGTGCCCAGGTGAGGCTGAGGCCCCATGACGGCCCAACCCCTTGCTGCAGGTGGCACATGTAGCCTCAGGCAAAAGGAAACCTCTGCCAGCAAGCTACAGCTGCTGACGTGGGAGGGAGGGGACCCAGGGCCGCACCAGCTCTGCACAGAGGTCCTCAGGGAGCCAGCCCTGGCTGTCACACAGGACAGGGTCTGTGCTATGGACACCAGGCCAGAGGCTGCACCGCACGCTTGCAGGACACCTGCGTGCTAGACGAGCAGGCAGGACCGCGGCCCAGGCGTGTGCTGCCTCACGCCTCCCTCGGCCTGAGCGCAGGGCAGGGCAGGAACGTCTGCGGTGTCCTTGCACCGCGCTGCATGCCTCAGGAGCAGCCCGAGCCTCCTCACCAGGTCCACGGTGTTCCTGCGGTTGGTCTCAGTCAGCGTCTCCTCCACAAAGCTCTCCCAGCGGCCACGGCAATCCGCAGGGAGCCCTGCAAGGGAAGTGCCACCCGGTGAGCCCTTGGGGGCTCCATGCAGGTGGCGCAGGGCACCCAGGAGCTCCGGCAGGTGCATCCTGGTCCTGAGATGCTGGGGCGGTGCTGCCACGGTCAGCCCATCTGAGGCACAAAGCAGGGGCGTGCTGGTGGGAAGGGCTGCGCAGGCCTCGGGGCCATAGCAAGGCCTGGGCACAGCGCCGCTGAGCAGGGCTACGGAGACCCCCGTGGGCACCAGAGCTCTCAGCGTGATGGTGTGTGAGCCCCGAGCAGCTCCCAGACACACACAAGCTGGAACAGAGGCCGAGAAAGCATCCTGACTTCCTTCTCCATGCCAGCTCCCAGGCAGCCTGCAGGCGTGTGTAGGCGTGTGTGTGCGTGTGCGTGCGTGTGTGTGTGTGTGTGCGCGCGCGCGTGTGCATGTGTGTCTATCTGTGGGGGGATGTCAGAGCCCCAGAAAGATTCATATGGGAGTAAAGAGCTTCCTGCATGCCCCTCATCTCCCCTAACTGCCCCCATCTGGGGAAGCCTCCTCTGGCCCCGCCTCTACCCCATCTGCTGTGCCCCTCCAGCGGCACAGGGACCTCCTCCTGCCACTCTGGCCACGCACCCTCCTCACGTGCGACAACGGACCAAAGGCCTGACCTCACCAGGGCTACGAAGCGAGACCGAGGAGATCCCCTCCCTATGGCCCCGAGACAGGCCAAAGCAGGGACTTGCTGGAGGGAAGGAGGACCACCCAGAGCTTCCCCACCTAATACCTGCCCAGGGGCCCTAAACAGGAGAGGGCCACGGCTGAGACCATCCTCAGGGATAACACGGTGGCCAATCAGGCAGGGCCACGGGCCAGCACCACCTCTGCCCTATGGGTTGTCCCAGCACTCACGTAACCCACCATGCTGTGGTTTTCTCAACATGATGTGCAGCAGGTCCCAGCACCTTCCTGAGAGGCTCTGCCTGCTTCAGGCTCCCAAGCACCTGGGGTCTGGCTCTGATGCCAAACGGGCAGCCCTGCCCCAGCCAGACCACCTTCTGACATCCCTGTGGGGCTGCAGCCCCAGACTGAGGGCCAGCCCCCCCCAGACAGACCCACTCGTCGTGAACACCATTCACTGAGTACAAGCATCCATCTCACCGACCCGGCTCTGGATGAGCTGGAGGCAGACTGTCCTGGCCGTGACAGGAGGCGTGACTGCCACCCACCAGCAAACTTGGGGTCCTAACTGCAAAGCCCTCACCCATCTGTGCATATACCAGCTCCTGGGGATCTGTGAGTCCACCTGTCTGTCCACTCTGAGCATACCTTGAGGGGCCTGGGCGCACCTTGCTCAGGCTTGCAGGGTGTCTTCCTCCTCCCCAGCGAGGCCACATGGGCCCATCTGAGCCACCTGCCTCCCCCACCCGACCCCTCCCCTGCTCAACCCCTGCACTCAGGACAGAAGACAAGGACACGGCCACAGAGCGAGACTGTGTGCCCAGGACGAGAGTGGCAGGAAGGAGTGGGCAGTGGAGGGCGCCCGGGGTAGCGGGTACAATGGGCAGAGAGTGAGGTGGGGCCCAGACAGCGGGGAGCCTCACAGGCTGCACTGGGGGCTGCTCTGCTTAGGGCCCAGAACAGCACTGCCCCACACCCAGCAGGGCTTGGGCTGCTGTGGGCATGTCCCTACCACCTGCTCTCAGGAAACAAGACGCCACCTTCTCCCCTGAGACTCATGCTAGGAAGGCCCCCAAAACCACCTGAGCTCAGAGCGAAGCAGGAACGTGGACCAGGACTGCCACACTCAGGCAGGACTCTGGATGGCCTGTGAGCCACAGGAGAGCCTGGCAATGCTTATGGCTTCTGAGTGCCAGCCAGGACCTGTCCCCGGCAGCGCCTGGGTCTCCTGTGCCACCTACTCAGATGCCTGACAGGGTCTCCACACGTCTCCCCCAAAGAACCGACACACAGGACCTGGCCCATCCTGGGCAGAGCTCCGACCTGGGAAGGGGAGGAAACAAGGGAGGCTGCAGGGTCCATCCCAGTGGGGTACAGTTACCGCCTGCTGGGGGCAGGGGCCAGAGGGCAGCATCTGGCAGTGGCACTTAGGATGCAGCTCCGGTCAGGGCCCCTGGCACCCACTACCAGCAGAGGGGTGACCAGGGGCGAGGGGCTCACCTCGGATGACCTCACGGATGTGGGTCTGCACGGGCCCACGCTCCAGGTTCTGTACCACTGCATTGGCGATCCTCGTGAGGTGGCCCATGTTCCCGCGCCTCATGCCACCCGCGGCCCTGAAAGCAATAGGCACCATCAGGGCAGCCACATGGCCTTGCCAGACGGGGGCGGGAGAGCTGCCCGACCAGGCCCTCAGGCTGGTCTCCAGAGGAGCCGCCTGGCCCTGCCCACAAGACACCTTCGTCTGGAAAGCACCTGCCATGTGCAGCGGGTTCATCAATCTCCCACCAAGAGGTGCTCACGAAACAGATACTGCCCTCGCCCCACTGTACAGATGAGAAAACTGAGGCAGGAAGGCTGTGGTGTGGCCCCCGTGGAGCAGGAACTGAGCCCAGGACCATCAGCTGCGAAGTTTGGGCCCAGCACGCAGCGGGACAGGGCGTGGCCTCCACACCCCCAGGCCGGCTCAGCCTTTCCTCGCCCTACAGGAGGACACAGGGCTGTGTCCACACCGCACTGGACCCCTGCAGCAGGACAGCAAATGGGCAGGGACAGCCTTGGGCCCTGGCACAGGACAATGAGCAGGACATGCTTCCTGACTCGAGGGAATACTCAGTTAAGCAGAAGACACAGAAAAATTAAAATAAAGACACATCCCTGAGTATAAGTACTGAGGAGGGTGCCCCAAGTTCTTGGGGAAGAGGAAGCTGGGCATGGGAACACACGTGGGCAAAGTCCAGGCAAGGCGGCTGGACAGGGACCAGAGCAGACTCCAGGAAGGGGCTGCCCCTGGCCCCAGTGCAGGCCTGGCCATACCTTGGCCTGCCCTTGTCAGCTCGCTGTGTCCTCCCTGGGTGGCATCCACAGCTGTGTGCCCCGTAGCAGGACCCCCTTCCACGGCAGCCCCGGGGCACAGGGCTGTGCTGTGCACCCGACGCCCACACTGAGCCTGCAGTTACACGTGTAGTGTCACCAGTGGCCTGGTGAGGGGCAGCTCTGCATCCCCGACTGGCCAGGCCCGGGTCCCTCAGAGGCGCACACCTCAGTGTCCAGGCGGCTCTTACTGTGTGTGGTCGTTGGCTTCCCAGGCCTCCAGGATCCTCTGTACCAGGCAGCACTTCTGGAACAGCTGTGGGGTGGGTGGCGTGAGTAGGGCTCTGCAAGGCTGCACCCCACCCCCGGACTGAGCAGGGCCAGCAGCCACAGGTCTGAGTGGACCCTGCAGGCAGCCAGGAAGTCAGCACCAAGGACCCTATGGGCTGCGACACATGTACAGCCCCCCAACCCAGAAGGAGGAGCTGCCAGGACCCCAAAGGCTCCCGCTGCTGAGCGCTGAAGTGCAGCATGCCCCGCTCCCCTCCGCCTCCTGGATACCCCGGCCCCTCTGGCCATTCTCCCACCGCCTTCCTCAGTGCCCAGAAGGAAGGGCTGAGGCCCTCAGCATTCTTCTCACTTGCAGGCCCTGACACAGACTGTTTCCTGTGCCCAGGACGTTTATTCTGGACCCCAACTCACACCCTTATGCACCCACAGCCTATCTGGGTGAGGGTCCCTCGCTGGCCTGCTTGGCCCCTGCACACCCCTCCCCACCGTGTGGCTCTCACCACCTCTGGGTGGCCAGCTGTGGGCCAGACTGGACCCGTCTCCCCACGTGCTGAACCCGGCTGGGCCTGCACACGGAAGGCGCCAACACACCCGCCCTGGACTGGCAGAGCTCGACCTGCAAGTCCACTCCAGCCCCGATGTCCCTGAGGCCTCTGGCCAGATGTCTGGGGAGCCCCTTTCTAAGCCTCTGCCCTCCTCTCAGCTGCGCCACTCGGGCAAGGCCACCTGCTGCCACCCCCACCCTACCAGGCCAGTGGCCTCAAATGGCATCTGAGCCCTATTTGTGCTCATGGCACCAAGCTGCTCCCCTCCCTCCTTCCCTGAGGACACTCAGAAAGGCCTGCTCTCTGCCAGGTGTGACGATGCAGATGCCAGGGCGGCAGTGAGCCATGGATGTGGACACCAGGCACTGCGCACAGCCCCAGGAAGAGACGGCTGTGAGCACTGCATGGCCTTCCCAGGGGACAGAGAGAGGACTGTCATGGAGAAGGTGAAGGCACCTAGTTTTTAAAAGGTCCAAATCCCCAGAAGGTTATCTCATTAGAATTTGACACATTTTCTCTCTTTCCCCAGCTTTTTCCCTCCTGGTCTGGTCTAACAGGGAGCCTCAAACACAACAGGGATACCCCAGCACAGCCCTGGAAGGAGGGGCACGCTGGGGGCAGCATCCAGGTGACTCCTCCCCCTTCACGGGCAGCAGCCGACAACAGGCGAGACCAGCCTGGTACAGATGCTGCCTCACCATCCCTCCCCGGCCGCTAGCTCTGTGACCTGGCAACCCTGGGTGTCTGCCTGTGATTTGGCATCCTTGGGGTGGTGAGAGGAGAGTGGCACCCCCGACACGGGAGGGTCACAGACCACACACGAGGCCCTGGCAGCGCTGGCTGCAGAACGCCCTCAATCGACGCTGACATCAACATGGTCTGGATAGGCTCAGGCTGCAGCAGGAAGTGTGACAGGGATGGTGGCTTGGACTTACGTGGGTCACCATCATGTTCTCAGGGAGGCCAGCGGCAGGCTGGGGGGTCTCCAGGCTCCCATTCACGTTCGCAGGCAGAGGCTCTGCCCTGCTCTCGCATCCGCTGGCGTCTGCTCTCTCCTCCCGGGCAGTGTGGGAGAGAATGGCGGCTATGCATAGTTCCACTTGGAAGTGCAGAAAGTTATTCCAGGTATATTTAAAAAACAAGTCCTGGGTAAACAGAGGACAGAAGAAAGTTCTTAGATTGTTTTTTTCCTAACAGCTGAACCACCACAAAGACGAAGGGAAACCATTCCCAGATGTTACACCCTAACTTCTCACATGGTCAGTCTCGGGCAGCCAGGACACTGCTCTAGGAGTGTCCCTTGCGACCCACTGTTCCTTCAGGCAGCTTTTTCAAAGAGCCACCCACTCCTCTGATCCCCTACCTGCTGGTTTCTTTCCCATTAACGTCTGCCCTTATCAGAATAACAATCTTCCCGTTTTCTGTGGGTTTACTCTATGGTCCGTAGATGGATGTTTAACTCATTAATTTTTAGCCCTTTTTCTTTTCCAGTATGGTTTTTTTGTGTGTGTGTATTTTTGTTTTTTGGAGACACAGTCTCACTCTCTTGCCCCAGCTAGAGTGCAGTGGCATCAGCTCACAGCAACCTCACACTCCTGGGCTCAAGAGATCCTCCTGCCTCTGCCTCCCCCAAATAGCTGGGACTACAGGCGTGCACCACCGCGCCCAGCCTTCCAGTCTGTTTTTTAAACGCTATACATCTTCTTGTATAAAACCCACTTTACATTCTACACATTTTGCTATATGCCATTTTTATTTTTCTTCAGTTCTAAGTATTTGAAGATTTCCTTTTTGATTTTGTCTCTGACCCATGAGTTACTGGAATTGTGTTAAACTCTTAAGCACACAGGGATCCATCCAGAAGGAGCAGACGAAGTGTGAGCCCAAATCCAGGCAGCGCAGGCTGGAGCCCAGAGGAGGTTCTGGCCATCTCGGGACTTCCCAGAAGATAGAGGCGGCTGAACAAGCACAAGCTGCTGTCCTGTCTCCCACACAGCCTCTTCCAGTCCAGGACAGTGAGAGGACAAGGGCCACCTCACACATACCAGGGTCCAGAGCAGCCTGTGTCCCAGACCCTCTGCTGCCCACATGGAGAGGGACATGCTGGGGGGTGGGGATGGAGAGTACACTCCACGCCCAGATATGAGTTTGGACCCTCTTTTACACCAGGAAGTGGGGAGCTGGAGAAAGGCAGGAAGCCCATCTGCTTGACGTACTCCTGACTTCAAACTGAATTCAGCACCATATTAAAAGAACTGCATACCATGACAGCGTAGGGTTCATTCCTGGAATGGAAGGATAGTTCAACAAATGGAAATCAATCAAGGCAACACACTACATTAATGGAATGAAGGACAAAACCCAAATGATCATCTCAATTCATACCAAAAAAAAAAAAAACGCATTTAAAAAAGTTCCACACATTCTTGATAAAAATAATCAATAACTAAGAATAGAAGGAAACTTCCTCAACATGATAAAGGCATCTATGAAAAGCCCACACCTCATAACATATTCACTGTTGAAAGACGGAAAGCTCTTCCTCTAAGATCAGCACCAAGGCAAGGATCAAGTACTAGAAGGCCTAGCCAGAACAACTAGGCAAGAAAAGGAAATAAAAGGCACATCCAAATTTGGAAAGGAAAAAGTAAATTATCTCTGTTCTCAAAATATAAAGAAAATTCTAAAGATTTCACATAAACTGTTGGAGCTAATAAATGAATTCAGCAAAGTTGTACAATACAAAATCAATACCAAAAAATCAGCTGCATTTCTATATACTAGTAATTAACAGTCCAAAAAGGAAATTAAGTAATTTTATATATGATAGCACCCAAAAGAATAAAATACTTAAGAATAAATTAAACCAAGGAGGTAAAAGACTTGTACACTGAAAACTGTAAGATACTGGTGAAAGAATTTAAAGACCTATTTAAATAAACAGGAAAATACCCATGTTCATAGATTGAAGACTTAATATTGTTGAGACAATATTACCCAAAGTGATCTAGAAATTCAATGCAACCTCTATCTCAATAACATTTTTTTTTTTTTTGCAGAAATGAAAAAACCCATCCTAAAATTCATATGGAATCTCAAGGGACCCTGAATAGCCAAAACAATCTTGAAAAAGAACAAAGTTGGAGAACTCACACTTCCTACTTTCAAAACTTACTACAAAGCTACAGTAATCAAAACAGTGTGGTACTGACATAAGGACAGATATATAGACCAAAGGAATAGAATAGAGAGCCCAAAAATAATCCTTCACATGTATAGGTCAACTGATTTTCAACAAGGGTGCTAAGACCACTCAATGGGGAAAGGACAGTCTTTTAAACACATAGTGCAGGGAAAACTGATTATCCACATAGCAATAATAAAGTTGAACCCCTACACTACACCATGAACAAAAATTAACTCAAAGTAGATCAAAGACCTAAACATAGGAGCTAAACTATAAAAACCTTTTGAAGAAAACATAGAGGAAAAGCTTCATGACATCGGATTTGGCAATGATTTCTTGTGTATGAGACCAAAAGCACAAGTAACAAAAGAAAAGAAAAAAAAAGGTAACTGTATTTCATCAAAATTAAAACTTTTGTGTGTCAAAGGTCACTACTGGCTGAGTGCAGCGGCTCACGCCTGTAATCCCAGCACTTTGGGAGACTGAGGTGGGAGGATCGCTTGAGGCCAGGAGTTTGAGACCAGCCTGGACAACAGAGCGAGACCCCATCTCTATAAAAGATTTTAAAAATCTGCCAGGCGTGGTGGCATGTGCCTGGAGTCCCAGCTACTCAAGAGGCTGAGGCAGGAGGGCCTGGCAGTTCAAGGCTACAGTGGGCTACAATTGTTGCCAATGCACTCGAGACTGGGCGACAGTGAAACCTTGTCTCTTTAAAAAAAAAAAAAAAAAAAAAGGTTACTATCAAGAGTAAAAATATAACCCAAAGAAAGGAAGAAAATATTTGCAAATCATATATCTGGATTAATATCCAGAATATATAAAGAACCCCTACAACTCAAACAAAAAAATAAACCACTCAACTCAAAAATGGGCAAAGGACTTGGATAGACATTTCTCCAAAGAAGATACACAGATGGCCAACAGACACATGAAAGATGCTCAATATCACTAACCATTAGGGAAATGCGAATCAAAGCCAGCATGAGATACCACCCCACACACAGAGGGTGGCTAGTGTCAAAAGAAGGAAAACAACACGTGTTAGTGAGGGTGTAGCGAAGACAAAATCCTCGATGGCAGGAATGTAAAGCGGTGCAGTCCCCGTGGAAAATAGTTTCGTGGTTCCATAAAAAGTAAACCAGAGAATTGCCCTATGATCCCACAATTCCACTCCTAGGTATACATCCAAAAGTACTGAAAGCAGAGACTCAGATATTTGTACACACACATGCACAGCAGTATTACAACAGCCAAAAGGTAGAAGCAACCCAAGTGTCCACTGATGAATGGATAAACAAAGTGCAGTCTATAATACAATATAGTAATTCAGCCTTAAAAAGGAGGGCATTTTTGACGCACACTACAATACTGGGCGAATCTTAGGGACATTATGCTAACTGAAATAAGCCAGTCACACAAAAAAATACTCTGCTGGCTCACGCCTGTAATCTGAGCACTTTGGGAGGCCAAGGCAGGAAGATTGCTTGAGGCTAGGAGTTCTGGACCAGCCTGAGCAACACAGTAAGACCCCATCTCTAAAAAAAAAAAGAAAGAAAAAGAAAAATTCGCTGCCATGGTGATGCCTGCCTATAGTCCCAGCTACTTAGGAGGCTGAAACAGGAGGATCACTTCAACCTGGTAGTTTGAGGTTGCAGTGAGCTGTAATGTCATCATTGCACTCTAGTCTGGGTGACAGAGCGAGACCCTATCTTGTAAAAAAAAAAAAAAAAAAAGACAATACTCTCACTGCACTTGTATAATAAACCTAGAATAGTCAAATTTGGAGACAGAAAGTAGAATGGTGATTGCCATGGGCTGGAAGGGGTAATGGGGAGTTAGTGTTTAATGGACAGCGTTTCTGTTTAGGAAAATTAAAAATTCCTAGAAACAGATAGTTGTAATAATTATACACGTTTGCGAATGTACTTAATGCACCAAATTGTATGGTTAAAAATGGTTAAAATGACAAATTTTATGTTATTTTACCACAATAAATATGAACAAAAGGAAAAGAGTGTGATTGAAAGTAGGTCTTTTATAATTGCTCTTCTGCTCCAGACTGGGAGTTCAGAGTCACAGCTGTGCCCAGTAACTTCCAAACGCTGATTCTGAGGCGGACTGTACTTCAGGTCCAGCTCTGAGGCTGGCTCATTTTGGGACTACGATTGCAGAGAGATTCTAGCTTCCTGGGAGCAGAGGCCCACGAGCAGGGCAGAGGACAGGGGCTGTATCTGCTGGTACCCACTCAGGGCCATGCCCCCCATCAGCACTCTCCTTCTCAGGGGGCAGCCTCTGCTCCCTGCAGTGGAGCTGCGGCCCACAGCCAGCGCTGCCCACCACCCTCTTCTCAGACACCCAGAGCACCCTGCAGGCCCCTGGGCAGCACCTGCTGAGCAGAGGAGCATTCCCACTGGCTCTGACAGGAACTGCTAGGGTGACTTTCTATTGTGGAAGACGAGGAGCTTTCTCTTTTAGCACATTTTACATTTAAGAGCTACAGTGTAAGTTCTCTCTTGTTAAGTCAGAATATGAGAAAGGAGACAGAGGTATTAATCCATTCCCTCAAACAACAGGATTAGATATCTGCCCTCTAATTTCAGGGCAATTCCTTTTTATTAGACAAAGGGTCTTGCTCTGTCACCTGGGCTGGAGAGCTGTGGCACCATCATATCTCACTGTAGCCTCAAACTCCTGGGCTCAAGGGATCCTCCCACCTCAGCCTCCACTGCACCGGACCCTTTCAGGGCAGTTCTACAGTAGAATCACTACCTCCTGTGAACCTGTGGCTGAGGCACTGCCACTCTGTGTCCCACCAGCAACCTATGGTCAAGCCTTGGAACTTGGGACTGCAACCTCCCCCTGGGCAGACCTTTGTCCGAGTGCTGAGGCCCAGCTGCCTGCTCCAGCGGACCCTGCTCTGCTGCCCCTGACTGTGTGCAGGTCGTGGGGCACATTCACAGACACGTGGGCGGCCGAGGAGCTCCCTTACCAGCAGCAAGTCCATGGTGTTGAGCCGGCAGAGCTCCTGGTTGATGCTGGGCGTGTTTGTGTGCAGCAGTGCGGCCATGAGGCGGGCACCGTGCAGACGGGCGTTCCCCAGGGGCTCCTCTAGCACACCGATGGTGGTCAGGATTGCTTTTTTCTGCAAACACAGGAGGCGCCACCCAGTTGGAGACTTGTGACCAGTGATGCCACCGCCGGCTTCTCTGAGCCTCCTGTGCCAACTGCTCAAGGGCTGGGGCCATTGTTCCATGACATGGCCCAGCCTAGGGGAGAGTGGGCAGGGGGGGTGGTCCTCAACAGAGGGCTACCTGCAAGGGGCAATGAGGGGATTGACAGGCTTAAGAACCCCTCTGCTCCCCTTAGGGCCTCCCAAAGAGTGGCCAGGGCAGTCCACTGCTCCCAGGAAGCCCAGGGCACTCTGGTCTGAGCCTGCCAGGCCAAAGGGCCGTGCACCTCGGCGTATGAGATGTGTCCAGGGTGGGGCCCGTGGGACCAGTCTGAGGGTGGCCAGACCCCACAATCGACTGTAGACGCCCACAGGGCTCTCTCTGGGGACCCGGCCTCAGGACACTGAGTAACAAATGCCAGGAGAAGACTCTGAGGAGAGGCTGGTGGTAATGCCAGCCTCCTCAGACAGGATGCAGGCATTTTCTGATCCCGCGGTCAGCGTAACGAGTCTGCCTTCTCATTAACTGATGTTCCAGGCTGACAGAACAGAATCCTGCGTCCACGAAGCCTAGTACTAGTGGGGGAGGCAGACAACCATCAAGCTGGTGAGATAAACCGCACTGCAGACCAGGGTGGGCGCTGCGCACCAGGGAGGGGGACGGGGCTGTGCCTGGAGAGGGGCTGTGAGGAGAGACGGGGCAGATGGGGCGCTGACAGCGGAGGTGGAGGGCGCCTTCGCGCACGTCACCCTCTGCAACAAGGCCGACACACTGCCCAGAGCTGCTGAGCTGAGCAAAGGGCCTCCCCTGGGAAACCGCCCCCACCGGAGCTGAGTGTCCCTTGGCTGGGTGTCCCCGGCTTGGAGGCCAGGCCTACAGTGACCTCAGGGTTAGCCGCCTGGGGAGGCTGCAAATATCCCACTCCCAGGCCTTCCTTATGGAGGCAGAGAGGGACATTCCCAAATGGTGGGTACTGAAAATGTGTGTTTCAGCATCAGCTGGTGGTCTTCAAGGGGGGCTCTGGAAATGGCGGTGTTAGCGCACATTCATTGCACACGCTGCCTCGTCTGGGATAAACTGTGGGGTCTTCCCCTTGTGAGTCATGCAATCCTATGATATCTCCAAAGGTGCTCAACAGCCGTTTACGGCCATTTACCTTTGGCGGGTTGAGCAGGAGCTGGTGGAAGTCCTTCAGCCGTGGCTCGATGCCCTGCAGTACACTGCTGCTGACGACGTACGACCTTTCCAGTCCCTGAGAAAAGGAGTCCACCAAGCCCTCTGTCCTGTGGAGAGGAGAGCAGATGGGGACGCGGCACACCCAGGCCACACCTCATTCCCTAGCCAATGTTTCAACTCATCGTCTTCTTCCAAAAAGAGCTCTTTTTAATTTTCCCAAAAGCAATCTCAACAGTGAGACGACTTAAGGCCTCCACATGTGATTTGACGACTGCCAGAGAGGAAAGAAAGGCACCGGTGATGTTCGAGGACACAGAGCCAGAGGAAATGAGCTGGGCCTCAGCCCCTGGACAGGCCATTCCTCCTCCTGCTTTGAGAATGTGCATTGCTGTCCCCAGCACTCAGCTGAGAAACAGCAGACAGGACTGGCCTCATCGTCCCTTTGGCTTTCTCAATCAGGTTTTTCTAACTGAGGTATTTGCAAAAGTAATACGTAATCATTACAAAAATTTTTAATATGCAAACGGATAAAAAAACAAAAACAAAGAGAAACAGCTGGCTTATCTCTGCTTTCCTAAGTTTTGCAGCATCTCCTCCACTACAAGCAGGGTCGAGCTTGGCCCTCAGATGTGGCCCAGGTTTCCCCGGTTTACGAAGACTAAAAAAATGAATATTCCGGTTGCCTAACTAGAGAAAATGATTATAATGTCATAATTCTATTTTTAGGGAATAATCTAGTAAATATGTATTAAGTAATATGAGGAGGAACTGCTAACAATCTCAGTACCAAGATTAAGCCAATTTCTTGTCATTTTCCTGTACCTTTTTTCTTTCATTTAAAAAAAAGCACAGGCTACCAGTGCTGAGGGCTAAATGAAGGTCAACATAGCACGCGGAAATATGAGAACTACAGCCCCCTTCAGAGAAGTCCGACACGGACCCAGCACTTGATGGGACAGAGGAGACAGGGATGTCCCAGGGATTGCAGGGCCCGTGGCATGCAGGGAGCCTGAGCCCACTGATAGGGTGCGAGGACTGGGGAGAAGGCAAGAGGGACGTACCCAGAGAACTGCAATGCCCTCTCGTCTGCTGCCTCCTCTCCTGGCCTCCCTTTGCCACTTGCAGGGTGCCCCAAAAGTCCCATTTGCTCAGATGGTCTTGGCAGCACCCCGCCACTGTGACCTGAGAGCCAGACTAGGCCCCCTTGATCCAGAGACAGTTCCAAAGACTTCCTGAAACGTCTACCTGGGGTCCTGGAAGTGTCTCAAGCACCTGTATCCCCAAACAAACTCAACCTTTTCCACTCAGCCTTGCTCCTGCTGGCTCCCCATCTCTGCCCCTCAGGTGCAGCTGTCTCACCCAGATGCTGCCCCCGCTCGTGTCCACACTGGGACCCCCTCACTGCCTTAGCCCAAGGACTGTCTCTAACTAGCTGTGGCCTTCCAGGGAAAACCTTGACCTGGAGGCTCCGCCCAGTAGCCTCATGTCTCATGGCCCAAATGGCACTGGGTACGTGCCCACGTCACTCACCACCGCGCACCACGCTTCCTGTCCACACCCTGATCTCCTGTGCCAGACAGGGACCACTGCGAGGAGACAGGCCACATCTCAGCTATCTCCTGGGCCCCATGCTAGCATCGCGGTAGGTGAACAAATGACACCTGACGCATGAGAAAGCAAAATGGGGACAGCTGCCTTCATTCACCGCTCAACAGACAGTATTAATCCACACGTACGTGGGGCTTAGGAGAGGAAGATGAAAATGACACACCCCCCACAAGGGCCCGCAGTCTGGCACAGGCCATGGATGTGTATACAAGTCACTGCGCACCGGAGTGGAAACCCCGTGGCACACTCACACGCACACACACAGAAGCCAGGAGGACTTCTCAGAACAGGCCCTGGGGAAAGCCTGCCAACCACGCCTATTCCACACACGTCCGTACACACACTGCAAGGCAATGGTGAGGCCACGGTGGGTGCCTTTGGGCCGGGTTGGAACCACAGCAGACAATGAGGGTCAAAGGGAACTTGGCTGCAGCCATATAAGGTAGACCTTTTCAACACGGGGAGCCCATCCATGCTATTACTTGTGTAATCAAAAAGCAAATGAAAAACACAAACGACATAACCCAGGCTGATCGTCTGGGCTACCATATTAGCAGTGTCAAACGCTGCTTTCCTGTTTTCCCTTGTGAGGGAGACTCACCCAGCCCGTCTGGTTTCCAGCAAGGTGAGTAACACCTGAGTCCCGCTGACAAGGCAGCTCTCGGTCTGGTCTTCATCAAACATGTTCCTCAGAAGCTGCTCCACGCAGTCCTGCCTGGCAGACACACAGACAGGGTGCAGGGTGGCCTCTCCTCCCCGTGTTGGATGTCAGCTATGCCCCTGCTGGCCCCAGCTCTCTGGACCTGCCAGGTCTCCTCTGGAGACCCCTCCCTCGAGAAATAAGCCCGTCAAATTAACTTGGGCTCTGAACCTGGGAACATTTCACAACCAGCTCATCAGAATCTGAAACAGAGGAGGGGGCAGCATGTCCTGGGGCTCAGAGACGTCCCCTTGACTCAGGAGAGGCCCACCAGCACTGCGGCCCACCAGTACTCACGACTCCAGCGTGGCGAGGAGGGGGTCTGGCTCCGCAGCCTCCTGCAGCTGACTGCCCTGGTCTCTGCCCAGCCTAACGATGTCGCAGAGAGTCTGAGACGCATTCGACTGCTTCTGAAAAGACAAAGGAAACACAGAGCCCCTCAGTGCGGAGGAGAAACGTACAGAACCAGCCTGCTGGGCACACCTGGCGCAGGCATGCTGGCTTCTCTGAAGCGTCAGACTTTCTCTAAAACAGTTTCTACAAAGATTCCAAACCAACAGCTTAATTTCAAAGAAGCCTGTGTCTGCCTTTTCCATGTCAAAATGTAGATCTGGTTAGATATTTTTTAGCTATACTGAACCACCCCCAGGAATTCAACACAGGGCTCATAATGGCCAAATGTGCAACACAGACACTGCTCTCCACCCCGGCCCACATTTTGACATATAGGGATATGTGACCATGTTGCTGATACTGTATTTTAAATCTAATAATAAGTAGCTACTACGAGGCAGAATGAGTCCTGTGAACTGATGAAAACAGGGAAGTTGCTACAGAGAAAACAACACACCCCCCAGTGAAAGTTCGGAACCCTGACTCATGTGCCCTTGCTGACAAGGTGGGGTGTTCTGTGGGGAGATGGATGCAAGGGAGGAACACAGCCCTGCCGCCGTGCAGCACTGCGCACGTGCTGTGGGAACACTGAGGCAAAGCAAACACGTGGCTCTTTCAGGGAAAAATTAAAGCAGCCAGGTTGGCTCTGTGGCCTTGAGCCTGCCTTTAGGGCCAGGGGAGGCCAGTCAGCCGCCACTCACACCCAGGGCTGGGCTGCGTCTTTCAGACCTGGAGGCATCCAGCGCCAACCTGGCCTCCCCATCTATCTGGGGGTGCCCCAGGGGCACAGGGAACAAAGCAGAGCAGCTGGGCAGCATGGAGGCCCCAGACGTGAGCTAGCACCACTGTTTTTAAATGTGCAAAGGAGAGTGTATGGATATATAAGTATTTATAATGCACAGAAAAAGGCCTATCAGTGATTACCGCAGGGAGGGGGTGGCTGAGAGAAGAAGTCCCATTGTTACTTTATCGGCTTCAAGGGTGGATGGCTTCTAGAAGGCCCCTGACGATCCCCTCCCAGAATTCATGCCCTTATAAACCATCTCCTGAGTGCAGGCTGACATAGCCACTCACATCGAAGGAGCAGGATACAGTAAGAGTGGCAGCTGCCACTGCCAACATGAACGTACAAAAGACTGGTACGGCAGCTGCCCTGTAAGAGGCCCACATGTGCAGAGCTGAGGGTGGCCTTGGCCAGCAGCCTCTGAGGAGCTGAATGCTGCCAAGCCACTTGTGACTGTGAAGTGGACTCTCCCTGGCTGAGCCCTGAGATGGCCACAGCCTTGTAAGAGACCCTGAGCCACTAAGCCACATCCAGACCCCTGACCCATAGAAACCAATATTGCTAGAGATAAAAAATACTTGTGGTTACAAGAAAATAAATTTTGGGGTAATTTGTTACTCAGTCATAGATAACTAATATAGTTCTGTTAGAATTGTTTTTATAATACATATGTATTATTTTTTAGTAAAAAAAAAAAAAAAAAAAAGAAAGAAAGCCTAGAAGTCAGACACTTGGTTAAAGGAAGAAAAGTATCTAAATGATCCTCATTTGAGGAAAGAAGTGACTGTCCCCTTCCTCACTCCCATGACCAGCAGCAGCGAGTGACCCAACAGCTCCTGGGCTCGCGGGCATCACACTCACGTCCTCATCCTGACTCGGATGGATCAATTCCACAAGTCTCTGGATGATCTTCTCTTCATCAAGCCACTGAAAGGGAAACAAAGGCCCGTCACTGTCACAGTTCACACCTAACCAAGCAGAAGGGAAGTCCTTCCGTGCAGCAGAAATCCACACACCCAGGCTCCTGGGAAAGAGATCGCTTGACACGCCTGTCTACCCAGACCAGAGTGAACACAAAGAACACGCGATGCCCGAACTCTGGGAATAGCTCGAGTAGAAGGGGCACGTCCACCTGTCCTAAGTGCATATGCAAGCTCTGTCTTCTGGACATCTCTCCGAAGACCAGGGTGTAAATGAGCCTGAATGCGCTGCAGCCGGGAACCTAGCTGGGCGCCAAGGCCAGACAAAGTGCTGCTGCTCCCTGGGCTTCTGGGCCGTGCCAGGATCAGAACAGCAGAGCAGCCCTGGCAGGGCACAGAAGCACTGTGAGGGCTACAGCGTGTGACACTTTCTGAGGTCCAAGGGTGATGGGGGTGAATGTCAGGGCTCAGCACACCTGGCTCCTCCACTGCACTGCCGTACCCTGTGCCTCAAGTTCCTTATCTGAAAACGGGATGACCTGCCCCACAGGCAAAGTCCTGTGGCTAAAGGCTGCTGCAGTTATGCAGGCTTCCCCCAACAGCTCACGACAGGAGCTGATGCTCACACTGCCTCCACCATGTAGACGTCAGCCATCACCACGCACTCTCAGTGAGAGGCTGCTCCACAAGGAAATGAGTCACTAACCTGACAGTGAGAGCTACCACCTTGACACCCCTGAGTCTAAGAGCTAGAGAATGGGCAGAAGGCCCAACAGTTCATTTTATTTTGAAATGCATTACAAACAAAACCTGCCAAACGACAGTGAACGGAAGTTTGTCCAGCACTGATTTCTTGGTCTTCTCTGGGAGAGGATCCTATCCTCTTTGCAGGGACGACAGGTGGCTCCTTCCACTGACTGACCACCAGGACACAGGCCTCTGCCTGGATATGCTGCCAGCTGGCCTGTCGCCAGAGGCAGGTGCCAGGACAGAGCCAGCACCTCACTGGGCTTCTGCTCTGCGCCACGGGCGGCGCTGGCAGTGCAAGGGAGGAGGTGAGGAAAGCCCATTTCTCCTCTTCACAAAGCAGAGGCCAGAGAGTGCTGGGGAGAAGGGACCTCTCTGCTCTTCGGAATGGCCTGAGGCAGGACAATGGGGAAGGAAGCCCTGACAAGAGCAGAGGACACACACACACTGGGCAGAGAGCTGGGGGCACAAGGCTCTGGTGCTCCCTCAGGGAACGGAAGGGGACTCGGGGACTCACCTGCAGGACTTCCTGCCGGAGCCCAGCAGGCTCCACACAGCTGACCAGGCGCAACAGCAGGTCCATGAGAGCCGAGGTGCCAATGTGCTTCAACACCAGGCTGATGAACTTGTCCTTCGTCTTCAAGAACATAATCACCTGAAACCAAACACACCTGGTAAGCAAGCAGGGCAGACCCAACAACCTGAGGTGCCTCCTTCAAGAACTCTCATGAGAAAGAGGAATTTTAATTGAATTGAGCAGAAATGATACAAAGGCCTAGAAAAAGCTGTAAGAAAGACCTCTCCAAGGACAGGCAGAGAGTGCTCCCAGGCAGTGGTGCACGTGAGGCCTGGCTGCGGGTGGTTTGCCGCACAGCTGAGGCTCTGCAGGACGTGCCACGCAGAGTGGCAGCGGCTGCTGTGCACAGTCACCATTCGGGATGCGTCAGTACAAGTGTTTCCAACAGAAACGAACGGCGCAGATGGAGTTGAGCTGGGAAACGATGGCCCAGAACACAAACCCCAGGGAGCACGGAGTGCACGAGATGCCAGTCACTGCCAGAAACCCGTGAGTAGTTCAAGGGAAAAGAAGACAGGTTTCAGAAAAGAACATGAGGCATCATACGGCTGGATGGTGACAGTGCCAACAAGGTGTGAGGAGCTAAGTGTAAAGCCATGAGGATGACAGGGACATGGTGGATTGCAGGTGAGTGGAGAGGTCACGACTCCTGGGTTGAGTCTGTCTTCCTCTCACCACAAGTGCGGCTCAGCTCAGACTGCACAGATGAAGGGCCTGCTACGCCTGGGCTGCTGGGCTGGGGACTGGGGGCTGAGGAAGCCCTAGCATTCCATTGGGAACAACGGGAACATGGAGAAGGTCCACACAGCTGGGGGACCTCAGCCAAGCTCGCTCACTCGTGCTAAGATGAGAAGGAAGAGGAGGAGGGGAGCGTGGGAAAAGAGAGAAGGAGAAGGAAGAGGGAGGAGAGAGGAGAGGGGACATGGGAGTTGGGGAGGGCGGGGGGCTCTCTTTGAAAAGCATAATTAGGCCGGGCGTGGTGGCTCACACCTGTAATCCTAGCACTCTGGGAGGCCGAGGTGGGAAGATAGCTCGAGGTCAGGAGTTCGAAACCAGCCTGAGCCAAGAGCAAGACCCTGTCTCTACTAAAACATAGAAAGAAATGATCTGGACAGCTAAAAATATATAGAAAAAATTAGCCGGGCATGGTGGCGCATGCCTGTAGTCCCAGCTACTCGGGAGGCTGAGGCAGGAGGATTGCTTGAGCCCAGGAGTTTGAGGTTGCTGTGAGCTAGGCTGACCCCATGGCACTCTAGCCCGGGCAACAGAGTGAGACTCTGTCTCAAAAAAAAAAAAAAAAGAAAGAAAGAAAGAAAAAAAGAAAAGCATAATTAAACTCCTAGAGAGAACACTAGGAACAAAACAGAAGGAGCAAATAACAATGTCAGGAATGAAACAAGGGACATTGCTAAAGATCCTACAGACATAAAAACTATTATGGGAAGTTAGTCGGAACAATTTTATGCCAATTTGTGTAAACTTAGAAAAATGAAAAATTTCCTTGAAAAACATATTTATCTAAACTGAAGAAAGAGAGAATCTGTATAGTTCTAGAACATCAAAAGAAATGAAATCCATAGATGAAAGCCTCCTCCTTGTGCAAGGACATAAAACTTTGATTCTAAAACCTGACAAGGGCATTGTAAGAAAGAGAAGTTACAGGCCAGTCTCACTGATGGCCAAAGATACAAAATCTGGCAACATAAAAGAGAAAATAATACATCACAACCAAGACGAGTGTATTCTAGGAATGTAAGATTTGTTTAATGTTAAACAACCAATCAGTGCAATTTACCTATCAAGAGTATTAAAATTATATGATCAAGTCAAATAGCCAGAGTAAAACATATGCTAAATTTCAACAACCATTCATGTTATAAACTTTTAAAAATTAGGAATGAAGAGAACGCCCTTAAGTTTGATTTTTTACAAAATCTATAAAAACCCCACAACAAACATCGTATTCAACTGTAAAATGTTGGAAGTATTTCCTCCGAGGTAACAAATAAGACAAGGGCCCACTATCCCCACTTCTGTTCAACGTTGCACTACAGGTTCCAGTGATGCAAGAAGGCAAGAAAAAGAGAGAAGAAAAAGAACTTTAAAGAACAAAATAAAACTGTCATTAATCACAGACAACACGATCTTGTACACAGATAAAACAAAAAAATATAAAGTATTAGAATTAACAGTAGCTTTATCTATAATCACCAAAATCTGGAATCAGTCTAGACTGCCCCAACAGGAGAGGTGACACAGCTGTGGCAGCACAAAGGGAATGACTCCAACGCACACAGCCGTTGGATGGATCTGCAGGCAATCACTCTGGACAAAAAGGCTAATGCCCAAAGGCTATATATTATATGTGTAAGTAACATTTTAGAAATTGAGAGCAGACTAGTGGTTGCCCAGGTTCGCAGGGGTCAGCGAAGGCTGGGGCAGGAGGAAGGAGGATGTGGTTACAAAAGGGGACACAAAGGGTCCTCCTGGTGTCAGAGCTGTTCCCTATCTCCACTGTGATGGTGGACACATGAATGTGCGTGGGTGCTAAGTTGCATAGAGCTTAATAAACACACACACAAATGGGTACAAATAAAACTGGAAAGGTCAGCATGGTGGCTCACACCTGTAATCCCAGCACTCTGGGAGGCCCAGGTGGGAGGATCGCTTGAGGTGAGGAGCTCAAGACCAGCTTGGGCAACAGTGAGACGCCATCTCTACTAAAAAATAGAAAGAAATTAGCTGGACATCTAAAAATATATAGAAAAAATTAGCCGGGCATGGTGGTGTGTGCCTGTAGTCCCACCTACTTGGGAGGCTGAGGCAGGAGGATCACTTGAGCCCAGGAGTTTGAGGTTGCTGTGAGCTAGGCTGACGTCATGGCACTCTACCCCGGGCAGCAGAGAGATACTCTGTCTCAAAAAAAAAAAAAGAAAGAAAGAAAGAAAAATTAGCCAGGCATGGTGGCACATGCCTGTAGTCCCCAGCTCCTTGAGAGGCTGAGGCAGGAGGATCACTTGAGCCCAGGAGTTTGAGGCTGTAGTGAGCTGTGATGAGGCCACAGCACTCCAGCTGGGGTAAGAGCAAGACTGTGTCTCCAAAAAGAAAAAAAAAAAAAAAAGTTCAATGCATATTACTTTAGTGCATCAAGCACAGGGTAAAGGAAGGGAAATATTATATGAAGCAGTTAAATTATAAAGAAAATGTCTGAAAGTGGCAGAGGCATATGATCAGCTTATAGTAAAACTTCGAGATACACACATCCAGTCCTGGACTGCAAGGGCCACACACAAAAGGATCTTTATCCAGCAGAGTTCCTGCTGTGACCAGGACTCACACTCCCATCCTGCAGCCACCCTCGGGGGACACCCACCCTACCACCCACCGCTGCCACTACTCTTCCTTTACATCCTGCTGCAAAAAAAGATTTGAGGTGAGACAGTCCTCAGGGGTCCCTTGCAAACCTCAGATTTATGACCAGTGAAAGATGACATTCCACTGGATACTCACACATGCCAGCGGAATTCCCACAAGTGAAACGTCCACCTGCCTGGGCACCTTCTCAGAGCTCAAGACACAGACACAAAATATTGGTTTGTTCCCTGACTGGATATTTGATGCTATTAAACAATACAGTTAGTATTTCTGGGGTGTGATAATGAAATTCTAGTTTTATTTAAGAGAAAAAAGTCCTTCTTTTAGAGATACATGCTGAAAAACAAAAGAAATGATCTGATGTTTGGGATCTGTTCTGAAATAATCCAGGAGGGATATAGGCAGGGACAACAGAGGAAGAGGACTGGCCAGGAAGGACAGGCCCAGGGCACCCTCACACCTCCCTCTACCCATGTGTCCACAGTGTCGAGGGGCCAAAGGCCACGGCAGGTCAGATGTCAGGCAGGTGGACTCCAGGGGGAGCACGCTGCAGCTCCACGGGACACATCCACTTGCTACTTCTGCAGAGGTCTAATGCCAGAAGATACCTTTCATGTGCTTTGAAACAGTAAGTGCCCTGGACAGACACATGTCACCCACACAGATGAAGCAGAGACCTCAGAAGGTCCTGTGTGACAAAGGCACATCCCAGGACCGCAGGCCTATACCTGGCCGGTGACATGACGAGCCGGCCTACTGTGGGATGGCGGGAAGGGCTGGCATTCCAGAGCCAGCCTTCAAGAACACCCCAGGGGACGCCACGTTCTCATTCAAATCTCAACTCGCAGAGAGCAGCCCACACTGCTCCACACCTGCCCCCCATGGCCTGACGACGAGGCCCATGGCAAGGCCGCCAGTGGCACCAGCGCCCACTAGGACAGCATCCAAAGCCACGTCGGCCCTGTGCGTTACTCACCTGCTCGGTCTTCCTTGCGATGAGGCTGCCGATGGTCTTGCTGAAGAAACTGGCGAGCAGCGGGTTGAGCGGCGGCTCGCGGCCCAGGAAGTCACAGAGGAGGCCCAGCAGACGCCCGTCCCCGCCCAGTCTGTCGCTGATCTGCGGCACATCACAAGTCAGAAGCTCACAGGCTGTGTTTGGGTATCTAAAAGGGCACAGTCCAAGCAACTGGAGGTGAAATTAGTCTTCTCCAACTCTCAGGAGCTGCTTCAACAACCTGCGTCTTAGGAAGCAGACCCGCGTGATCAGAACAGACAGAAACGTGATTCCCCTGAGAATAACCGGTACTCTTAACTACCAGGAGCTCAAAGGTTTTACTGTACCTTTTACAGGCTCCTCATACCCTTTACTAGGACGTCCTACAGTCTCTGACTCTATTTCCACCCTCTAAATAACCTTTCCTGGCCTCTCCTGGCACCTCCTCTCTCCAGGCCAGCCCTCACCTGCTGTCTGACAGCACCGCCGCGAGGCCATGTCTGCAGTCACGCCACCCCCCCCCACCCCCCGTCAAGCCTGCCTCTCCTCTCCTCACCCGGGTCCCTTCCTACCGCCACGCACAGACCCCACCTGCCCCAGGCTGGACACACATCACAGCAGCGGCTTGCTGTGCAGCATCAGCTGTGAGGCGTCAGGCAAGCAATTCAGTATTAAGAAATACCAGTATTTGTGAATAATGTACTTTTTGTTTAGTAAAAATGTATGACCAAATACAAACCCATCCTTAGTCCATTACGTGTAATCCCTTAATGACATCACTGTGTTCCCTCCTTAGCATCTGGCAGACATGGGGAGGGTGACGGCTGTCGCCCCAGCACAGGCACCCCTGGCCCGTAGCGAGGACAGAGCCCTCAACAGCGGTGCCGGGAACAAGGCCTAGCGCTCCATCCCTGTGTCTGGGAGCACCAGGCAGGCAGGCACCCAATGGGACTGCCTTGGAACAGGCCGTCCCCACACCAGGCAAGTCACCTGACCTCTCTGTGTCTAGGTTATCTCCTTGGAATATGCAGGTGAGGGTACCTGCACATCCCATGGGTGTCTCGTGAGGACAACAGGGGATGACAGTACGAGGCAGAGCGGTGCCTGGCACATAGGAAGTCCTGGGGTGAGGTCAGCGCTATGACCTTCCTTCTCTTGCCAACATGTGGCTGGTGCCAGGCACAGAGGCAGCCTCAGCACTGGGCCTAAGCCAAGGTGGTCACTGTACTAGCTCGGGGCTGCGTTTGTGAGACTGTGGCGGACACAGCTGGCCGAGCACAGTAGCTGAACAGGTGTGGGAGGGGAAGGAGGGGAGGGGCCCCGGCTGCTGGGGTGGGTGTTCCTCACCAGCCCAGACAAGAGCAAGCAGCTTTTAGAGCTGCGAGGAACAGAGTCGTGGGGGCAGGCTGAGTGTGATGGACCTCCTGGGTCACAAAGAGTGGCCCCACAGCAGGAGTGAAGCCCACAGGCCGGCGGCTGGCAGAGAGGACGTGGCTGGGGCCCACGCAGGCATGGTCAGCACACGGGCACTGCAGGCGGGTGTGCAAAGAGAGGGGTCTGACAGCCGGGGGCAGGGAGCGGCTCAGGCCCAGGTACAGATCCTCAGTAGCCAACCTCTCTGGCCCTCAGTGCCCTTGTCTGTGAAATGGGGGAGCCAGTGCCCACCTTGGGATGTGGCAAGGCCTGGACAACACATGCTAAGCACACTGGATGACACTCAGCTACTCGGGCAGGAGGACCAGATGGAGCAGGGGAAAGGCCAGTCCAGCAACCCCAAGGGCCACAGTGAGGTTCTGTGTCTACCAGACCCTAAACAAGACAGGATGGATGGGGGCGATGGGGAGAAGTCAAATCCCGTGGGCTCAGGAGGAAAAGCTGAGGAAGCAGAGAAAGGCAAGTACAAACCGCAGCTTGGAAAAGTGTTTCATGAGCACAGAGAACAAACCGATCTTGTCTGTGTAACAAATGTGTGCATATATGGCACAAAATGGGCTACAAGAAGCTGACTTTCTAGGAGGAGGGACTGAGATTTCCTCCTTTTTTCTTTTTCTTTTCTTTTTTTATAGAGACAGGGTCCAGGCTGGTCTCAAATGTCTGGCCTGAAGTGATCCTCCCAACGCACCGGGAGGACAGGCACAGGCCCCCGCGTCTGTCCCTTTTTTTATCATTACTTTACAACTATTCTTCAAAGAACAGGTACTGCTCCAGCAGATTTTAAAATTTATACAAGAAATAGGAATTCCAGTTAAACACAGCAGATGGAGCACACAGACTTGTTGACAATCCCTCTCAAACTTCTATTAAAATAATGCAAAGAATTTAAAAGACAAGAAAAGAGAAGCGGAAATGATGCTGGACCAGGCCTGGGGACAGAAATGGCCTCGTGAGCACAACTCAGTGCAGGGAAGGTGGAACCTCAGGAGCCCACAGAAGGGACACCAACTGGAGCTGAGGACTCAGGCCCCATGACTCTGGAAAGGCCTGAATACTGAGGCAGTGGCTGGCAAGGATGGAATGAAACTGGCACAGAGCAGTGAGACCCTGGCCCCTCCCTCTGCCCTCCTGAGAAAAGTAGGCTGGAGCTCTTGAGTGACAGCCGAGGGGTGGAGCAGGTGCTGTCCAGAAAGAGGGGACTTGGTAAAAACAACACTGGGTGCCCCCCCGCCCCTCTTCCCGACTCAGCTCCCAGGATGCTGACTGGTGTATGGTCACAGGTAAGAGCTAGAAGGATGCTTTTCTGGAGAAAAGGCACCTAGTTGTCATCTAACCAGAGGGTCAGCTGCTGAACCCTGAGGCGAGCCCTGCAGTGAGCGAGCCTCGCCCAGACCCCAAGCTCTGTGCAGGGTTTGGGGCCTCCCTCGTGAAAGGAGCGCAGCACTGACAGGCAGGAGACCAGGCGCACAGAGGGGAAGAGTGTGTGTGGAGAACAGAAGGAGACTTTTTAAAAACTGTGATATTCCCAGAGATGATACACTAGAACAGTGTGTCTGTGAATAAAAATTAGAAGCTTTTATTAAAATATCTGAGAATAAGAAAGAGCTCTTAGAAATTAAAAATATGATGGTAGAAATTTCAAAAGTCAATAAAAGGATGGGAGCTTAAAAGTTGAATAAACCTCTCAGATGCAGACCAAAAAAGGAAAGACGAAACACTGATAAGAAAAGTATTAATTCCGGTGATCTAACACCTGATTAGAAGTCCCAGAAAGAGAGAACAGAGGAAAAACTGGAGGGAAGAATATTATTACAAAAATACTAAAAGAAATTTCCCTCTGCTAATGAACGTCATGAACTTACAGACCAAAAGGCCCACGGAGTGCCTAGTGTAACAAATGAGAAAAAGTCGATATCCAGTGTTTACCGTACTATGAACATGCAAACGCTGCTTACAGCTGAGCTGATTTGTTGACTCTGGTTATATTTGCTTACTTACCTGTTTTTCCTGAGTTTACAGTTTCTCGTTGTTCTGTAAGTTTCTATTACTAACTGCTCCCAAACTCTGACGGTGAAACTCTCCTGGCTCACCCATGCAGCCCTGGGATCCCTGTCCTGACCAGAAGACCCTCCTCCAGCTCTCCTCCCCAACCCCTGTCACTTTGTTCCAATTTGTCACCAAACTGGGACATATTTGGGAGTGAGAGGGATGGGGGCTTGTTAATAGTGATGTTGAGACAACTGGCCGGGCGAGGTGGCTCACGCCTGTAATCCTAGCACTCTGGGAGGCTGAGGCGGGAGGATCGCTTGAGGTCAGGAGTTCGAGACCAGCCTGAGCAAGAGCGAGGCCCAGTCTCTACTAAAAATAGAAAAATTAGCCAGGCGTGGTGGTGTGAGCCTGTAGTCCCAGCTACTTGGGAGGCTGAAGCAGAAGGATTGCGTGAGCCCAGGAGTTTGAGGTTGCTGTGAGCTAGGCTGATGCCAGGGCACTCTAGCCTAGGAGGCAGCACAAGACTCCGTCTCAAAAGAAAAAAAAAAAAAGAGAGAGACAACCGGTGTTGGCCAGGCGAATCCCAGGCCACAACAGCCTCTAACTACGACCACTCTATCCCTAAACCTTGGCTCCTTAGGAGCAAGCCCCTGCTCTTTCTAGAACTCTCTTCCCCCATAACCAGCATGGCTCCCCTTGTTAGAGGGGACCTGACTGACCCCCCTGATGAAGTACTGACCCCCGACCAACCCCTGCACAGGCACGCCCCATCCCCTTATCCTGCTTTATTTTCCTTCTAAGACAAAGGTCAGCAAAGATTTTCTGTAAAGGGCCAGATAATACACATTTGGATGGCCTCTGTTGCGACTCCCCAACTCTGCACTCTGTTGGAGGAGTGTGGCCCTGTCCAACAAGACTGCATTGGTGGACACTGAAATGTGCATTTCATGTCATGTTCACATGTAACAAAATATTCTTTGATTTTTTTCCAACTATTTATTAAATAGAAATGTAAAACCATTTTCAGCTCACAGGCCATACAAACCAGGATTTGATGTGCAGGCCGCAGTTTGCTGACCCTATTCCGAGGCATCACCACTACGCACATGTTTCATGCTTCCTCGTGAGGCTGCTGTGTCTGCCCTGACCCCTGCTATCAATGGGGACACTGCAGGCCCCGTGGCCTCCTTACAGAGCTGCATCTGAGAAGCCGGGAGGCTGGGTCTGCCCTGTCCTCCCTCTCACCCAAGCCCCTCCTTGTTCACACTTCTCTGTCCTGACCCAAAGCCCCTGTGGCTCCAACCATCTTGCCACACCGCCCCTCTCCCTTCCTGCCACCTCCTAGCAAAGTGAGGCATTTCTCAGGGGCGGGGACTCAGGTACTGCATGTCTCTCCTGTCCGGTCGGTTTGCCAGGCCTGGGGCCACCCCTGCTGCTGGCGCACCCCACACTGCAGTCCTGCCTGCCTCTACCATGGGATCAGTCTTTTCCTTTCAGCATATTGTCACTCAAAACACTCTGACATGCACCAACTTCATAAAAACTTGCTTATAACTCAGAATGAGAAAACATACATACACAAGAGATTCCAAGCTCTTAAATATCACAAATAACAAATCCCACAGGAGTGGCCTCCTCACGTTCCAGGTGGGGTAATGTGTAAGGCCGGCTTCTCCATCAGAAAGCCCCGGCTTCCCTGCAGCACTGCCCAGCACACCGGCCCTGGGCACAGCCTTGGTACATACTTGAAGCGGACCTTCTCCTCCATGTCCAGAGGCGGGTCCTGCGTGACAAGGCTCACCAGCTCCTCCATACACTGCTGCCTGCACAGGAAGTCCAGCAGCTTCTGGTTCTGAGCCTTACACTCCTGCAGGATGTCATCTTCATCCATCAGCTCCCGCAGCGTCACGTGCTCCTTGTCCAGCAACTTGTCGACATGGGACGTGGTGTTCAGGTCAAACTTCCAGAACATCGTGACGGCCACAGGGCTGCAAGCAAGGACAAAAGGGTCACTTCTCTCCCCTCTCCCCTCTGTGAATCCACCCTTAGCAGCTCTACACCAAAGTCCAGAGGTCCATCCTCAACACGAGCACACGTGTTCCCAGGGCTCAGCATGGCGGGGCTCTCCCCAGGTCAGGCTCGAAGTTTAGCACCAACTTCCCAGCTGCTCAGTAGCTCCATCCTGTGCTCTCAGTTCCAGGACCTGCGTCTCTGGGTTGTCCTCCGGGCTGCCCTCTGCTCACCCTCATTCCCCACACTGGCCCCACCAGCCTCGCCACAGCACTCAGCACACCCTGACGCCTGGATGTCTCCCGTGTGTCAGTGCCAGCAATGTCCCTCCATCCTGAGTGAACACTGGGTGTCTCTCCCCGAAAGTCTCACAGAACACAAACTCAGCAAGTCAAACGCAAGACAGCTCATTCTGCTTGGCACTGTGCTCCTCTGCCTCCCCCAGCCCCCCAGCCCCTCCACTCGCTGTCCCCACCTGGCTGATAACACCCAAGATTGTCCTTGGCACTGGCACCTCCCTCACAGGGACACCAGCTGGGCACTGGGTCTTGCCACAGCAACCTGAGGAGTCACCATGGACCAGCTCTTCCTCTGCCTCCCCAAACCTGCTCCCAGCTCTTGCTGTTGCCTGTTCACCGCCGTGAGTCTCACATGTCAGTCTGTGGGCCAGGTTTTCACTGTTCTGATACAAAAAGAAAACATAAAGCCTACATCTTTAACAAAGTTAAAACTTTATTTTGAGATTATGAATCTTTTCAGCGTCGCGTGAAACATTAATTACAAAATTATGGTAATAGTAGATGGCATTACCTTACCTGACATTTTTGCTTAGAAAAATAAAAGACTGGCTGGGCGTG
The DNA here is from genome assembly GCF_020740605.2 of Lemur catta. Classification (NCBI taxonomy): domain Eukaryota; kingdom Metazoa; phylum Chordata; class Mammalia; order Primates; family Lemuridae; genus Lemur; species Lemur catta. Next base: position 576,559 of record NC_059133.1, read on the forward strand.
GTGGCTCACACCTGTAATCCCAGCACTCAGGGAGGCCGAGGCGGGAGGATTGCTCGAGGTCAGGAGTTCGAGACCAGCCTGAGCAAGAGCGAGACCCCGTCTCTACTAAAAATAGAAAGAAATGATCTGCACAGCTAAAAAAAATATATAGAAAAAATTAGCCAGGCATGGTGGTGCATGCCTATAGTCCCAGCTACTCGGGAGGCTGAGGCAGGAGGATCGCTTGAGCCCAGGAGTTTGAGGTTGCTGTGAGCTAGGCTGACGCTACGGCACTCTAGCCCAGGCAACAGAGCGAGACTCTGTCTCAAAAAGAAAGGAAAAATAAAAGACTGACCACAGACATACACGCCCTGGTTTGCCTGTCTGTGAGGCCTAGGCTATCCCTAGGAGCTGTGATGCGGAGCCTCCCGTCCAGCCACACCCCACAGCTCTGGTCTTTGCTGCTACATCTTCATGTCCTCTCATCTCGGCTTCAGAAGCCCTGCTGGCCCCAGAGGTCCCCAGGCTGCTCCATACAAGGACCCCACCCTCACCACAAGGACACTGCACTTTTCTTCCCACACAGACTGCACTTCACTACTTTTATCCTTCTGCCTGTGCTCTCCCTTCCCCGCGCCAGACTGCGCTAAAGGTTGGCTCTGGCGGCCTCACGCCTGCACATGCTGCCCCTGACTTGAGAGCCCAGAGGGGGAGCTCTGAATGAAGGTCCTGAAGTGGAGCTATTTTGACTTTCAGTGCAAGGACTCCATGTGCACACTGGCATTGCATTCAGTTTTCCTTCTGGGTCCTCAGATCTTCCTTATTCCTCTTGTAAGGACTATAGATGGATATTTCTGGGTGGTAGCGACAAACTTTAAAGGACCAGAAATAATAATTACTAAAAGCACTTTCAGAAAGAGATGTCTGCCTCCACATAAACATGTTGGATGCCCCTCTCCTAAATGCCCTACAGGACGACTCAAATGCTAAGGTAACATGTGATCCAGGAAAGGGGGCAACCCCATCTTGTCAAGGTTTTTTTCCCCAAAATAAGAACTTGCAAAATAGGGCAGGTAGAGGTGGCTGGCTTCCTTGTCTGCACCTTATAGTATTCTTCACTCTCTATAAAGCAGCAACTGATAGAAATCCATAAATAAAAACTGCCTGGCCCTGGGCATTGATCCTAGAGAAATAAAAACTTAAGTTCACACAAAAACCTGTATACTAATGTTCATAGCAGCTTTATTTGTAACAGTCAAAAACTGGAACCAGTCCAGATGACCTTCAACATGCAAACATTTACACAAACTGTGATACATACATACCACGAACACTACTCAGCAATAAAAAGGAAATATTGATACACATAACTACTTGGATGTATCTCTAGGGAATTATACCCCTAAGCAAAAAAAATCAGTCCCAAAAGGTTATATACTGCATGATTCCATTAATAACATTTTTGAAATGATATAATTAAAAAAAAACACTTGGCTGGGCACGGTGGCTCACGCCTATAATCCTAGCACTCTGGGAGGCCGAGGCGGGTGGATTGCTCGAGGTCAGGAGTTCGAGACCAGCCTGAACAAGAGCGAGACTCCGTCTCTACTAAAAATAGAAAGAAATGATCTAGCCAACTAAAATATATAAAGAAAAAATTAGCCGGGCATGGTGGCGCACGGCTGTAGTCCCAGCTACTCGGGAGGCTGAGGCAGGAGGATCGCTTAAGCCCAGGAGTTTGAGGTTGCTGTGAGCTAGGCTGACGCCACGGCACTCACTCTAGCCTGGGCAACAAAGCGAGACTCTGTCTCAAAAAAAAAAAAAAAAAAAAATCCTATGATCAAATTGACAGGCTGTTCCTAAAATTCCCATGGAAATGCAGGGGTCCCAGAACAGATAAAGCAATCTTGAAGAAGAACAAAGTTGGAAGACTCACATTCCCGATTTCAAAATTTACTACAAAGCGACAGTATTCAAGAGAGTGTGGTGCCAGTAAAGGACAGACATAAAGACCAATGAAACAGGACTGAGGGTTAAGAAATAAAACCAAACATACATGGTCAAGTGATTTTTAACAATGGTGCCAGGACTATTAATGGGAAAAGCACAGTCTTTTCAACAAATGATGGTGAAAAAACTGGATATATACACAAGCAAAAGAAAGAAGCTAGATTCCTACCTAAAAACATATACAAAAATTTACTCAAAATGGATCAGAAATTTAAATTTAAGACCTTAAATTATAAAAATTCTTAGAAGAAAACATAGAGACAAATCTTCATGACCTTGAATTTGGAAATAGTTTCTTACACATGACACAAAAACAACAAAAGAAAATAATAAACAAATTAGACTTCATCAAAAATAAAACATTTGTGCTTCAAATGATACCTTTGCCTTAAGTATAAAGACAATCCACAAAATGGGTGAAAAATTTTTGCAAATCATGTATCTGATAAGGGACTTGTATCTAGAATTCATAAAAAATTCTTACAATACAATAATAAAAAGACAAATTTAATCTGTAGAAGACTGTTCCCTCCTCCCCCAAAAAGACAAATTTAATAATGAGCAAGGCATCTGAACAGACATTTCTTCAAAGAAAATATCTAAGTGGCCACTAACCACATGAAAAAATGTTCAACACCCTTAACCATCAGGGAAATGCAAATCCAAACCATAATCAGAGGCCAGGAACAGTAGCTCACACCTGTAATCTCAGTACTTTGGGAGGCTGAGGCAGGAGGATCGCTTGAGGCCAGGAGTTGGAAGCTGCAGTGAGCTATGATGATACCACTGCACTCCAGCCTGGGTGAAAAAGTGAGACCCTGTCTCTTAAAAACCAAAACAAAACCAAAAAACACAATGAGATACTATTACATACCTACTAAGATGGCTATAATCAAAAAGACAGATGTAATAACAAGTGTGTTGGTGAAAATGTGGAGAAACTAGAAGCCTCATACGTTACTAGCTGGAATGCAAAATGGCGCAACTGCTTTGGAAAACACTCTGGCAAATTCCTCAAATGATTAAACACAGAGTTAGCATATCACGTAGCAATTCTACTCCTAGGTATACACCCAAAAGAAATGAAAACATATGTCCACACAGAAACTTTTACACAAATATTCAAAGCAGCATTATTCATAAAAAGCAAAAAATGAAAACAACCCAAATGTCCATTACAGAATGAGTGGATGAATAAAATGTGGTCTACCCAAACAATGGAATATTATTCGGTAATGAAAAGGAACGAAGTTCTGATACATACTACAAGCTGGGTAAACCTGGAAAACAGTACACTAAATGAAAGCAGCCAGACACAAAAGACGCTACACTGTGTGACGCCATTTACATAGAATGTCTAGAATAGGCAAATCCATACAGACAAAACATAGATTAATGGTTACCTTAGGCAGGGAGGACAGAAAGGCTGGGAGGAAATGAGAAGTAAGGGGCTCCTTTCTGAGGTGATGAAAATGTTCTAAAATTGTGATGATGGTGGCACAATTCTGTGAATACACTAAAAGCTATTGAATTGTATATTTTAAATGACTGAATTTTAGAGTGTGTAAAGTTTATCTCAATAAATTGTTTTTTAAAATCCTATGTGCCTCAAAGTAAATAACATATCCATAAAAACCCCTTAAGATAAAAAAGTCATTAAGAGATATTCACAATGGAATAGCAAAAATATTACATATCAAAATTTCTGAGACACAGCGATAAGCATACTTTAGAAAAGAATGTATAGTGAGAAAGGTTAAAACTAGATAAAATAATCAATTCACTTGAAGTTAGAAAACAACAGCAAAATAAACTAAAAGATTAAGAAAGAATAAATATACTAACATGAGTCAATGAGACAGGAAATTTAAAAAGTGAGATTACCTAAACTAAAAACTCATTGTTTGAAAAAATAATTAAGTACTCTCACTTCCCCCTATTGGACTGGCCAGATCACTGGCAGTGCTGGAGGACAGGCGGGAGGAGCAGCCTCATACACTCTGGACAGCAGGGATGGGGTCGCTGCTTTAGGGTAACCATGACAGCACTTACTGAATTCACCAGTGCCCACTCCCGGCCCGGCAACCCCACTCCTGCCCACCGGAGGATCACGCAGGAAGATGAGGTGGAGAGAGTGCACAGCTAGAGACAGTACAACGTGGATGAATCTTGAAAACATGGAGCTGAATGAAACAGAATCAAGTCCATAACACAATACATCTATATAATTTAAAATACATGTGCCAACAATATGCATTTATAGGAATACACACATAAAGGACACACATGAAACATATCACAGTGATCGCCTGTAGCGAGAGGACTAGAGACTGAAGGAAACACCAAGGCAGCCAAGGGCCCTGTCACCGAGGAGGAGCAGGGCCTCCTGGACGCACAGACACAGTTAACTCCGCCCACACTCAGAGGTTCCAAAAGGGAAAAGGAGAGAATGGGGATAAGGATGTTGGACTGAAATACACTAAGTCTGCCCAGTGTCTGTGTAGCCACAAGAGTAATTTCATCGGAGGACAGTTCACCGGCGTGCTTTTCTCTCGCCACAGCTGTTCAGCATCCCTCCAGGCAAGGAGGAACCAAGGTCCAAGTCCTAATTCCCACCTCAGCACTGTGCCCAGGTGACTGGTGACTGGGGTTTTGTTTGTTTTTGTTTTTGTTTTTTTTATGTTTTCTTTCATTTTAACTTATTTTGGGAAGTTTCACACGAGCCTAACAGTAGAGAGGGCAGTGCAACGAGCCCCCAAGTGCCCACTCAGGCTCCACAGTGACCAACTCACAGCCCATCCTGTCTGGCCTAAACGATCGCTCCCTACCCATCCCAATTACTAATCCACTTCATTGCCCAGGCTGCTTCCGAAATGCTGTCCAGCGTCATCCACCACTGTCCTGAGTCTGTTCTGATGCTTATCGGGTCCCCTCACGTAAGTGGTCTTTTTTGCTCACGTGCAGCCCAGGCAGCATCACGCAGAGTCGTCTACCCCTTCTCCACCGGCTGACAACAGGGACAGCTGAACTGCTCTGTGGGACACCAGCACCTCAAATATAGGCCCAGGGACCCCACGTGCCAGCCCGTGGACCACAAGTGCCTTCATGGTAGGGTCAGGTCACACATTTTATGAATTCAATCAAAGATTCCTGAGGACTTAAATATGGAACAAATCCTATACAACAAAACCAAAATTAAACCCAAATAACCATCACCATATTACTCACTTATTAATAACTTTTGAAATTTAAAATAATAAACTGAGTTAACATCTAAACTAAGTTAACATCAGCTTATTTATCCCTAAGTGATAAAACAGAAAGTTTAGTAAGGATATCCATATTGTAACAAGAACAAGATATATAAGGGCTTCTGAGAAACCATGACATTTTTAGAGTCAGTGTTCCAACTGGATCACTAACTTTCTACTCCCTAAATCTAGTCCCAAGGGACCTGTTTGTAAAAGTTAGCTGAGCACAGTTGTTTTAAGACTGAATATAGGGCTGGGCAAGGTGGCTCACACCAGTAATCCCAGCACTCTGGGAGGCCGAGGTGGGATGATCGCTTGAGCTCAGGAATTTGAGACCAGCCTGTGTAAGAGTGAGACCCCAGCTCTACTAAAAACAGAAAAATTAGCCGGGCATGGTGGCACATGCCTGTAGTCCCAGCTCCTTGGGAGGCTGAGGCAGGAGGATCGCTTGAGCCCAGGAGTTGGAGGTTGCAGTGAGCTATGATGACGCCACTGCACTCTAGCTGAGGTGACAGAGTGAGACTCTGTCTCAACAACAACAACAAGACTGGATTTTGCAGGCCAGTAAACTTCTTTTGTCTTTTAATTTAGAAAATTTACAGAGGGTTACCAACTTTTTAACTCTGCCAAGCAAGGAGGTAGGAGGGAGAGAAACAGAAAGAAAAGGAGACACAAAGGAGGAAAGGAAAAGAAAGAAGAGGTAAACTGCCATCAACAATTACCTTACTTTCAGAAAACAATGACTTTTTTTTTTGGAGGCAGGCTCTTGCCCTGTCACCTGGGTTAGAGTGCAGTGGCATTAGCAGTGGTATCGTCATAGCTCACTGCAACCTCCAACTCCTGGCCTCAAGTGACCCTCCTGCCTCAGCCTCCCAAAGTGCTAGGATTATAGGCGTGAGCCACCGTGCCTAGCCTGGAAAACAATGACTTTTTAATATCAAAAAAAGGCAGACCATAATCTCAGGATTGAAGAAAATGCTCTACTTGGAAAAAAATGTCATTTTAAGAAAAACTCACCTCATTACACTTATTTTGCTCATCTTGCCAGTATTAAATTCTGGTATTTGAGAAACTCTACTTACAATAGCACTGATGATTGAAATAAAACTGGTTAATTTAGGTTGGCCACTGCCTCACTAGTTTATACCAGTACACTTTGCTATGCCACTAAATCAAAAATTTATATATAACAAGAATATTTCCATGTTTCTGTCAGCTATCCATGAATTCTAAGAAATACTCAAAAATGGTCCCATCAGCGGCTCCTTTAAGAGTTCCCTGCGCTGGCACTGGTTTAGCTGCAGCTGATTTCACCGTCAAAGAACTGTGACCTGGTTCCAGAGCGTTTATGCACACAGCACAGCATCTTCAAACATCTCTCACATCTAGGCGGCTACACTCCACCCTCCACAGAGATGCCAGCACCTCCTCGCTTGGCCTCGGCTGCAGGGAAGGCCTTGATTTCCCTACCTTACATGACCCACAGGTCACCACTGGCAGCATCTTTAGAACGAACAACTGGCTCATGAACTGGCTTGGTGATCGGAGACATCTCTGACTATACCTGCGGAGCTAACAGGGCAGAAGGATTCCTCTCACCGCCTGACAACCATCCTCAGTAAGCCGTCTGGGGTGCCAAGCCCAGGATCACCAGCGTCTCCACTCCCATCCAACAGCCAAATGAATGGAACCTGAAGTTCTGCTTCTTTATTTACTTTTTCAGGTTGGAAAAACCATCAGACAGAAGGTAGGTTTCAAGCAGAAATGTTGCCCATATGATCACAGAGTTCCATGAAAGAGCCCTTCAAAAAAGAACATTCTGTGGTAGAGACTGTTGCTAAGAGCAAATTAGAATCTGAAATGCCCTATTACCTCTCTGGCCACAAATCAGTTCTTTTTTTCTTTTAAAGATTTACACTTGAGCCCGGGAGCTTGAGACTACGGTGAGCTATGATGACACCACTGCACTCTGATGCAGACAACAGAGTAAGATCTTGTCTCAAAAAAAAAAAATTATGATCAAAGTCTTGGCTCTGCTGTGTGACCCTGAGGCCAGTTTCATGAGCTCTCATGCCCCAGTTTCCTTATCTGTACAATGGGGACAATAAGTACCCCCATCTCACAGGATTGAGACAAGGATTAACCGAGTTACTCCATGAAAAGGGCTTAGAGAAGTTCCCAGCATATTTTATTCTCAAAGACCCTAACTGTAAAGAAGAGAAGGAAACAGAGATAAGGTCATTGCGCCCACGGAGGACAGCCCAGTGGTGGCCAGAGTGGTGACCTGTGTGCCTCTCTTCCCAGTCCCACCTCCAGGGCATCACACTGCTAGCGCAAGTTGGACATGGCAGGAGTGTTAACACCATGGAAATCAGTAAAAGCTGCAAACCAGGAGGGCTTTCCCTCTCCCACAGAGCCAATTGTTAAACATTTACCAATATACCACTAGATAGGCTGAAAGCTTGAATCCCACTGGCCTGAAAAAAAACGGCAATGAATATTTGTACAATCAGTCAAAGAATAACTGAGACCATGTCTATTATTGGGTCTAATTTTATTCCACTGGGAAAAAAAGATGAGAAAAAAAGTCTAACTTTAAAAAGGGGATGGAGTGGGGCAAATAGGTAAATAAAAATCCAAAATCAGAAGTAAAAACAGGAAATAACCACAAGCATAAAGGCAAATTAAAATAACTACAGAAGAATAATATATACAAGTCTATGTGAATGCATTCAAAGAAAGCCTGAGCTGTCTGAGGCTGCTGAAGATACACCCCAGCCCTGTACAGGCTGCGGCTCCAGCTGCTCCAGAGGTTGCAAAGAACTGTGGCTTGAGTGAGGTCGTGTACAGCCTGCTTCACAGGCTGCGAGGCTCTGAGGGACCCCCCAGGACACCAGCGTATGTGCTGGTTCCCAGAACAGACTAAGAGCTCCTTCAGGACAGGGGCTGTGACAGCCCTTCATATCCCTAGGGCATAACTCCAGGCTTGACATACAGCTGGCATCCTCTATAGCTTTAGTGAATCAATGAATACATTAAGTCCTCAAAGGCTGCCTCTTCCCCAGATGGTAATGGGGGTGCAGCGGAAGAGCAGGGCAGACAGGAACATGGGGCTGGGATCCACATACACCCCTACCTACATACCCCAGGCAGGTGTGGGAGAATTCCACTGCCCCCAATTTCCATTCTTCCTCTCTCCAACAGTAACAATTCTATTAATAGTTCAGTACATGGCCACCGTCCTTAAGCCTAACTTTTCCAGCCTTCCTTGCAGCCAGCTATAATCATGTGACTAAACTCTGGCCAGTGGGATGGGAGTGGAAGTAACACTGGAAGCTCAAGTCTTCCTGGTGTGAGGTTCCTTGGTTCTTCTGACCCTTCCACCTACTGGGAGAGCAAGAACCGGAGCAACCTCCCAGGTCCATGAGTGGAAGCCACAGGTTGAAGCCACAGGAAGAAGGCCACCTAGCAGCCTAGATGTTAAGTGGGGGAAAGGTACTCCACCTCATTCAAGCCGTTGTTCTCCTCTCTGTTGCAGCAGCTCAGTCTGTACCTAAATATAATTTGAGCAAGCTTCTTAATCTCCCCAAGTGCTTAGGTTTAAATATTTATCCCTCCAAAACTCACGTTGAAACTTAATCCCAATGCAGCAGTATTGAGAGGTGGGGCAGTTAAGAGGTGATTGGGTCATGAGGGCTCTGCCCTCGTGAATGGATTAATCCACTCATGGATTAATGGATTAATGGGTTATCATAAGAGTGAGGACTGGCAGCTTCACCAGAGGAAGAGAGACCTGAGCCAGCACGTCAGCAGGCTCAGCCCCTCACCATGGATGCCCCGCCCCACCCTGGGACTCTGCAGAGTCCCCACCAGCAAGAAGGCCCTCACCAGATGGGGCCTCTTTTGGACTTCTCAGCCTCCATAACTATAAGAAATAAATTCCTTTTCTTTATAAATTTCTTAGTTTCAGATATTCTGTCATAAGCAACAGAAAACAGACTAAGACACTGATCTTCAGCATTTTCACCTATAAAATGGTAACACTCTCTTCAAAAGGTTATAGGAGTTACATAATGCACCTGGCATAGAATAAGTGCTCAACATATAGTCCCTGAATTTACTGAATGAATGGGAGAAGGGATGTGTGGTAACTGACATGTATCATAAGCTCAAGAGTATTCATTTCTTCTCCTTTTAAAATTAGTTTTAATGCTCACCCTCTCATTTCCCAGTGGCAGAAAAACACAGCATGAGAGGAGGCAGCTGTGCCCTCCTGGCTTTCCATCCAGAAGAGGATGGCCCCAGGAACCCACTGAGAGCAAGAAGAGCAGGCACAAGACAGGCCTGGGGCCGGGTATGATGCTGCCTCGTGCTCCTTCCTGACCACTGCACCCACCACACCAGGGAAGCAATCTTTCTCTGTTATTGTAAGATGCTACTCTCTGGTCTGCAGTTGTATGTTTGGGAAAATTTGAGCAACTCAAAAAATAAAAATAAAAAACTAAACCAAAATTAGTTAATCCTTTCCCAAAACAGCAGAATCAGACTTCCAAAGAGACTCGTGATGAAAGCACATGGTTTAATAATGAGACCAGAACCACAGGCAAAAACCAAGAAACCTGGGCAAATCAGAATTGACGAGCACCCTACCAATACCCAAACCACCAGCATATCAGCTTTCAAAACAATGTCTTGATGACATCCTTGACACATGGAATGAATTAGAATTCTTAAACAGAGTCTTCAGTATTCATGGACTTTTTCACTTTCTTATAATTTTAAAATCAGCCTGTCAGTTCTACTCTTCTCTCCACCCCACCCCAAAACCTCTTGGGTTTTTGATTGGGACCATGTTGGATTTCTAGATTAGTTTGAGGAAAAGTGGCATATTTACAACACTGAGTTTTCCAACCCCAAACCAAGGTATATCTGTCCATGTATTCAAGTCTTCTTTAAGCTTCTCTCAAAATTGCTCTCCACAGAAGTTCTGCACATCTTTATTCCTTTTTTTTTTTTTTAAGAGACAGGGTGTCATTCTGTCACCCAGGCTAGAGTGCAGGGGCGTAATCATAGCTCACTGCAACCTCCAACTACTGGGCTAAAGCAATCCTCTCACTCAGGCCTCCCAAAGTGTTGGGGATTACAGGCATGAGACATTGCATTCAGCCTTTTCCCCCCTTTTTCTGATTTACTGGGCTAGCTAAAACCTCCTTTACATTCCTCAACAGAAGTGGTAAAAGCAAGCACTCCATATTCTTTCTACTTTCAAAGGGAAAGTTTTCAATGAAGCATTATTAAGTTAGTCGTTGCCAAAAAAATTTTTTTTTGCAACTTTTCTTTACAAGAATAAAGGATGTCAAGCTGGGCATGGTGGCTCCATGCCAGTAATCCCAGCACTTTGGCAGGCCAAGATGGGAAGATCACTTGAGGCCAGGAGTTCAAGACCAGCCTGGGTAACACAGTGAGACACCCGTCTCTACATACATACATACATAAATAAAGTTCCACTACTTTCTCTTCACTACTTTGGAAGTTGTATACTGTTTCTATTCTTATAGATAGTGGTTCCTTAGAATTTGTAAATGGTACACTTATTAAAATCTACAGTCAATCCTAATCTCAGCTATTACAAAGACTAGAATGCTTTAACTTCATTTACCCACCTTCCTGACTTATACATTACTGTTTCATGTATTATGTAATTCTACCTTGATTTCACCCCATAAACATTACTGTTACTAAACAATTAATGTTCATTTACATTTGCTATATATAAACTATTAGATATATGTTACATTTTCATTCTTTCTTGAATTGCAGTTCTTCCACTTGAGAACACTGTTTTCTGCCTAAAGCCTATTCTTTAGAACAAATAAAGGACTGTCTTAGTCTGTTCCTGCTGCTATAACAAAATCTCACAGACTGGGCAATTTATGAATAACAGCAAATTATTTCTCCCAGCTCTGGAGGTTGGGAAGTCCAAGAGTGAAGAGCCAGCAGACTGGGGGCCTGGTGAGGGCCCGTACCCCACAGACAGCACTTTCTCAGTGTCCTCGCACGGCTGGAGAGACCACCAGACTCTCTCATGCCCTTTGCTGAGGCTCTAACCCCATTCGTGAGGGTGCAGCCCTCATGATCCAGCCACCTCCCAAAGGTCCCACACTGAATACTACTGCACGGGGATTAGGTTTCAGCACAAACTTTGGAGGGACACAAACATTCAACCACAGTAGACTGCTAGTGAAACTCTGTTTTTATTTTCCTAAAAATGCCCTTATTTCATCCTCATTTTTGAAAGATAATTTTGCCCAATATAAAGTTAGAAATTAGCAATTGTTTACTTTCAGCACAATGAAGATAGTATTCCACTGGCTTTTTGCTTCCATTGCTGCACTTAAGAAATCAGCCCTCAGTCTGTTGCTCAGATGAAATTAATCTGTCTTATTCTTCAGGTTTAAGATCCCTCTTTGTCCTTGGTGCTTTGCAGTTTTATTCTTTTTTGACTAGCTATAAATTTTCTTCTTATTTATCTTGCTCACCATTCACTTGTCTTCTTAAATCTACAAACTTCTCTCACCAAATCAGGAAAATTGTAGTCTTTATCTTTTCTAATAATAAATCTGCCCATTCTCTTTTTTCTCCTTATAGAACACCAGTTACATGGACATTAGACATTCTCCCTTCATGCTCCAAGCCACTTAACCTCTATTCTGTGTTTCCCACCTTTTCTCTACGCTTCATTCTGGGTAATTTCTTCAGATCTATTTTCTAATTCACTGATTTTCTCTTCAATGTATACATTTTGTAATTAAACCCATCCACTGAATTCTTTAACACTGGATATCATGTTCTTTATTTCTAGAAGTTCTATTTGGTTCTTTTTCAAATATTCTAGATTACCTTTTATAGTTTCCTACAGATTTTTTATTTTGTTAAGTATTTATTTTATTTATTTAAAAATAAGAAGCACTACTGTTTAAGGAAGACATCTTCTTCCAAGAGCAACTTGTTTGCATTTAGGATTCACTAATCCTCCTTCCTCCAGACAGCCCACTGGCCCCACCTGCTGCTCATGTCTGCTGACCTGGGTTTCCTTGGTTTCTGCCCTGTGGGCCCACCTACGGAGCCTTCCGGGCAGTCAGTGTGCTTGCAGTTTGTAGTCCCAGCCACCAAGGAGGCTGAGAAAGGGTGGCTTGACCCCAGGAGACCACCATGGACAAAAGTGAGACGCTGTCTTAAAGTATTTTTAAAAATAAAAAATACTGTGTGGGGGGAAAAAAAAAGAAAAAAAAGCACACTTATTTTACAGTCTGTTTCTGATAATTCCAATATCTGAAGTCTTTGAGGGTCTGTCTCTACTGGTTTTAACTCATGGTGCCTTGTTTCCTTCTTTCCTTTCCTTTTTGTCTGTGCGCTACTAATCATTGTCTTTTAAAAATATCTGTAGGGATTTTTTTGTATCTTATGATGGAGGTAACTTCCTCCAGAGACGTTTTATGTCTGCTCCTGTCAGATGCCTGAAAGCCCTACCAAGCCAGAAACACCTTAAATTAAATTCATGCTTGATTTCCCTAACTACCAGACAATGTAAACCTGGGCTAAAATCCCCACAAAGGCCAATCTATCGCCACAGTTCTCAGAGACAGGTTTTTTTCCCCCCTTTTCTTTTTTTTTCTGCTACATTTAGTAAAAAGACAACCACATGGGGGCAGGGAATGAAGTGAGGCGAGTGGTTTGTCCTTACCTCGAGGAATTTCATTTAACGTGGGGAGGGTCTCCTTTTGGCTCCTTGCCTAGCCAGGGCTGCAGATCTTAGCTAAGGTTCTTTTCACCCTACAGGTCTTATAAAATCAAAGCCCCACTTTGTCCACTTCAGCAAATGCCCTCAGGGCAAAGGCAGATTCCATCCAAAGATGTTCAAATTACCTTTCTCAGCTCTTACTTTCAGTTAGATTTTCATCTAGAACTTCTTTGCCATATTGTCAGTTCTTTGATTTTTTTTTTTTAATCCAACAATTTTAGTTGTTTTCTATGGGGTGGGGAAGTAGAAGGTGGTCCAAATAACCCAGGCTAACATTCTCAAAAACATAAAACCTTGCCGTTTTTCTTGCAAAACTTATCTGATACACAATTATATTGAAATTTATATTCTTTCATCGCTTTAAGGAATTATTCTACTTTCTACTGGCTTCTGTTCATGTTGATGAGATATCTGCTGTCAACCTAGTTGATGTTCCACTTTAGGTAATCTATTTTTTACCTTTATCTTAACATCCTCTTTTCCTCTTTTTTTTTTTTTTTTTGAGACAGAGTCTCACTCTGTTGCCCAGGCTAGAGTGCCATGGCATTAGCCTAGCTCACAGCAACCTCAACCTCCTGGGCTCAAGCAATCCTCCTGCCTCAGCCTCCCGAGTAGCTGGGATTACGGCATGCACCACCATGCCCAGCTAATTTTTTCTATATATTTTTAGTTGTTCAGCTAATTTCTTTCTATTTTTAGTAGAGACGAGTCTCGCTCTTGCTCAGGCTGGTCTCGAACTCCTGAACTCAAACAATCCACCTGCCTCGGCCTCCCAGAGTGCTAGGATTACAGGTGTGAGCCACCGCGCCTGGCCCCTCTTTTCCTCTTTGGTGCTATACAATTTCAATGTCTGGGTGGGTGTGTGTGTTTAATATTGCTTGGGACATACTGTGCTTCTTAAATCTATGGATTTATGTCTTATATTAGTTTCTGAAAAGTTCAAAACTTAATATTTTAAATGATAACTCTCCTCCATTTTCCCTATTTTTTTCATTCTGGAGTTCCAACTACACATTTACTTCCATCTCCAGTGTTGTACTTTGGATAATTTCTTCACATATGTTTCCATTTACTAATTCCATCTTCATCTGTATTTAATCTGTTTAATACATATATTGAGTTTTTACTTTCAACTTTTTTAATTTCTGAAAGTTCTATTTGGATCATTTTAATATTTTGATTTTTGTTACTAATTTTTGTTTTCTTTTGCATTTCTTTAAACATTTCATACATAATTAGTATATATACTGCATCTGATTATTCAATATCTAGAAGCCTTAGGGCATCTAATTATGCTAACTCTTCCGTATAATGGCTTGTATGTGTATGTGTACGTGTGTGTGTGTGTGTGTGTACGTGTATTTTGATTATAAGCTCAAGTTTGTTTAAATTTAATCTATAGAAATCTTGAGGACCTACACTGAACATGCTTTCCTTGGAAGATCTATGTTTTCTTTAGCAAGAAGCAAAGGGGAATTATCATAATGCTCACTGGTCCTTTTTCTTTTTTCTTTTGCCCTTTGCAGAGTTTATCTTAATTTTTAATGCACCAAAGTGTTCACAAGAAATTATATTTATTGTAATTTATCCAGTATCTAATTGGATTGTAATGGAAGTGCCTTTTAAGAGAATCTAATACTGCTGGAAGCAGAAGTCTCTCCCTCCCTTTTTCAACTTCTACATGAGTGTATGCCCTGAATGGCAACCGTGACAGTGTCTATGCCCTATCTCACATGTTCCCTGCAAGTAAGATACAATATACACTTCACTACCTACGTGCGACTGTCCCCATTTTATATAGATTACACGTTGGCTTGGAGAGACCAAGTAACCTGCCCATACAGATTATCTTAAAACCAGACACAGGAGGATCAAAAAACAACCAAAAGACAGTAGGTCATAAGCACACCTTCAAAACTAAATTTTTTGCTGTCATGCATCTTCGAAGTTCCACCAATACAGTATATTTGTGTAAATTACACAATAAAGCAGAATCAAATTGAAAAGGAAACTTATCTTACCGTCTGTGGAAACTTCTTATTTAAATCTTGTATTTAGGCAAAACAGAAAAACATTTGTAGTTTTTTTCTTGGAGTATATGCAACTTCAAGAAAAATTTTTTCATTCAGTAGATTTATAATCTCTTTACCTGAAAAATAAGAGGAAAAAACTTATTTTAAGTTCTTCCTTTGTAAAGTTAACAAAATGGCAGGCAAAAAAAAAAAGGAAACCAAAAACAGTACCTTTACTTGGTATTCAAACTATCAGAACATTTCATGATTAACAAACTAAAGACTCCCTTGTATTTGCTTGTTCCAAAGAGATTGATACCAATGACCTAAACCCAGTCTATGTCTAGTTAACAGGCTCAGTGGTTAGAATATCACACTGAAGAATCAAAGGACGTGTGAAGGATTTCTACAGTAGTTTCCAGTTTCATAGCTATAAATGATCACCATCAAGAAACACATATCCCCAGTCACAAGATGACTAGACAGCTCCCTGACAGCCCATCACAATTTCTAGAAGAAAAGCACTCAAAGTTGTGGTCTTCAAATACCATTTCCAAATAAAGCAACTGGCATTCCTAGGCAAAGTAACATACAAAGCATGTGTTAGTGGAGCTTGGGACTGTTCATTTTGTATTTGCTTGACAGGCATGACTTTATCTTTTGAAAATTATACTTTAGCAGTGGAGAGGGACAATTACTCTAGAATATGAGACTTAAGAGCATCAAATGTAATATGTACATCTTGTTTGGGTCCAATCAGAGCAAATCAACTAGAAAAAGATATTGTTGAAGCTATTGGGGAAATCTGAATATGAACTGCTATTAGATGACAGTAACAAATTACCGTGCATTTTCTCAGCTATAATAACAACATGGTACTTATATTTTCAAAAATAAAAACTTCCCTTTTCTGTTAGAGAAAAATGAGCTATTCGTGGGTGAAACAACATTATTTCTGGGATTTGATTTTAAAATACTCCACCAGAGAACAAAAACTAAAAAAACTTAAGAGGGAGAAGGACAGATTAAAAAAAAAGATCGGCAAAGTATAGATCAGTGTTTTCTGTGTTATATAAAAAGCAAGTGTAGTATTCCATTACCATGTGGCTTAGGGATTTATTTATTTTTTTAAATCAACCACGTTAGCTGGGACTAGACTCCCTAGAATCCATCAATGGAAAAGTAACATTTAAAAATGCTTTTGGTAATTCAAATTACAGTTTTAAAAAGTGCTTAAGAGCTGGTATTTTCTAAATGCTTCTGTTTATTATTCCAGAAGCATTACGGTACCAGTGCCAAGTACCATTCTTGCAAATTATTCTTTTATATAACTGACCAGTGCTTATTTAATGAAAACAGATGCATATAAATAATTATTGACAGTAGGTTATAGTTGTTGGCCTAAAAATCACACTGGAATATGGGACTTGTTTGCATTTCCATAATGAGGACAAAAAATCAAACAAAACCAAACCAGAAATGACACAGATGTAAAATATTGCACTTAATAATTTGGGGATGGGCCAGGCACAGTGGCTCATGCCTATAATTCCAGCACTTTCAGAAGCCAACTCAGGATGATTGCTTGAAGCCAGCAGTTCAAGACCCACCTGAGCAAAAAGGCAAGACCCAGTCCCCCCCCAAAAAATTTAAAGCTTAGCCAGGCATGGCTGTTTGTACCTGTGGTCACAGCTACACAGGAGGCTGAGGCAGGAGGATTGCTTGAGCCCAGGAGTTCAAGGTTACAATGAGCTGTGATCACACTATTGCACTCCAGCCTAGGTGACAGAGCAAGACTCTGTCTCTATAAATAAATAAATAAAAACTGGAGGGATGGGTAGAGTATTATGTTTAAATTAGAGTTGTTATCAGTTATGAGCCCCTCAGAAATTTTAAGAAGTTTCTATTTTAAAAGAGATCTGATTTTTAGCTCTTGAAAGCATTTGTCACTTAAATTTCCAAAATGATTAAAATTCTTTTATTTTTAAATTAGGATTGCCAATACCTTGAATTTGAGAAGGGTTTCTTAGAAATAGCTCCTACGTTTAAACTTTTTTCTTTAAAATGCAGTATTAGATATTAACTTTTACACAGTTCTGAGCACTGTTAATATCTGGAAAGTATTTTGAGAGATCAAGGGAAAGTTAAACATTCCAAATTTAACATGAATACACTTCTTTTTGATTCAGAAAATAAAAGTGAATTTTTATTTTACTTTGATTTAAAGTAAAAAGAAAGTACTCATCATTATTGAAGCTGGGTGATGAGTACATGGGTGTTCATTATGTTTTTTCTACCTTTGTGCATTTTTAAAATTCACATAAAATCAAACAAAAAAAGGTAATCCAAGTTGTGCCAGTAACCCAGGAATAAGTCAGTGTTATCAGCTTCTAAAACAGGTAATTCTTTTTATACCTAACATTTCATAATTAAAAGTATTAAGCTAAATAACTCAAAATTGGCTTTTCGGCACTTTAGATATAGTTTTCAAAATAAGGAAGTGTTTCTATAATGTTGACCTTAGGCCTGTTTATTCTGATATTGAATCAATGGTTTTATAACATACATCTTCTTGACAGATTCTACGCACTGTGAGCTGGAGAAAGACTGTGTACCTGTGGTCCTAAACAGCACAGTTCAAGAGAGGCACGAAGCCCCAGGAAGGAGCGAGCGATGCCTTCTCCTTCATGGGCACACACCCTGAGCATCCACCCCCATCCTCTGCCCCCAGCTCCCTTGGCTACATCACCGTTTCCTGCACCCTCCTGCTGCAGGGTGTGAGCCTCCTTTCACCCGTGTCCTCCAGCCCAGACTCTGTGGTCACTAAAGGAGGATCTTCGATCCCTTTCTTCTGACCATGCCCTCAGGATCTCATTCTGTAGCCCTAGATTTTTCTAGGGAATCTTTCTCTCAAGCCCTATCCCCATCTCCTTCCCTAAACACACCAATTTCTTTGATGTCCATGCAGGAAAAAGTCACTTCTGCTCTCCCACCCAGGCATCCCAACCGGAGAGGGGGTCAGCATTCTCCTAAGTTCCCATGGATATTTCTGGACCAGCTTATGCCTTTGTTCAAAAACCTCTACTTTTGATATTTTTGCTTCTGGCCAAGGTGGAATGACAGGGACCAGATTTACCTTCCTACCTGCAACAACTTTTTTAAAAAAGGATAAAATATATGAAGCATTGGTTTTCAAGACACTGGACATCAGGCAATGAAGAACCAAGATCCTTGAAAGAAAGGAAACAAGAGGAGCCCGACAGTTGCCCAGCTTTCCACAGCCACGGCCCAAGGGAGAAGAACCAGGTGGAGCCTGGCAGCCTCTTGAGTTGAAAAAACAGAGCTGGGGGTGCAGAGAGGGTGGGGGGCTGGAGTTCACAAGCAGAATACTGGAGAGGGCAGAGCGGCACAGAGCACGCTCCAGACCTGCAGAGGCTATCAACTCTCCAGCCTGCAGCTGAGCACTGATCAGTGCATGTATGAGGAAAGCACTCGAGCCAGGACAGCATCACTCAAAAAGGTTAGTAGGAACACAGGGCGAAGGGTAGATCCTTGTCCTGCCAGTCAGAGTGGAAAACCTCATCATCCACAGGGCACTGGACGTAGTATCCAGAAGACTCTTCCTCAGTGGTGGGCAAATTAGCCCTACATTAACCACTCTGGTTTCACCTAACAAAGCTTAAATACAACACTTACCAGAATCAAAATGTTTCCAAGTAATTTACCTTATCCCAGAACAAAGGTCAAGAATATTTACAGGAATACAAAATACTCAGCATCCAACAAGATAAAATTCACAATGTCTGGGCATCCAATCAAAAAGTACCCGGCATACAAGGTAGCATGAAAACACAAACCATAATGAGGAGAAAATCAAACAAAACCACCCCAGAAATATCACAGATGAATTAACAGACAAGGACAAATAGTTGCTATAAATGCATCCCATATCTTCAAAAGCCCAGAAGAAGGATTAGACATGTTAAGTAGAGAAATCGAAGATAGACAAAGACTCAAAGAGAATCATAAAAATACTCTTAATCCAAAAGGATGCAAAAAAAGAGGAAAAGAGAACAAAGAACACACCGTACTTCTCCTACGAGCTTGTACACAGAACAGTGTTTAATTTCAGTGTAGTAAAATTATCACTTTTTTCCTATATAGTTTGTCTTATTTTTACAAAATCCTTCCTACTATCTCGAGGTTAAGCGGGATCACCACACAACATAGCTTTGGCATCTTTCCTCATCCTCACCCCTGATTCACTAACTACACCAAAACTCACTACTACCTAAATAAGTTGTGTGAAATAAAATAGAACCTTAAGCCCCACAGCTGACTGAATGGACCCCCTCTTGGCCAAGGAAACCCAGAAATACCCTAAAGCTGAGTTGCTGGCCCTGAGCAGGGAGGTCACACAGCCTCGTCATGCCCCTCCCTTCTTGGAGATGTCCCTGTAACTCGTTACCAGGCCCAAGGCTTTGCAAGATGAAGTTTAAGTCACACCTGCAGGTCCTCAATTTACTTAACAGAGCACTTGAGTCTGAGTCTATGTCCGGTGGCTTGTCTCTGATTAACAGACGTCCTTATCTTAATACATTCCAAGCCTTTAGACAAAGCTTCATTTCTTTAACCAATTACAAATCAAAGAATCTTTAAACCCACCTATAACCTGTAACCCCCCGCCTGGAGATGTCCTACCTTTTCAGGCCAAACCAATGTACGCCTTCCATGTATTGATTTATGACTTTACATGTAATTCCTGTCTCCCTGAAATGTACACACCAAACTGTGTCCCAACCACGGTGAGAACACTTGCTCAAGGCTTCTTGGGCGTGGCTCTCTGAACCGTGCTCACACCTACTCAGCTCAGAATAAACCTCCTTAAATTATTTTAGAGTTTGGGTTCTTTTCTGTTGACAAGAATGTCTCTCACAGCTAATACCTCTGCAGATACGGTTCCCTCTGCCTGGAATGCCCTCTTCCCACTCTCTCTATTTGGCAAACTCCTGCCTGCTCTTCATGTTTGAAATTCAACGACAACCGCCTTTGCCAACCTTTCTGAGTCTTTCCCCAGTGCTCTCACAAGATGCTGTTTATACCTTTTAGAGAATTACATTATAAAAACCTAGTTTTAAATATTTTTATTTTTAATTACCAAATTTTTAAAACATTTTAAAAGGTCCAGAGAAGAGTATAACAAATATCCATGTATTAAGATTTAATAAATATTGTCCAGGCACGGTGGCTCACGCCTATAATCCTAGCACTCTGGGAGGCCGAGGCGGCTGGATTGCTTGAGGTCAGGAGTTCAAGACCAGCCTGAGCAAGAGCGAGACCCGGTCTCTACTAAAAACAGAAAGAAATTATATGGACAGCTAAAAATATCTACAGAAAAAATTAGCCAGGCATGGTGGTGCATGCCTGTAGTCCCAGCTACTCGGAAGGCTGAGGCAGAAGGATTGCTTGAGCCCAGGAGTTTGAGGTTGCTGTGAGCTAGACTGACGCCACGGCACTCACTCTAGCCTGGGCAACAGAGCGAGACTCTGTCTCAAAAAGAAAAAAAAAAAAAAAGATTTAATAAATATTAACATTTGTTCATATGCCTCCTACTTAAAACATTTCTAACACCCTGAAGAATCCAGCAACTCACTCACAGTATCATAATTTCATTTTTACTACTTACATATCTACAAATGATACATTGTTTTAAAAATATATTCAAATACTTTTATAATACATTCATGTGCTTTCCAATTTTTTAAGCTCACCTTATAATTTTGAAAATTATCTATATTGAAACAGGCAGGTAAATTCTTTCATTTTAAACACTATAGACACTATTCCTTTATATAAAAAGGTATTTTTTACCCATTTCCCTGCTGAGGTACTTTTAGGTTGTTTCCAACTTGTCACCACCACAACAAGGTTGCCTGAATATTGTGCATATGTCTCCTTTTGCACAGGGTGTTTCTCAGCTTTTATTTGCCTGGAGGTGGAAAAAGTCGCAGGATACAGGCTTTCATCGTTACTAGACACCACTCAGTCACTCTCCAAGGGCTTGATTAAATCGATTTGCACTCCCCTCCACTCATTCCCATTCCCCACGCTGCCTGCCCTTGGCATTGTCAGACTTTCATTTTTGTTATTTTGATGAGTATAAAGTGGAATTCTCATTTTAATTTGCACTTCCATTATAATTAGTGAGGCTGAGCATCTTTTCATAGGTTTATTGGCCATTCGGGTTTCTTCTTCTGTGTATTAATTCTTCATATTTTTGCCCATTTTTATATTGGGCAAGCACTTACTGCTTAAGAGTTCTTTATGTAGCCTAGTTACTAGTCCTCTGTGGATTATATGCATGGTAACTAAAACATTTTCTTCCAATTTGTGGCTTATCTCTCAATTCCACCTTAATTCCATATATATCATCTTTTGATGTACAGAAGTGTTGAATTTCAATGTAGTAAAATTATCACTTTTTTCCTTTATAGTTTGTCTTATTTTTACAAAATCTTTCCCACTATGTTGAGGAGATAAAGACATTCTGTACTTCTAAAAATTTTAATTCTTTCATGTTTACATCTTAAATCTACTTATAATTTGTTTTAGTGAATACGCAGTGGTAAAAAATCTAATCTTTCCCCCAAAAGGACAGTTTTCCAGCCCATTTCCTGGACAGCACTTTCTTTCCTCACTGACACATACCAACACTTCCATCACACACCAAGTTCCCATGTGTACAGGGCCCTTCTAGGCTATCTTTTCAGTTGTCCTCACAGTAAGTTTTGAAAATCTGTTATGGCAACACTCCCTCCTTATTTTTCACCTCATCTTGGTTGTTCTTCACCCTTTACTCTAACAAGTGAGTTTCAGGATCAGCCTTACAAATTCCATGGAAGAATCTGTCGAGATTATAATTGGAATTGCAGTGAATTTAGAGATTAAATTTGGGGAACTAATATTGTTAAAATACTGAAAGTTCTCAGCCATTTAACATAATATATCTTGCCTTTTACTCAAGTTTTATTGTATGTCTTTCAGCATAATTTTATAACTTTCTTCATAAAGGTCTTGAACATTGTTTTGGTTAGACACATTCCAAGGTTCCCTACATTTTGGATGCTATTTAATAATACAAACTAAATCTTTTTAAAATCACATTTTTATAATTCAGCAACTTTGCTGAACTCTCATTGGCGTCATGCCTCCTAGATTTTCTATGTAGAAACCTGAAAAAAATGATAATTTTGTATAATTCTTGCTTCTTTTTCTTTTAACTAGACTGGGTAGGACTCCCACTGTAAAATTGAACAAAAAACAGTAAGAGTAAACATCTACTCTTGTTTTTGACTTTAAAGAAAATGCAACTAAAATTTCACCACTAAGCACTACACTATATTAAGGCAATTCTCAGTACTACTAGTTTTCTAACAGTTTTGTACTGAATGCTGAAATTTACTGAATGCCCTTTCTTTCTTTCTTTTTTTTTTTTTGAGATAGAGTCTCACTCTGTTGCCCAGGCTAGAGTGCTGTGGCATCAGCCTAGCTCATAGCAACCTCAAACTCCTGGGCTCTAGCGATCCTCCTGCCTCAGCCTCCCAAGTAGCTGGGACTACAGACGTGCACCACCATGCCCAGCTAATTTTAAAATTTTTTTGTAGAGATAGAGTCTCGCTATGTTGCCCAGGCTGGTCTCAAACTCCTGGCCTCAAGTGATCCTCCCACTTCAGCCTCCCAAAGTGCTGAGATTACAAGTGTGAGCCACCACACCCAGCCTCTTTTTTCTCCTTTAATCTGCTAATGTAGTGGATAGGATTAACAGATTTACTAATGCTAACCCATCCTTGTACTCCTTAGAAAAACCCACTTGGTCAAGATGTAGTTTGGTTGGTTGCTTTTTTCTTGTATTTATGTTGTAGATTTATTTTATTTATCCTCCTCAGGATTTGTCTGGTTCATGGATTTCATCAATTTTATACATTTTTATAAATTTTCAACTATAATCTCTTTGAATATTATATCTCCCCCATTCTTTCTACATTCCCCCCCCTTTCTGGAACACCAACACATATCTGAAATCTTTTCATTCTATATTCTCATCCATCTCTTTACTTCTTGTTTTGTACTCTGGGTAATAAACACAGAGCTAAACATTTATGGAATACTGAGTAGGTGCCAGCTGCCATTGTAAGGACCTTATGTGTATTAACTCATTGAATCCTCAAAACAACCTTGTAAAAGTAAGCACTATTACCAGCACTCCTTTACAGATGAGAAAATTGAGGCCATGAAAGATTAAGTAACTGGTTCAAAGTCTCACAGCCAACAGTGTGGCTATGCAAAACAATCCTCCCACCTCAGCCTCCTGAGTAGCTGGGACTACAGG